>NC_052030.1:2612510-2934160 GCF_015832195.1 Motacilla alba alba
GTCTCAGATGCATTGTTTGCAAATGTTCCCTAAAAATGCTTTGTAAAGTATTCTTTATTCCTGTTTCAAGTCTTTCCACATCCCTGTGTAACACCTGGACTTTATCTTGTTACCTGTCAGATAGTGATAAACCTACTACATGCAACCCCTGACTTACCATCTAAGATAAATACAATTTGTCTTGTAGCTGTCATTTCTTTTCAAACCCTGTCTTCCACAGCTGCCTTTGTAGTGGTAATAAAATTACTTTATTTGGGCTTGAAATGTGTAACTTTTAAAGAAATAAAAATGTAAAAATCCCCATCGGCAAGAGCCCCAGGACCCAGGCTGAGGAATGAAAGAGATCACACCCTTACCCACTCACATTTACCAAATACCTGCATTTGGTGAAGTGCTTTGAAACACTCTGCTGATTGTCTGTGGGTTGCCCACTGTGATCAGGATGAAGAATGAGTTAGAGCAAAGGAGGTTTAAGCTGGACATCAGGGTATTTCCTGCACACCAGGAAAGTGAGGAGTCTCCACTGCTGGTCTTTAGGAGCAGGATGGAGAAAGATGTCAGGAATGGCAAATCCATAGCTGATCCTGCCTTTGGACAGAGGTCTGGATTAGATGACCTCCAAGTGTCTCCTAAGGATATTTTCCATAATTGAGAATTGTATGTGCCATCTGTCCATTCTCATCTACAGACATCTAGTGCAGGAAAAAAAAAGAAAAAAAAAAAAGAAGAGTGCAATACGACCAATAATTATCTCTGATACAGATGCAACCTTTAAAGGGAGAGGCATCTTGTGACTACAGAAGGAACTGAAGCCTCCAGAGGTTAAATCACCGTCTGTGTATCTGCCCAGACCCTCCTGCCCTCCCAAGGCAGAATGCTGCCAGTTCTTCACCCTTAACAGTCCAACTCTCAATATTCAACCACAAAAGCATCTCGTTCAGTGGCAGCTTCCTCAGCATTTTTGAAATGAGCAGAGAGGCAAGGAACTGGTGCTGTTTTGTTCAAGTAGCTTTACCAAGGCTGTTCAGGTGCACTGTGCAAAACCTGAAGACAGTCCATGGAGCAACCAAACCTTCTGGTCCTGAATACCAGATATCCTGATAAAGGGAACAACCCTCCATTGACTTGTGAGGATCTTCTCTGATTCCTTGAAACACGGCTCAAGATCTCTTTCCTGGTTTTCACTTTAGAGTCCAACCAAAAAGATGTTTAATAGCCCATCTCCATTTTCAGATGGAAATCACACAATAAAGAGCAACCTTGGGAGTTAATCACAATCCAGATCAAATGAGAAAATGAACAAGCAGAGCCAGAATCTGTTTGAGCTGAAGACAATGACAAACTTTGCAGGACACCAAGAGAGATGTTGGCACCAGCCTTTGGATGGAGAACACCTCACTCCCAGCTGGGCAGAACTCAGAGACTTTCCCCAGTCTGTGCCTTGTCCCACCTCGTGTGGGCAGAAATGTCAAACCCCAGTGAAGAGCTGAAGCGCGGTGAAAATGGTGAGAAATCTGTGAAACCTTAAACATCCTGTACAGACAAGAAATCATGCAGCCATCAGTCAGCCAGGAAGAAAGGAAGTGGTAAAGGGAGAGGCTTTCCCTCAACACAAGATGGAAATGCAGCCAGGTTCAAAACCAAGGGGGGACCAGACCCTTCTGAGAGACAGGACTGAAATGAAGAGTAAAGATTCCCCCAAACCTTCTGCAGGGCTGAGCTTTTCCCAGTGGTTCTCAAGAGAATTAAGCACACAGCCCTACATGACATCCACCGTTGAAGATTAAACAAAAAAGATGAAGAGCTTTCAAAAGTTGATTGTATTCAAATGCAATAGCAGCAGCAGCCCTTATGGAAACACCCTATTAAAATACCAGCAAAAACAGAAATGCAAACATGGGAGACCTGGCAGAGGCTTTCCAGCTCAGGCCTTTAGTGCCTTTTGCACCCACTAATGGAAGGACAGAGGCTAAAAACATCATTATTGGGCCAGCATCCCTTGACCTGGTACAGGGTGATGCTGATTCTATTTTTTACGTGTAAAAGTACATATGGAAGGACACAGATTATATACACGTGAAAATTACGAATGTACCACATGGCCACCATTTAAAAGGAGACCTGCTTGCCTTTTTTTTTCACACCCTGCAACAGGTCATTTTTATTTTATGTACACAAATACATGTTTGCAGTTTGTACCCACATGTTTTCTCTACAAATTCAGAGGTTCACAGCTTCCCTGGTTAATTCAGAATTCAATCCATTTGCCACATCAGACAGGATTTCGTTTCCACAGGTTTTTCTGGTATGTGATTACATTTATATTGACTTTTTTATTGAGATTCAAAATAAGGTATTTCCTCAACAGACCTAATTCAATTGAAATATTTTTCACATCCTTGCTGGTCATTTTATCCAATCTTTTTCTACCTCACTTGGGCAATATGCTCCAGGGGTGTCTCTGACTGCAGGGGCTGGCCATGCTTTCTCTCTCTCTCTGCTAGTTTCCCTCATGCAGAAGAATGAATTTATCAGTTACTCCAGTTCTTGAGTTACATGTGCCTGAGACCTACAAGCCTGATAAGAAACCTGAAAACAAATACATCCAAAGACAGAGTTATCTAATAGTTGGCCATCTGCTTAGGAAAATCATTTTAAGTAGTTACAGCAATTCTATTAACTATTTACCAAGTGAGTCATGTTGTTCTCTTTAAGTTAACCCTTCCTGTCTCTCGGTGGGCTCAGTGCCCCAGGCGGTTTGGAAGAAGGTGCTCAACCACCTTTCCTCCTTTCAGGCCATGGCAAAGCCTGCAGCCCCCCTGCACTCGAGACCCCCCAAACTCACACTGTCCAGGGCACAGAAGAGCAACAAAGCAGCCGTGACTCAGACCACACAAACCACCATGCAGAAATCTCCTCCCGGGAGCATCCCCGGGGAGGGCACGGCGCACCGGCACGGACACGGCGGGACGGGAGCGCACCTGCTGCCTCAGGCACTCCGGGAGGGCAGGTCAGCCCAGGGCACGGCAAAACCCCGCACCCACATCCTGCAGCTCCGGAGACAGCCCGAGCCTGTCTGCCGGCCTCCAGCTGCCCTGTCCCCCGGCACAGGCCACGGGCCCCTCGGGGACGGGCGGCTCCATCGCGGGGTGCCGGCGCTGAGCGCTCCCGGGCACAGCGGAAGGAGCTCTGCCGAGGAACTTGCAGCGGCTGGGCAGAGATAAGGCAGAGCTGGGGCTTTTGGGGCAAGCAATGGGACGAGACCGCACAGGTTTGAAGCCATCTATTCAGTCCCTGCCCTTTTCCCTTTAACACGACTGTGAAGTGCAGAGAAATCCCCTTTGAAAGCACTACAGAGAAGTTTGCAGGATGAAGGGCGCTCCTCTGGAATCACTATTTTATGATTAAGCACAAATATCTGCTGGAAGGCCGAGGAGGGGTGGGTGCAGGGAGGCAAAGTCCAGCACCTGATGTTTGAGGGAAGATCCGCGGAGCAAACATCTTGGAGCGCGGGGGTGTGTCGAGGGACTGACAGTCGGGAATCAGCACGGAGTGAAAAGCACCGGCTCCACGGGGAAACACCGTCCGAGCCGGGGCAGGAGAAAGCGGTAGCAGGGCAAAATCGCCCCGTCTTGGGGCTGGGCGCTCGGCTGCACCGAGAGGGCAGCGGACGGCCGCTTTTCAAATTCGCGGGACGGGCAGGAGAGGGACCGCGGGACGCCGTGAGGGAAACCGAGCCGCGCACGGCGGCTGCGGGGCCGGGACCGAGCCGCGCTCGGGATGCTCCGGCGGGACGAGCCCCGCAGCCCGCCCCGGCCGGGAGGTCCCGCTCCGCCCCGGGAGCTGCACCCCGGGCCCCCGCCGCCCCTCCCCGCGGGCCCGCCGGCCTCACCCACCTGGCCTCGGGGCGCCGCTCCGCTCCAGCCGCGCCCGGAGCCGTGTGGCGGTGCCGGCGCTGCCCCGCTCCGCTCCCGCCTCCGCGCAGGACGCGGCCGCCGCGGCTCCCCCTGCAGGGCGGCGCGGGGCGGGCGCGGCACCGGCACCGGCAGCGGCACCGGGAACGGCACCGGGAACGGCCCCGGCCCCGCGGGATGGGCGCCCGGCAGCCCCGCAGCTTTACCGGGCGGCCGGCGGCGACCCGGCACCCACACGGACGGCCCGGAGAGCATCCCCGCAGCGGGGCTGCAGAGAGAGCGAACTTACTTGGGAGTCCCGGCTTGTCGTGAGGGACCTGCGAGTGACAGCAGCGCGCTTTGAGCGGACTTGATCTGCATACAATGAAAGGAAAGAAAGGAGAGGAGAGGAAAGGAGAGGAGAGGGAAAAGGGAAGGAAAAGGAGAGGGGAGAGGGCAGAGGGGAGGAGAGGAGAGGAGGGCTTTCTCACTACATTATTTTAAGCATCTACTTCTTTCCAGGCTGGAAAACGCACCCAGCGAGCCGAAGCGTGCAGCTGCAGCACACAGGGCGGGGTGGCCCCGTGCCGTGCTGCGGGGGACACCGGCTCAGGCTGCACTCACAGAGCAGCTTCACTCCCTTCTCTTCCTTAGCAGCTGCCACTGCTACCCACGGAAAGGAACCCTGTGCATTACCACTCTGGAAGTGTTTAAGAGTTCTCTGCAGATACTGACTCTTTGACAGCAGCTCCATTCCCAGCGGGCAGGCGGCAGTGGGTCCCCCAGCACACTCCACATTTCCTGCCGGCGGTGCCCCTGGGGCTGTCCCCGGCCAGCTCCCGCTCCTCCGAAGGACTTGGGGACAGCCGTGACTCATCCCGCAGCAATTTTGAAACAGGGAGAGAACCTCTCAAGAATTTGATCCCACTGGTCTTTGTGGGTATCTTCTAAGTTTTTTAAGTTCTATTTTTCAAGTTTACCTCTTAGCAAGTAAGCAATCTGTGTGTTCCTATTGGGTGGACATTGCAAACAGGAAAAACCACCAGCGTGACTCCACACTTCCCACCAGCTCCACAGCAGGTCCCAGCCTGTGGCAGACTGATCCACCTCAGTGACAGCCAGGCCAGGTCCCTCTGTGCAGGGACTGCTTGTGTCATACAGTGAGGTTTTGCTCCAGGATTCCCCACTCCAAAACATTCCCACATCACTGACACCCAGCACTGCTCACCCTGCCTTCCCTGGCAGCAGCAGCACGAGTGATGCTTCACATCTCCTTGGTGTAACAAGACAGTAGGAAAGAAGGAGCAGAACTGGCACCAGCCCCTTCAGTGCCAACCTCAAAATCTACGAGCACCTAAGCATTAAAAATCCACACTGGCAGCAGCAGCCAGCGCCTGAGCTGCCCTCCCCTCCACTCTTACCCCAGTCAGGAAGGCAGGCTGGTTCACGGGCTGGCTCAGCCAGGCAGCTGGGAACTACAGAGCAGAGTGAAGGCTGCTCCAAACACAATGGGAATCCTCTGGGGAGGAGAAAAAAAAAAAAGTAATTTTTCCCAGGAAGTTACAGAAAAAGCTGGAGTAATTTACCACACAGTAACATGAAATGATTTTAAGGAACACATCCACTGACTAGCCAAGTCAAGAGAAAAAACAAAAGTGGGAGATGAGAAAGTTAGAAGCCTCATCAAAACATGCTGCATAGATGATAGATTTAGAAATGCCACCTGCCTACATGATGTTTACCAGAGCTTTTTAAAAAAATGCTGACACTAGGAATGGGATACTACTCATGTAAAGGCCTCACATCTGCCCTGTACAAGAGGTGGTATTTTCCCACTCCTAGTTGATATTCCATGAAATGTTATGCTGTGCAATTGTTTTTGAACTAGAGGAGCAAGTCAGAATCAGCTGCCTGCCATGCTCTGCTGCATCTGCTCCGTGTTGCTCTTTTCCAGGGCAGTGTTTGCTGTGTTGCAGAGGTTGCCTCAGTCTTTGGCCCAGATCCTCAAAGCCATCCAAATTACTCTCTCCCACTGAAATCAATGAAAGCTGGAAATCAAAATACTTTTAAGGAGCAGGGATGCAGTTTCTAAATATTATTTTGTTCTCGAATACATTAAACATAGCTGTTGCAGTCAACCCTCTTTGCTGAACTGCCAGACTGGTTTATTCCAACCATCTCATCCTCAATATATCACCTCACAAGTCTCCCAAGTCACAAGCATTGATCACCATACCTTTGAAGGACTCCAGAAATGCATCACTGGGTGTTTCTTTTCCCACTTGCAGCTCTTTGATTTTTTTGCTAACTAATTTTAAGAGCATTTGATGTAGACTACATAGATTTTCTTTTAAATCAGCAAGTCATAGAAGATCCGAAACAAATGTCCAAGCACTTTCACAGGACTGGCTGATAAGGGCTCCCTGACCAGCTTCTAAAGCTTCTTAGGAATTGCTTTCCTTCTATAAAAGTGTTCTGCTACCAGAAGCACTGCTTCCTTCCCTCACTGGCCATTCCAGTTTGGATGGTATATCAGATCCCCACTGTCACCTATTGATTGTATCTGTGCAGCTGGGAACTCTGCAGTGATCCAAGATGTTAAAATCAGCATTAACACCTCCCAGAGCAGCGAGGCCAGACCCTCTATGGCTCCTGCATGCTCATTTCTCACTTCTGCACAAGTAACTGTGTTTATAATGAGCAGCTGCTGGTTTATGTCCTATTCAGCAGTTGGATAGGATAACTTCCATTACTATAATAAGATCTGAATAGATCTGTTACCTTTCTTTTGAACTAAAAACCGAATTGGCTTTCTAGTGGTTCTAAGCCATTGTCCTGTCAAGTCTCAGACCATGATTCTTGTGCAGATTCCATGTGCACTGTCCTTACCTCTGGGGACTTCTACCTCCTTTACCAGTGGCCAATGACAGTAAATTGACAGAAAAGAATACAAACAGCTTTTTCATCTTTTCTTTGTTTTTTATAATAAATGCAGGGGTGGCAGCACCAGAGAGTGCAACTTCCCTTGCTCACTCTGGAGAATAAACCAGCATTACTGTGAGCGCTGTGCCCAGGCACAGTTTGAGAAAGGATGACATGAAGAGACAGGCTGAAACCTCCTGGAAACAAAACAGCTTCCAGCAGCCCCCACAGCCATGGTGGGGGGGGATGGGGGGGCTGCCACACGTCCAGAGCCAGCTCTGAGCTGAAAGGAATCCAGGACTGCAAGGACAGGAATTAAATTTTCTGATTCTCCCATGAGCAGCCAAGATAGGCGTTCTCATTCCTGGAAAGCAGAGCTGCAGTGACATCCTGTTCACTGTCTCACTGAACAAGCCAAACTCCTGAGTTTTGGGCAGCTGAAAAGTGGTGATAAGGATATTTGCACTCCTGAGATTTAGCAACTCACCTCAAGCAGTAAACTCGAGAAAGCCTGTGCAGAACAACCCTTGAAATGCTTACTCCAAAAAGGTGAGAGCAAAGTAAATAAAGACCTCATGCTCGAGACCTGTTGAGAAACTCGCCCTTCTCTCTGCTGGCACTGCCCAAGTGACACCTTGGGCACACCAGGGATACCCCTGGAACACAAAACAGACTCAACCAAACACAGCCTGCCACCCTGGGAAGCAGAAAATTGTACCCAGGTACTGAGGCTTCCATGTGGAGGACTGAAAACGATCAGTTTGCCTAGGACAGAATCTGGAAGAATGACTCTTATTTCAAAGAGAAAAATTATTTCTGTCTTTACAAAGAGATTAATGATTTATCAGTTTTGAGGCTCTTCTCTGTCATGAAATTTTTCTTTCTAACGAGACTGAATTATTTAATATGTGCAAAATTACATTTAAGGGATGTGTATTTTGCCAAGAACATCAAACCGAGGGTTGCATTAGCACGCGTGTTCAATTCTGTTAAACAGGACATTTAAAATGGTGTGTTCTGACTTGTACATATCCCATTCCTACAAATACTGCCTGAATCTCCTCAAAAGCAATGAAAGACACCTGTGTTAGTCTAAAAGAAGGGATGAGGGCACAGTTACTCGAGGGATCCAGCAGCAAATCCTTCAACAGTAAAGACAGATCTGTATCTATATTTATTTATATATATATATATATATATATAAAAATCTGTATGTGTGTTTGTATCTATGTGATTATTTCACACACATTGTTCAACATTAAATATTTGACAGCATTTTTTAAATCAACATTGGGAAAAGCTCGATTTTTCTGAAGAGGGTCTCCTTTAACAAAGTTACACATGCAGAGTTGTGCTGGCAATGCCCATAGCTAAAATCATAACGAGGGACACTCCCATGTCAGAGACTGAAACCTTTTTGCACCAACTGTTCAACTCCAGCACAGGAGGAGTTCAGCTTTTACCAAAGGCTTACGGAAAAGAAGCTGAAGTCAAGGTAAGAGCTGCTCTCACAGGGAAATGCAAAGCATATCCCCAACACAGTCTGAGTCCAGCCTGGGTCAGGAATGAAGGAAGGATTTTCAGTAATTTCATGTCAGGAGTTGACTATTCTCCATAAAAGACACTGCCCAAACAGACTGTGGCTTTATTGCTCTCAATGCTATCCAGCATGACAGACTATGAGATGGAATTCAATCTAAATTTAAGCACTCTCTGTAAACTATTAATAGAAGAAAAACTGGTAGCATGAATCATCATGTGGGAGCTGCAGAGCAACAGCTAAAATATAACTTACCTTTACACAATAAATGAACTGTTGAGTTGAAAGGCCCAGCAGAAGTCACTTGACTCTTCTTCTCTTGAACTATTCTCATTTTATTCTGAGGAGCAATGAGAGGGCAACCCTTACACAACTCTACAAAACACACATCGTGCATAACCCACCTTTGTCACAACACAAACTGGAGACAAAAAGTGGCTGCTGACCCTGCCCCCCACCACTCCCTGCTAGGGAAGAGCGTGTGCTGGAAATGTTGGTGCAAAGTGACACAACTTCAGGGGTTTATAGAGTGGAGCTCGTATTCTGGCACCCCATTTCAATGCCAGCCTTACCTCTGGCCAAGAGCAGAAGGGCACCAAACCCTGCTCTGACGTTTTGTCTCTGCCCAGACCAAAGTCCAGCTGTATTCATTCCTCAGAGCAGCCGTTTTGGGGAGGACTCTTTGCAGCTCCTGAACTGCAAAGCTGACAAGGCAAAGCTGTGATTTTGCAGACACAGCCCTGGCCAAGCCCAGTGCAGGCTGTGCCCTGGTGCAGCCAGTGGACTCAGAGTGTGGCCCCACGGAGACACAGCCTTAACTCAACACAGTGGCATTTTGGTGCTCTGTGGGATATTTATTTTTGAAAAATATGATATTGTCAACAGCTCAGTGAAGTTGTCTCCAGACTGTTATGTCTCCTTCTCAAGTTTCTTTCATTTTTAAGAGCTTAACTTTTAGGCTTCTGGCGTGAGGAAAGAGCCTAAAATGGTTTAAGAAAAGGACATAAACAAGGGAGTGAGCTATGCACAGCACTGCAGAGAAGCACAAACAGTGCCCCACACTATAGAATCAATGCAGATGTCTAAGAGCAAAAATACTGTGAAGAGACACTACTGTGTCCAACCCCATTTTCGCAATGAGATTAAGAAGGTTCCAAAGAACTGAAAATCCTGAAGGACAAAGACCATTTAAGAAAAGTCGATGTCTTATTTTTCAAATAGGGCATTTAACATACAGAAATTCAGTCCTACAATAAGGGTTGAACAATGGTGACACAGAGGAAATAGCAGACAAAGGCTAATAAAAGCCTTAACCTGCATTAGAATTGGTGGCACCACTCCCTCATCTGCTTCTTTAAAAATTCACAGACAATGTTTTTTTCTGAACAAAGGCTTGCATGGGAGAAGTTTCAACTCAACTCTTCTAATAGAAATGAAACTAACAGAAATATTTAATTAGACATAAATGCTCTTCTAATCTTGAGCTGCCAGGAACAGATTAGCCAACCTGCCCATTCAAGGTGCTGGGCTGCAGCACCAAGCAGCAATTCCCAGAGAAGGTACTGGGGCTTCCTCAATGCCAACACAGCTTCCTGAGCAAACTCAAAGGAGATTTCACTCAACCTTTAGTAGTGAGGATGAAAACGAAAACCAGCTTGAGATATGAGAACATCTCAACATGAAATGCTGGGCTCAGGGAAAGATAGTGCTGAAAAAACACCCCAGACAAAGCACTGGGTGAGGGAGCTGAGAGGGGCACTGAGTCCAGCTCCCTTTTTTGCTGTTTTTTTAAGTTCTTGCAGAAGCTACTGGCTGTAAATAGCTTCCTAGTTCACAAGAAAGTTTAGAAAGGAGTTAACTTTCAATGATAAGTTCTCTCTAAAATAATTCTGTGTGGTAATAATGCACACCTTGTGAGCTCCTCTGATCTCTGCCCTTTGTAGAACTCTGCAGCAGACGTGATTTAATCCAAGTCTCTTCTGTTGATAAAGCAATTGTGAAACCCTTTAGCACAATTTCAGCAGAAGGTCTGTGTTGCTAACCTAGCTCCTCCACAGAATTTAACTGCAGAAAAACCACAACTCCAATATCAGATTCTGTGATTCAACACAATGGATTATATTGCTGTTGCTTCTGAGGTATTTATTTCACTATTCCATAGAGCTGCAGCATTTCATTACACTAAGATCTTAAAAATTAATGAACCAATCTTATTATATTCAACTTAGACACCCTTATGGAGCTGGTTTCACATTTTAAACAAAATTTTCTAGTGACAGCTTGGAAGGCAATGCATGAAAATATTCTGGTGAGGGAATATTACTTCAGTGGATATTGAAAAGTTGCAGCCCTACAGGCTGTGCAGACCCTGCAGGTTTAGCATCCCCCAGGCCTGCCCGTGTCCAGCCCTCAGATGCCCACTGCACGTGGACCAGTCCCTCCCATGGAGCTGCCATGAGCTTCTTCTAGAAAAGAACATCTATTTTCTGACATGAGTCAACAAAATACACTTCTGAAACATTTATTTGCAAGAGAAGTATGAAAAACAGGATATAAATGCATTTTAAGAATTAAAATGTTTTCTTAAATCAGGCATGTTCTTAAACCACACACCTATAGCAGCTCCAGACACTGCAGCAGGACAGCAAGGAGTTCTCAGGGAGAGCATTTCACCTCAAGAAAGGAGAAACAAGACACTTTCTTGCAGAATAACATTACTGAGACAAAGAATTTTCTGGATTGCTGAACAGTCAGAAAAAAAAAAAGGGAAAATTAAAATAATAAAATACCTATACTAGCCAGTGCAGTGCCTTTCAGGACAATATTTACAATAAATAGGAGCTCAATCCAAACCTCTGGATCCAATTTATTCTAGAGCACTTGAAATTAAAGCTCCAAACCAGCATTTGGAAACAGTCACCATCCAGGACAATTTGAGACCAAACCAGGTTTAAGGTGTTCTAAGCTGTATTTTCAAAAAAAAAATTGGAAAAATACGTGGTTAGGCTTCTGCTTTAGATAGTCAGAACTGTTCTAGAGATTAAACCCCAACCTCTCTCCAGCCCAACTCCTTTAGAGACAGAGAGGGGGTGAGCACACGACTGCCCTGCTTGGATTGGGCTAAGGAACGTTTAAGTAATTCTAATTCTGCAATGTGTTACAGAAATTGCCTAAACTGGACATACACTCTGCAATTTCCTTCTCTAGAACAATCCAGGCTAAGCAGATGCCTCAAACGTGTCCCTCTTATCTGGGGTATTCTCTGTCTTATCACTTAAAACCCTTTGGGGACAGGGGCTGCTGGTATCCCAAGATTTCCAAAAAAATCCTGAGCTTATGTGCACACAAGGCCTTGGCACACACTGCTCAGCTCCCCACTGCTTCCTGCAACCCTCCTGAATAAACAGTGCCAGACCCAGCCTGGGGACAGCCCCGTGTGCAGGCCTTCAGCCAAGAAAACAAACACACACTCTCCTATTTGCAACCTTTATTTCATGAATAATTAAGAAGAAAACATGGCAACATTGGCAAATTGAAGGCATACATACTAAATACTCATACAGAATACACATGGAGAAAGTAAATGCCCAGGTCTTTAGTGGTCCTTGCAAACTGAAAGCATATTGGGTCCTCCAAAAGGTTTAGCTTAACACAGGCTTGCTGACTTCTCAAGTTCCAATCATTACCAACTTGGGTCTTTCAAACCACAAACAGGGTGAAACACAATTGGAACACTCATTCAGATTCTCCTCAGAGCTGTATTTCTCAGCTCTAACCAGAAGCAAACAGCATGTTTTTTCCTCCTTGTCATTTAAATATATACACTAGTACACCAGCCTAAGTATTCAAGACATGAGCACTTGTTGAAACACATTCCATGTTCTCAGGACCTGCAGGAGCACGGATCTGCACACACACATTTACACATGTGGGTACATCTGTACATTTATGCAAAGCCTCTCTCTATGTAAGACACGTGTCAACTATTCAAAAGGGTTCTGGAAAAAAGCAAAGTACTCGCACTCGTCTGGAGGAATTTCTAAACCCGTGCACAGACTGACACACAACAGCTGTGTTCCAGGGAAGAGTAAAACCAATACAAACCAGAAAAGCTGGAAGGATGAGAAGAGCTTTTAGAATCACTGGGTTTTATATCATCTTTAAAGGTCATGGAAAGTGAGCTTTAAATTAGCTATTTAGGAGATAGCATTACTGGCTGCAGTGTCATCTCAAACAAGGTTAGTCCTTATCCACTATAGCGCTGTGAAGTCAGACTGAGGCATCAAGAAAATTCTGTTCTTCCACCAAGTCCAAAATTCATCCCACTTCTGTCAGTTCTGCCTCACACCTGAACTGGAAGTGCCCTCCAAGAGGTGGAGGGCACCAATTAATGCCCTTCTGGGTTTGATCAGGAGAGTTGTCCAGTATTAAATGGGATCACTGATTTATTTCAGATACTCGGAACAGCTCCTGATCGTTACTGACCTAAAGTGAACTTACAGTCTGGAGGCAAACTACTCTATGCCTTGTTTAGTAGTGTTATACTTTCTTCCCATTAGATAATATACAGAAAAAAACCATTTCTGTTCAAAAAAAACCCTTCAGGTACATATAAAAGTGCTACTTACAGACAGAAAAAATAACCTTACAATACACACAAAACCAAAAGTTTCTATCAAACTGAAATGTTGTGAGTTACAAGGATTAATTACTTGAGAATGTTACATGTATTTGTGCCCTCCTAGATGAACTGATTTCCAAGTAACCATCCTAACTGAACATATGCAATAATTGGAAACCATTAAAAGCCTCCAGGGAAATTTCAACAATGGGAAAAAAATAAGAAAATAAAAAGAAAAAAGAGCCCCTTTTTCCTCATTTGTTGAAAAAGCTCAGAATCAAAATGGACTATTCCATTATTGCAAGTGCAGTCTGCAGTCAGAACAGGTCAGTTCATGGACTGTGGAACTGGGACTGCCATTGGCTCCTGTGCAGCAGGAAATGTCTGCTGGGCTCCCTCACTGCCATATAAACACACCAGCTACAAGCAATTCAAATAACACACGGATCACTCGGTGACAATGCACATCACACATTCCTGTGCTGGGGCACAGCAGGTTCCAAGCCTTGACTTCCCCAAGCAACTTCCTCATATTCTAGAACTATGCAAAATACAAAAGCCTTAGAAAAGTGCAACAAAACTAGCTTTATGACATTTTTCTCTCCGTTTTCATAAATACAATCTCATAAAAATATTATTAAACAGAAGCATACTTCCCAGTGGAGAACCAACAGGCCACGTTTCAGCTTTCAGTAAATGATTTGCCTAAACTCAAAACCCCTGAAAATAGGGGATTAAAATGAAACCAGCTTAATTGCACCAGGCTGCTGTAATATTCTGCCAGAAGTTTACCCTCCTGCTCTGCATCCCCAGGTCCTGCTGGGACTGATGGGAAGCCTACATGCAACTCTGAGGCAGACAGTGGCCTTTGGGTAAGGAATATTCCAAGCGAAAGCTAACATCACATGGAAGGAAGTCATCTGGTATTCATAGGTTTTAGTAAAGCTTCATTGGGAGGAAATAATTCTAATATCCCAGAATGAATCAGCTCCAGGAGATCAGGACAGTGGCTTTGTCAAACCAAGTTCAAGGGTGTTGCATCCAAACAACTGGCAAGTGTAGCAAAAACATAAGGAAAAACCAACTTGTATCAATGAACAGAAATCAGAACTGTACAAACCTCGACCTTTTAAATTATTTAGCATTAATTATCCACGGCATACTTGCTACATATTCCAGATGCTTAACATCCTGGGTTAGATAATTATAGAGTGTACTACAAGGCTCATTCTGAAATCAGGGAACACAACAGAAGAAACTTAGAAGAAGGAGGGACACAGCAAGCCACACGGTAATTTAAGACCCATCCAGCCCCTCTCCTATGAAAGCAGAAACACTATTAAAAATACCTTTCTAAATAGGGACAATTGAATGTATGAAGAGCTGTCTGTGTTTTGCCAGTCAACACACACTAACTTGGGAAAGCACAGTGGCACGTCCAGCCCTCGTGGCTGACAAGGACACTTGAACAGCCCTTCTCACCAAGTAATGCCTCCAACTGGTTCACATGAGCCTGAAGAAAGGGATACACTGATGGCAGCTTAAAGGAGGGAGCTGCAGAAATAGAGCTCACAGAACATAAAAGCCAAACAGAAATAAATATTTACCAAGTCTAGGGAAGGACCACAAACAAAGCATACAGTTAACTCAGTTCATCCATGAACATGACTATTTTAAGGTTCTCTTTCTACACCACCTCAGCATAGCTCACAGTAGGCAAAAAGCAGCATGGAGATGTACAGCTGAATTCCTTGCCAGAAGAATTTTGCTCCTTAGGAGCTCCTGCTTGGGGCTGTGTTAGTTGCAAGAGGCAAACAAGAAGTGAAGTCACCGCAGGAGTCACAGTTTAAAGGTGTAACTTTCACTTCAGCCTTTGGAAGGAACTGTCACACACCACCTGAACACCAGGCAGCGTCCCCAGACCAGGCACAGGCAGGAAGAAAAAGACTCACAAGTTCTCCAAATCTCCAGCTTCCCAAATAATCTTGGTTAAAACTGGGCTGGAATAAAAACTGTGCCCTAGGCCAAATCCGTACAGAAACAGAATTGAGTGAAAGTAATCTTCTGGTGATGCAAAAGAACCCAAATGTTTGGAGTGCTGAGACTGAAAAAACAGCTAAGAACTCAACAGTAAGAGAAATTAGACTCCAATGTCACAGCTACCCCATGCACAAGGCAGAGCCTCAGCAGCTCAAACACTGCACCATGACAGGAGGGCTCCAATTTATTTCTCCTCAAGCACCTAAAACCAGAGCATTCTCTGCCAGGGACATGAACAGGAGTTTACACCAATAAATTAAAGCAGAGTTCATTTAGCTCTGGCAAATTAAGGGCCTTCTAACACACAAAGATGAACATTACAGAAAAACATAAACAGTGGAAATATTTCATAAAATTCGAGACAAAAACGATCAGAAACACTACATGTAACTTGAAGAATATATTTTATGCAAAAGAGACAAAAATCTACCTTTAAATTGTAATATGTCACAATTATATACTAAATTCTGGATAAACTATCCACAAACACAAATTTAAAAGTGAAAATTTCACTCAGCTTTTCAGAGGCATGGGAATAAGACATTTTTGTGAGGGTCAGAGATTCATACTGGAAACACTAAATCAGTGTTTCTATTTAAACAAACAGCCAAATCAAACTGGATTAAACAAAACCAACTGAAAACCAAACCTAGTGTAACACCCATGGAAGCGTTTCCATCCACAGGATCCAGAGGATGACGCAGCTGTACCTGCATCAGGATGTCCCACAGCTCCATCTTGTTGCCCAGAGCTGGCCATGAGCAACCCTGATGCTCTACAGCACAGGCTTTTGCAAGGCACATAGTAAAACAGAAATGGATGACAACATGATTTTCAGTACATTCAGAAATACCTTCTGGATTAAAAGGGAAGTAAATCAGCATAAACTTGACATGAACAAGAAACCAGGCTGTTTCAGGATTAACTATGAACAGAAACTAAACACAACAGTATATTTATTCCACATCCAGAAGGGCTACTGCTATTTTTCCTCTTGAGCAACTGAATGTGGTTTGAACCTTCAGAAGAAGCCACAGTGCAGAGTGCAGCAGGGCATTGTGTTTGCTTTAGCTCTTCCATTGCTGCATTCCTTCCCCTGGGCAGCTGTGCAGCACCTGCCACGCAAAGGCTCAGACACATCAGGACACAGAATTCCTCTTCCTGAAGCCCAGGGCTCCTGGGCTGGATTCACGGAGCTTTATCAGACAGATCACACCAAGAAGAAGTTCTCAGAGCTCTGAAGTTTATGACAAGATCCCCATTATAATTACTGCTAGCTTTTCTCTCTCTTCCTTTCTAAAGACCAGCAGTTCATGTTTTAACAGAAGGGATCTGGCAAACGTGATTCCTCCTTTGACAAATGGTGACACTCTCAGGGTTATTGCAGTTCAGGACTCTGACAACATTCCAGGTAAATGAAGATGACCATTGGACAGAAAAAAAATCAGCTCAAAGCTCGAATTACCTCACCAAAACAGGTGATGAGTGAATTTAGATCAAGAAATGCTATCGTTTTCATTAGAAAAATATTATTTTTTAACTCTAAGGCAATGAGTAAGACAATCATAGATAAGGATATCAGTTCAGAAGATAAACAGAAGGGTTTTTAAACACTAACTGGCAAAATATGGAATTTAATAATAGGAGACAGAAAAGCAAGACAGCAATCATGTGTATTTCCACTAAGACTATTCTTATTGAAACTAGTGAAGTAAAAAAAAATTGAAGAAATATAGAGGAGAGGAAAATGCATTTCAGACTTTTATTAAAATCTATTAATGAAGATCTTTCACTTGAAACCTCGCTTGCAACAATTGTCTCTAGATTATGCTGGCTCTTCAAACGCACCAATTAATAATCTGAGGGTCTCTACTTCTAGTTCTAAAGAGCTGCAAGAATGTTTGAGACACCTCTGCTCTGAAAACTTCTCCAAAGGTCCTCAGCACAGGTTAAGTAGTAATTTTGCAAAGTTCCATAATTCTCACAGGCACATATCAGTGTAAATGTGTACTGTTATACAATGCTAGAGACATGCTGAATTATTACTCTTCATGTGGGCTACGTTCTTCAATGATGGGGTTTTGGATTTGGCAATACTTTTGAGTTAAATCTGTGCTTTTTTACCATGAAGAAGTTTCACAGATGCCAAGCACAGTTGCATTCACTGGGTTAACATCTATGACATTCAAACTGTCCTTAACAGTCGTAAGAGCACCATAGAACAGATTTATTTTCTTTACAATGGGGTTTCTGCTGAAAGAGCCTGTGCTTATAAATAGCAGCTGTTACAGAACTCACTGCTCAAGCTGGCTTCTGCTTAATATTAATGAGATGTTCCATGGCTGAACTGCTGGTAAGTATTCAGAAAAGCAAGAGGCAGAAGCAATGACAGAGTGATGTCTCCCCTCGATTTGACAAACAAGATTACAACAAACAGCTCGTGACAAATGGAGCCATGAAACCATTGGGAGCCATTAACATTCCACAGCAGGCCCTGAAGTGCCAGCACGTATCAACTCAGTGATAGCTAAGGCACTTAAACTCTTTTGCCCAAGAGCTGCTAAATGAATTCAGGTACATTTGCAGAAAGAAAAAGAAGTTGAGCAGACTAAAGTTTCTCAATTCCTTCCTTGTGACAGTGAGTCATTTCCACGCAATGCTTGAGACGGCTGGGTGGACACACATTACATCAGTTCCTCCACAGTCCTTCCCAGAGAACATCTCACCTTCTGTCACCCAGATGAGGATGTGCAAGACCAACGAAAACCACAAAGAAAACATGGCAAAGCTGGATTTTGAGACAAACTACTTCATTATTACATCTTATTGAAGTATCTTCTCAGCAGAAGAAATGCCATCCCAGTTCCACACTTCCACCACAGACATGCAGGACGTGTGCTCGTATTGCTGCAGAGGACAGCCCGGGGTGGCTGCGAGGGCTGCACAGGCAAAGCAGGGAGAGAGCAAAGAACAAGCCAGACAAGGGGTGATCATCGATTCCTTTCTGTTACAGTGGAAGCACAGGGACTTTGCACAGATTCCTTGAAGTGTAGTGTACCCTGAAAGCTAGGAGCTGCATGTGCTAGTCTTTACAATCCGTAAGATAAAGATGAAAGCCACATCACTGTGACAGAGGTAGGCTTATAATGAAGCTTTAGAATGAAGACTTCTTCTGTGCCAGATTTTTCGAGGTATCAAGAGCACTTTTCCCCTCAATTTGTCATTATGGAATCAAAGCTTGTTTTCCTAGAATATTGTGCACATTTTAAAGGATGGAAAATAGCGGATAGGCAGTAACTAAGTCACCATTAAGAACTCTACTGTATGGGGTTGCCATATGCTGGGGGTAGAATATTCAGAGTCTGTGAAATCAGGATGCTACAAAAAGTTCAGTAATATGATGCCATGTTATCCTTTTCCTTCTCAAAGCTTGATCTGTACATCCAGTCTCCTATATGCCAGAGGAAGCATTCATCTCACTCTCCCAGCAAAGTTTCAGGAAGGCTGACTGGAAAGGCAGCACAGAAGTAGTTCAGGCTCTTTAGGCTACATAATTAATCTGAATAGCTTAATAACTTGGGTTATTCCAAGCACTGTGGCAACAAGTTCTTACTTTTAAACAGTTGTTCCCATGCTTAGTAGCTGAAGCAATCTGAGGCAATCCATGATAGTGTCACTGAAGTTTGAGGGGACTCAAATGTTGCCAGTTTTCAGTGAAATGGGGATTAGCATTTCAGTAAGATTTTCATCTGGTAGCTCACGTTGGTTGTATCCCATGGATCTGCTGAATGATTGGGGTTCAGGTTTCAAAGTATTTGTAAATTGCTGTAACATACAGCATGACATTCTGCCAGTCTGGACGCTCAGTTCGCACCATTTCATTGATGTCCTGTCACAGAAAACAGATTGGTCAAAATCAGGAATGAAAACCCTGAGAGCAATGTGGCAGTGCTTGCACACATTCCTGGGAACGGTAAATCTGTCAAGTTTCCACAATTTAAAGCACTGATGAAGAAAGCTCTGTTTTCTTCCACATATCTTGGTATTACTTACAAAATGTAATGAATAGCATATCTGTAGACAGTTCTTTTGTTGGCTTAAGACTGAAACGCCTGATGCTGTGCATGCTCAAGTTGTGCCCCACTGAGCCCAGCTGGTGCAACAGTCAGACTTTAGTGTTCACAGAACCCTGCACCAGCCTTGCAAATCAACACAACCTACCCAGGAACTGTGAGCCACAGAATCCAGGCCCAGATATTAATTAAAGTTCAAAATTCCCATCAGGCTAAGCACCAACAAATCATTGACTGCCATCTACTCTCTTCAGCACATGTACAAAGCAAATCAAAGTAATGCAGTTCCTAGTAATTTCTGTTTACTGTAAGACTGCTTGAAAGCTTTGGATGCAGGAATCTTCAGAACTCAAAGAAGAAGTTGTGAGTTCTTTAGCTGAACACCTTCTTCAGAGAATGAGTAACTTCTGCTCGCATTCCACTCCTGTTTACATACAGCAGGTTTCACACCCTTCTTAGCCCCTCACTCATGTAATATAGATGAGAAAAAATCCACAAACCTCCACATCACACACAGCGTGCATGTAGGTATGTAAACAGATACTAACTTCTTAAGATGGATGCAATTTGCACTTAGACTGAATTCCATTCAATTTGCCTCTTTGGAATCTCTTTAATGAAGTACATCACAAAAAGGAAGGGCAGACAGCAACCACTTGGACTAAGGCTGAGTTATGCAAGAATTTCTGTAGTTATTTTCCACTATCTCATTCTTACATCAGCACTTGGTAAAAAACTTCCACATCTCAAATCAGTGCCAAAGTCAAAGTACGAAAGCCCAGGAGTTGCACTGCCATTGTCAGCAAACACAATGCTGGGGGGTAAAAGCACTGATAAGGATCAAGGAAAGTGTTATTTTTAAAAACTCTGTTGTACTGTTAGTTGCTAACTATGGCAGCTTTGTTAGAACTTAGGCTGCAGAAGTATCACTTAAATCTCATTTCTGATAATGGCCATTTCAGCTGAGATTTTGTGATCACTCACAAGGGTTTGGGATACTCCCAACTCCACACCTTCAGAAATACTCCTGTTCTAGCAAACACTCTGCTACTGAAAACGAATTCTTTTATTGTGAAATTTGTGTAAGACAACTTTTAAACCATCACTGAAAAAAACCTTACAACTATTTGCAATGATGACAAATTAAAAGTCTAAACTTAAGAGGCAAATAACTCTCACACTACACTGAGAAAAAGGAACAAATTACATTGCTTGATTTGTAGCTCCAGAGTTCAAAAAATCCTGAATAATTTAGAGTAGGTCAGAGACAGAACAGATTTAATGGATTCTTGAAATCTCATTCTCAAAAAATCCACTGCTGTTATTAATATTTATTTTCATATTGGGAGATAAGTGTTGGTGAACCTTCCTTTTAAAGCTTAACATTATTTAGTGCAATAACCTCTAGCTGAGCTCATCTGATGCTATTTTAAAGTATAAACATCCAGATCTTTTGAAACTACAATACAGAGTAATTTTGATTTTTATAAGTGGGTCATAATTAATTCAATATACATTTAAATCTTACCAGAGTAGATTTGATGCCAACACTTTCAGCTGCCTGAAAAGCCAAAGTGAAATTTCTTCTCTGCATGAGATGAAAAACATGTTAGAAATCAAGGAAATACTATTTCAAACATAACAAAATGGTCTTAAGAATGTTCATAATAATGCTACTACTTAAACTTCAAATGGAGTATATGATTTGACAACAGTAATTTTAAAGAGCCATAGGAATGAATGTGTCTTAATAGCATCCAAAAAATTTATAAAAAATTTTATTAATTGCCTGTTCAGAAGATAATGCTGAATATCATTGTCAGCAAAGAACACCTGAGTTATAAAATATTAAAAAAGAGATTATTTATTCTCTGAAAAGCATTAAAAAAATCTCTTCATGCATTAATGAAACCATATTTTGTTTTTAGGATCTATGATCATTAATTGTACATCCTGGGCCAACCTGTAGGTAGGAACTGTGACAGACCAGAATACAAAGAGATGATTTGGAAATCCTAGTAACACTGGGGTTTTTAGAACTCAAATTAGTTCACTGGTCTTTATTAACTCATGTTAACTAAAGCACTGCAGTCCTGGGAATGGGATTTTGAATGTCTTACCTTGTCCTGGCTGTTCAGTTCTTGATAGGGAATATGGGCTGGGAGATAAGTGTGGAGAACTGCACAGAAAGCCAGGCCATCATTCCAGCTGCTGCTGAAGTTTGTGATGTCAATATTCTTGAAGGGAAAAAAATAAAAGCAATATTAAAATAATAATCTGACATGCTACCAATTCATCAATACTTCTTATTAACACCTTCAAAGAAATTGGCAGAGAAAGTGGACAGCCCAATACCAAAGTTCTGTGGAAAGAACTGCACTACTAACAGAGGAAAACAAAATAATACAGTGGTAAGAAAATCAGTTATTTTACATATTAATTTCTGATAATTTTAAGTCCTCCCTCATAAAAAAGTACAAAATGTGTGCTTGAGTATATGTTAAAAGCTGTAAAATGTTGTGCTAGAGAAGGCAATGGATTTGGTGCAACTGTACCACAAACACAAATTTAAAAGTGAAAATTCCACTCAGCTTTTCAGAGGCATGGGAATAAGACATTTTTGTGAGGGCCAGAGATTCACACTGGAAACACTAAATCAGTGCTTCTATTTAAACAAACAGCCAAATCAAACTGGATTAAACAAAACCAACTGAAAACCAAACCTAGTGTAACACTCATGGAAGCGTTTCTATCCACAGGATCCAGAGGATGACGCAGCTGTACCTGCATCAGGATGTCCCACAGCTCCATCTTGTTGCCCAGAGCTGGCCATGAGTAACCCTGATGCTCTACAGCACAGCCCCAAGACAGAAAAGCAAACGAGTCCAAGTGCCCCAGAGTAGCCCAAATCCCTGATCTGACAATGTGCTCCTATCTCTGCTCATGTTCATTCTATTTTCTGCTTCCACTACATTAATATCCAGACAAAACTTCGAAAGGATGAGGAAAAGTATTTTCTCTTTTAAACAAACCATTTCTCTATAGAAACTGATATGAACAAGATCACAAACAAAAGTTAACTTTCATTTGGAAATAAAGATGTTCCAGCAGATTTAGTGCTGACAGCAGCAGAGAATCTTTGGGACTGAAACTGAAATCTGCTGTCTTGCACTCCTGATCTTTTAGTTCCCGTAGGAAACTCAGTGGCACTGGTAAATACATCTCATGAGACTGTATAAATTATTGGAGAGTCAGCCCAGTCCAAGAGAGTTATGAACAAGATGCCTCAGTGACCTTTTAAATGACTGTATATTTGGCTGTTGGCAGTCACACAATGTTAGAGAGGCTAAGTGGATAGCAGTCAGTTTAAACTTTAATTAGGAAACAACCAGTAACAACAATATATCATATATCTTTTACACTTTCAAGGAGAAATATAAATATGCTTTAATATCTAACCCACTTAACTGGGCTCAAGCAGAAGTATTGTATTTGCAGGAAAATGCCCCAACAAAGGCAGGAATGATGCATCTGACTCCAATGTTCTCAGAAGGCTAATTTATTACTTCATGATACTGTATTATATTAAACACTATACTAAACCATACTAAAGAATGCAGAAAAGATACTTACTGAATGCTAAAAAGATAATAATGAAAACTCGTGACTCTTTCCAGAGTCTGATACAGCTTGGCTCCAACTGGCCAATGAGTGAAAACAACTCAGAGCAGCATGTAAGAAACAATCACCTGTGGGTAAACACTCTCTAAAGGCATTTCAAAGGAGTAAAACACAAGAGAAGCAAAGAAGATAAGAATTGTTTTCCTTTTCTCTGAGGCTTCTCAGCTTCCCAGGAGAAAAATCCTAAACAAAAAAAAATTTCAAAAAATGTAAATGCTACACAGTTTACTTAGTTTTCAAAGTTTTAACAGCAGAAACTAAAAGCTGCAGTGACAGAAGTGCGGGATCACAATCACCTGAGCCAATCTTTCACCTGACAGCAATTTAGTCATCATCAGAAGCAGCTGTCTTGGACTAGACACTAAAACTGGTTATTGCTAAGGCAGAGAACTCCACCCAGAGCCAGCGCTCTGTGCCAGGCAGCCCAGGCCACTTGGACTTCAAATGAACAACAGCCACAGAGGAAAAAAACAAAACTCTGGGCAATTTCGAGAAGAATGTGAGGGAAATCTTGGTTTCCTGCTCAGCTCCAGCCCTTTTGCTGTGAAGTGGCCCCGTGCAGGCCAGCTCTGGCCTCAGTGTACGTGCTGGGGCTCACAGGGCCCGCGGCCGGAGCCGCGCGCGCGGAAACGGCGCTGGAGACCCCCGGGCTGTGGGAACTGCTCTGCTCACAGCTTCCCCCAGCCACAGGCTGGGAAAACTCAACAGCAAAAGAGAAAAAAATGAAGGGAGAAAAAAAAAAAAAAAGCTCTCTCTTTTTTCCTCAAGAGAGACAGGAAATTGGATTTAAATTAATGCCCGGTTAAAGCTTTCTCAATGTTACTTAAATTAATGAAACATATGCAACACATAGGATGAGGTTGTAAGAAAAAAAGGGAAAAATGTCACATTGTTAAAGCAAATAAATTTCTACATGTGTCCATTTACAGAAGTCACTTTTTGGAAAGTTCTCTCCTCCTACCCTCTGAGCTTCATGCTCATACCTGTGTCAGTAAGATGGAGAAAGGCAGGGAAAGGGTTTTTCCTGTGACAGACTTGTGTGGCAAGCTGGCTGTAAAAATCAGGTGTGAATGATCATGTGTGCTTTTCTACACAATCCACTGACGGAGAAAAACTCAAACCCGGTTTTCAGCTCTTGGCTGAAATGTTCTTTCCCTGAGATGACCAAGTGATGTGGGAAGGGGAGGAGAAAGATGTACACTGGCATTGCCACAGTGAAATGACAAAAAGCAAAAACCTTCTCTTCAACATTACAATTGTACAAACTAAAATCTTCACTTTAATATTAGTAAGTATCCATAGAATGCTGAATTTTTAATATAAACACTGTGGAGGAAAAGGGCCACTCGAAGTACACCTACAAGTTTGGTTGGTTCTCAAACAAAATCAAACTGAGAGTATCCCATTTTTCTAAATCATCTTGTAGGGTCCAGCTTTTATTATTAAGACAACAAGCAGAAAACAAACCTATCATCCAAGAATTTTAATGTATCCAGAGAAGCTGAATTAAATACAACGGAAGGAAACAATTAAAAGGGACTGGTTTCTGTTTCCAATTGCTGTAAGCATTATGAATTATTATTACCTCTCAGACTAAAAGAAGTATAAAATTGGTCAGACAGTAAAAACAAATCTAGAAATGGGACAGATTGTCATTTAAACTGAAAATTTAATTTTTCATGTAGGGCTTTGAGCACATATCTGGCACATTTAAATACGGCAAATTTTATTTCCTAAATGCTTTTAACTACTTGTGGTTTTTTTGAAAAAGCTTGGTCAGGATAATGAAATCAATCTTGCATTAAGCTCTTATTTCTCAAAGAATTGATGGTAAACAGAACATCAATCTAAAATCTCTGCCATAATTTCTTCTTTGTTACTGCTTTTATTAAGTAATTGGCTCTATTAAGAGAATTCTGCTGGAATCTAAGCTAGAATTATTCTTCAAGACATTTCAGACCACAAAGTATTAAAGCAACTGAAGGACATACTTTTAGATAAATTGTCAAATGAGGAAAAAGCTTTTCTGGAGATAAATGAACTCGAAGGGCATTTATCATCCCTTGTCTATTAATGATTAATAGGTAGGATGGGAGTGAAGCCACCTCTGTATTTGGGGTAGATGGTTTTTTAAAAGGTGATTTTTACAAACATTAAGCAACAGACCATTGTCATAACAAGATCTGTGGAAGGCACTTTCCAACGAGGAGTAAACAACTGAGTTAAAAATTTGTAAGACATTCTGGAGACAGAAGATAAAAATATAAAGTGACAAACAGATGGTACTTGAACAACTTGGTAGATCCAAAACCAAGCAGCATTTCAAGCATGACTCCAGCCCCTACTGAACTGGAAACTGCAGAGTAGGAGCAGCCACCACAAAATGAGGATTCCCTTGAGCTCACATAGGAAAAAATACTAAAACCATATTCCCCATGAAACTTTCTACACTGCTCAACAGACTGGGCTCTGCATAACATCAATCTACCAACCTCTGCAAACCTATAGCTTTTCTAAAACTCACCATTTTAAAGTGGTTTTAACCAGCATGCTGCTCATTCTAAAATTTTCTCCTATTGCTTTTTGCAATAGTTCTAAATTAATAGAGGGTCTTCTAAAGTCAGAGAAAATATGTTTTAAAATTAAAACAAGAACCAGATGTTAACTATTATAATCCAGTAACTCCTTACTTTTTTTATCCCCCCAGAAAACTTCCACAAACATCAAGAAACCCATTTTCAGAAAACATTGTTCCTAACTCGCAGTTACAAATTAGGAACAAAGCAATTTTAATCACTTTTTATACATATCCCCAGCTTCAATCTCCCTGAACTGTGGACATCAGAACTCCAGCAGAGGAGCATCCTGCATAGCAGCTATTTCTTCACCCCTTGTTCTGCACAAGGAGGAGAAAGTCCCATATCCAAACTTGGTTTGGCTCTCAAAAGAATCAGGACATGAAGAAAATAAAAGCATGTGTCTATGTCTCTGTTGTATTAGTTAATTAAATAAGTGGGTTGAGAAAGCAGAATCATTAATATGACTCTGTGCTCTAATATATTAAAGCCTTAAAACAAGATTTGAAGTTTAAGTGTACAGACCTTGGCAGAAAATTACTAGTAAAATGCTTTTAAAAGCTTTTAAAGATGCATTCACAAAAGAAAAGAGGATCCATTACAGAAGATTACAAAGGTTAACTACAACAGGACTGCCATCCATGCTCCATTGAATCAGGATTCACTGGCTCTCAGATCATGGAATGAAGCTGTGGCTATCTGCTTCTGGCAGTCAGTGAGAACATGAAAGTATTTCTGGGATAGACTTAGTAGCAGTCCCAGCTACTGCCTCTTCAATCCCAACTTCTGGAAAGACAGTAAATGGCAAATCTAGACCATCAAAACCCTTAAACACTGACTGGTAATGTTTCTTTCCATACCAAACACATGTTATTTTTCACTTTGGGCATAAAGAGGAACCATAAAAGAAGCAGTCATTCTCACAAAATCCAGTAATAGCTTCAGACATTAACGTCTGAAACACTTAGAGGTACAGACAGCTTCATAATTTATTCTAAATTTTGTCATAATTAAGTCTAACAAGTTGACATTTCTCTTGTATCAGAATCCAATCCAAACACAAAAAGGAAGCATGTCTTTCCATAACTCAAAGATTTTTGGCGAAAGCATCAGCTTAAACCAAGGAGAGAAGTGCTTTGGCATCCTGACTGCTCTGATGAATCAAGCAGACAGCGCAGACTGCACACCCTGGAGTCAGCATTTGAACACAGGCTCACATAAGCACAGTCGTGTCCTTTTCTTGTGCATTTTAAAAATCAATATAGTACTTTGAATAGGATATGACCTAGCGTAGTGTTGATAAGTTAAAAAAATAAAAAAAGGAATCTGAACCATTTTTTACTTCTAGTTTTGTTACTCTACACTTATTGCCCAAGCACAAATGAAAGCATTGCTTGACTCCAAGGTGCATTGAGCACAGCAATCAATTTTTTGTAAGACATGGAGCTTTGATCTGCACAGGAGGTAAACATTAGGTCTTTGCAGCAAAAGTCTTTCCAGAAAGCAGCACTGCATGAAATAGAGGACAAGAGGACATGGCTACACTAAGTACATCTGTAGCTAGAAAGTGTGTAAATCTTAAAGAAAGTTTTTTCTTTAAAAAAATTAGTCTATTCTTGTTGCAATTTTGTGACAATTGCTTTTTTGGTGCCAGACTTCTAGAAGTGCGTTATCTTTCAGAATGCTGACAAAAATGGAAAATAAATGGAAATACTGGTGGAGATAAGAATGGGTAAGGATGTGTGTATCCTGTTTGTTGGTCCTCTTTTAACATGAAACATGCATGCTCACATCCTTTTTGAGACTTTTATTAGCTGTGTACTCAAAATGAAAGTAGCTGTGTTCCAGCCAGGGTAAATGCTCCATAACAGCTGGATGGGATTACTTTATGCTTTGAAGATATCTGGAATTTATGACAGTTTTATGACACTGCACATATTTTAGAGGAGCCAGGAGGATTCTCTCCTCTGAAAAATGCAGCACTTAGCTCTGTACTCTGCAGCAGTGTCAGATCCTGAGCAAAGCTAACACACAATGAAATTTCAACTATTTTGTGCCTGCTGATCTGAAAACTAAAGGTGATTTGCTCCTCTTTTATCTAAATGCTTATCTTGAGAGCAGCTCTCCTCCCTCATGGCTTAGAGATCTGCTGAGCCCAGAGTACCATGCAGCTCAGTAACTGGTGTGTGCAATCGTGTCAGGGCTGGACAGGCTCTGGGTGGAAGTTAATAGAGAACCTGCCTCTGCTAGTCCTGCACTGACCTTCTGCAGATCACCATTCTCCAAACCCGAGCTCCAAGGAGAAATCCTGCCTGCAAACAGCACTCAGGCAGCATGTTAAAAGCTACAATATAGTAAGAGATGAAGCAATTCAGGCTTTTACACCAGTAACTTCTCTTATTTTCATTGGCTGTATCCACACGATTTTTTTCCCGAGGTCTTGAAAAAAACATTTGGAACACAGTTAAATATTAACAACTACATTTAAAGGTGACCATTTATTCCCCTCCAAATTTGCTTGAATAAATCAAGAAAAGTGTACAATGAAGTAATTTACAGTTTTTTTTCACAGGGTTTATTCCACTATAATGGACTGAAATTAAGAGCTTCACCACACTATCATATTTGAATTATTTAGCATTCACAAAGTTTCAAGCTTCTAAAGCAGAAATAAGTACTAAAGGCTTTTAATCAAAAGCTTAAAAGCAATTTTCTAGAAGGGATAAGGAAGCAGGAGTTATTTCTCTTCCATTTTGTAGGGCTGTATTTTCCACAAGTACCTTGGGAGTAAAGAAAAACCTTCTCTCTTTGGATTGACTTTGGTGTGGGTTTTTTTTTTGTTGTCTGTTTCTTCTCTTTAAAGAAGATAAATTAATTTTATTAAATAAAATAGATATCAGCAGCATTTTACCCTGCTGATAAGGATAAACCAACTCCACCACACCTGGTGTTTAACAGGGTAAATCACTGGCAGCTCACCTAGAACTCTGTACACCTTCAAAAAAATTCTAGAAATTACAATTTGTATCTGGTTACTTATGTGATTACTATTTTTTAGTATTTATTAGCTACTTTCCACTATCCAGTATGAAATATAACACCAGAGATGAAAGACAAAACAATGCCAGGAGAAAACATGTCTCTGTTAGAAATGGAGCTTTAACTCAAGGTGCATGGTTCCATCTTCCCTGTGAAACACCAACAGCTGAAATAATTTTCTATAAATACCTTACATGCATTTATGCATAAAGACCTACAGCTGTGAGACATCACCTCCAGGTGAGAGGCAGAAAACAAGACAAAAAAAGTGATTACTGTTGGCAGTGGATGAATCAGTTGTGATTTAAACACATCTTGAAAAATACTGGCTTACAGGGTTTTACCATACTACTATATTGGTAGTTCAATATGAATAGGACAAAATTAAGAAAATAATTATTCTGAAACAAAAGGTTTCTAATCCTTTCTTTTCTTTTGCTTGTTTCCCAATGATGGTTACAATCTTCCAGGTCATTTTAGAACTTGTTACAGACTCCATCTACAAGTATCTTTCCTTCAGCCTACCATATTTACAGCTAATATTGGATAGAAATTGGAGACTGGATAGAAGGTGACCTGCTGCTCTTCCTAGAGGAAAAGCTTGGGATATTTAGGACTTGTGTTCTGTGAGGCTCCTGCAGCAGCTCAGAGACAGAGGAGGGCTGGGCAGCCAGCATGAACCTGCAGCTCAGAAAGCTTGTGCTGGCTCTCACCCAGGTGCTAAAGCAAACAAAACAACAGTGGTACAGAGGAAAAGTAGAAGTTCTGATGATAGGAAATGCTGGGGAGTAAAGGGATCTGTGGCAGAGTGTGAGACACCAAGAAGAGCTGGGGGTAAAGAGGGTATCCTGTCCATGCTTGCATGACAGGGAAGGAAGAAGAGCTGAGTACCTTCAGCAAGATTGAATGAGGAAGGGAGATATTCATTTCCCTGATGCTTGTCTCCTGTTTGTCAGTTTTGAACACACATAGTTTTAAAATAAAATTAAATGAAGCAGAGATTCATTGAAAATAAAAAAAGAAAAAGATCCTTATCTGTTATTGATAACATTGAGATGCCAGAAATCTGGATAAGCACTGCTCACAATGAATACAGTGCTGGGTATGTTTAAAACATTAGATTACCACCAACACAGTGTTCAACCAGAACTGACTTTCAGGAGATGCTGAAAATAATCAAATTCTGTACAACAAAGAAATGAAAAATGAATGTGCCTAAAGCAAAAGCATTCTTCTCCCAGAACTACTTAATATAACCTCCTGATACTATCTTACAATTTCAATGAAGGCATTGCAGTGGCTCTGAAGATACTCTCTGCTTTCTCAGTACCATGCTGCAGGTTCTGAAACAAATACACCAAGTCTCAAAAGCTATCCTTTGAGCAGTGTTTATAAAACTCCAGGAATTATAAGCAGCAATCTGTAGAATCAGAAGTGTATTCTTCAGTGTGCACACAACTACTGAGTGAAAAGTTTGGAATAATTTCTATCACTTTTCCTAACCAGATTAACGAAGCTGTCAAAGTCATCTTTCATTTCAAGACAATATGGGAAAATATTTTTGCACTCGGTTTGAGGATTTATAAAGCAATGTAACATCCTGCCTTTTTAAAAACGTGGGGAAGGAGAAAGGCTCTTTCCACAAAGCTGCTTCTCCTCAGAAATAGCACAGTTGAGTATCAGACGTGCCACAGGAAGAGGGGGAGGGTTATATCCCAGCCTGTCCATTGTGCTGGAGGAGGACTTTTCCTATGGATGGGCCACCATCCTGTTATGTGGCTCTGAACTTCCTCCTGCATTGTGAGGCTCAAGTCATGGAAAGAGTAAAGTTCTTAAACTGAGGATTGTGTTGGGAACTCCAAACACTTTCAATACAAGTTAACCAAACAAATACATCATGGTCAGACTATTAACATCCTGGTTTAGTTTGCTGAAGCCACTATTCTTTTGAAAAAATAATGTAATCAGGAGAACTCTGGACAGTTATCTTGTTAGTTCTTTTGGCTTCTGATAACATTTGGACCAAGTGAAAAAAAAAAAAAGTCTACAACCACAGTGGAAAGCCAAGTTCAAAATGCAAGACAATGCCACCTTCACAAAAGAAACTCCCTGAGAGGCCAAATGGGAGTGCATTCAAAGACCAAAGAAAACCCTATGATAATTACCTATAAAAAAGAAATCTCGGAAATCTGAGAAATGGTACTTTAGCTGCATTTGGGAAACATTAATTTAAACATTAAGTTGATAAAGTTTCAGCTCCAGTTTCACAAATGCAACCTGTGAAAGGCTGATTTCAAGTGCTTCAGTAGGAGGGCAGCTGCCCCCTTGAGAAAAAGCTGTGGAGCAAAGTGACTGAGGAGCTGCTGCTGCTGGAGCAGCACTGGGAGCACACGTTCCAAGGGGAGGGTACAGGACATGCCAGGGCACTCAGTCCATGCAGTCAGGTGTGGAGCAGCCTGGCTTGTGCCACGGGCAGGCTCCACTGCCTGGCAGCCCCTGCACACAGAGCCAGCCAGCTCTGCAGGTACCTGGTAGCCCTCTGTTTTCTTCTGGCACCACTTGAGCAGGGCGTTCCTCTTGGAGCCTCCATATTCTCTTGCCAGGGCAGACAAGGGATCTTTCCTCTCTTCCCTAGGAACAAGGCCAGAAGAGCTTGTAACACAACAGAAATAGGTATTTATAAAGGCTTAAATAGAAGGACAAATTCTTGGCATACTGGAAGTAGCAGGATACAGCACTTATGACTGAAAAATAGAACACACAGGAATACCTGCAAAAGACTTTTGAGTTAGTTTGGAGTAATTCTTTCATTAGCAAATCATCCTTCTTTTTCCTTTAAGCTTTTTTTACTAGATCTTTCCACCTCAATGATATTTCTTCCTAATAGTTTGAAAAATTAAGCTCACAAGCCTGAACCATTAAGCTAACTCAAGTGACTTTATTTCTTATTTAGAAAGAATATAAACTGATGCTATCTCTTTTGCATCTCATGGCTGATTACAAATGTCACCTTGAAACCACAAGTTTGCATTTGAGCAGCACGGAGTTATTAACAGAACATTTGCCTGAGACCTGGAGTTCTCAAAAAAAGAAGGGGGAGATCTATGTAGGCTGATCTGCCATTTGATGTATTAGCACAATAAAAGCAGTCAATTAATTTCAATTCCAGTTTGTCAAGCTATCTTAAGAAATTTTTACCTTAAGAAAAGTTTGGAGAACAAAAGAACAACCTGACTAAGTTGGCCATTTTGTCATGAGCCTTACATTACAAGCATCTCTTTACCAGGATTCAGAAAAGAATTCTTAGATGAAAAAAATATATATGATAAAGGCTAATACTTCTTTAATGGCCTGGCTACATGATTCAGTATTTCTATAGATATTATAATTAACAGTCTTTGACAAAAAGAGCAAGTACTACACCATTAGTTACCACACAGGAAGCGTGACAGCAATTTTTCTTGTTTTTAATAATTTCCATTTGTAAAATTAAAATAAGATAGCTATCAGTGAACCCCAAAGATTTCCCCATCTGCCATTTTTAAAGAGTTCTATCAGATGTAAGCAAAGTTTTCACAAAATTCACAGAAATGATACCCTAAGTTACTCTTTCTGAATATTTCCCAAAAGACATTGGGATTGTATACATTCACTCAAATCTTCAGCTCTTTGTTCTTTACAGCCCATACGGTGACTGGAAAGAGGGGTGGAATGTGGAAGTCAATAATAGCATCAGTGGATTCTCTGCTGCAGATTTACAGGTAGCAACTCTCCAGCTCCTGCTAAGGGAAAAGAAAGCATCCATGGAATGTGAATATCTTCCTGCATGCGTGCTATAAACAGAACACCAGAGACTGTTCCATGTACCAGCATCTCTTGGTCAATGCACAAAAGAGAACGTGGCCCAACAGACAAGGAAATGTTCTAAGGAGCTAATCTTAAGTACATGTATTGCAGTTTGCTTGGCCAGTCTTCACTGGCATATGGATGGGCAGGATCTCCAAGTTACTTAGAGATAACAGCTGAAACATCCGTGAAAATTTATGTCCAGCAGGACAGTAAACACAAATCAGTAACTGCTACCTTTGATGCTGAGCCTTCAAACCTAGCTGCTCATCTTGATTTAACATGACAAGGAAGTCAACAGTTGTGTATTTAAAATATTAAATAAATTATCTGAGTAGGTCACTGTACTTAAACTTCATGGGCACCACACAGCCAGAATGATGCTTCAAGAAATTCTGTACTTCAGTTCCTAAATCAGTACAAGTATCAACAACTTACACTGGTGATTTTCTCCTTTGGTGATTGAAACAAGTAACAATGGGATTGCATATTCAATCTATAATGAGCGTTATGCAACACTATGAGAACTGAAGAACAGAGATCTGGGGCAACAATAGAACTCAAATAAAAATATCCCTCTCTCTTTATGCTAAACATACTGTTTAGCCATGAGGGAGCTGTACAGCCTGTTCTCAAATTCCAGTAAGAGCACATGGTTTATATCAGGTTCTCACAGTTATGAAAACACTGCCGAAGAAAATAAATTAGCATTAAGTTGAATGGAGACAATGAGAAATGGTTTGACATACAAATCTCACATGTTCACATATTAGGTCAACTGCATTCCAAATCAGAGCTAACCAAGTTTCACCTAGAACAGGGAACAGTAAACTGCAAGTATTTGTTCTAGTGAGCTGCACCAAAAACTGTTAATCTTCCAATAACTCGCAGAAAAAGGTAGGGGAAAAAGAGAAATCTGATCATGTAACAAACTAGAGTGTCTCCAAAGGCCACACTCATCACCACACACCCACTGCTGCACAGCCCATTAAGTCTTTTGTAGTACTGAACACTGCAGGCAGTGGTTGGGAGCACAGTAAGGATTTCATAATTACAACTGTACAGTTTCACCCTGGAATGCCACACTATTTGCTCCAGTCTGCAGACTGACACCAATACAACTCGATGTTACTAGTTGAAAGTTCTTATACAGGCGTTTTAGGGGTTTTTACAAACTTATTTCTGGATGTACTCATTTAAATTTAGGTGCTAACAAACACATTAATTGCTGGTAGTAAAGTACTCACAATTAAACTCAGTTGAATTTCTGCACAATAAAAGGAGGGCAGCACTGAGGCCCATCTCAACTGACTTCAGAAAAATCACTTTCAAAAGCACCCACAGCTGTGAATACCTTAGAATTTTATATATATTGCAAGTGTCTCTGAACATTAAGAATTTAATACTTCTGCTGTACAAAAGCTTTGTCAGGAAGCTCTGTGAGAAATGGTCTTGACAGAGTTATTTAACCTTTGTCTGCAAATTTCCCAATCTATGAAGCAGAGCTGAGGACATACTTCACTTGGATAACTTGAGGATTAAATACTTTGAAATCCTCTGACTGATAACACAACAGAGAGGAAAAGTTTTATATTTACCACAGACTTATCTTTTGTCTAACTAATCAAAGGAGGTTGTCTGGCCATTTGTTGCTCAGACTTGCACTATGACTCCATCTGTGGGAGAAAAAAACCCAGGTCCATTGACTCGTGGTTATTAAAAAGACCTGTCAGTGTCTGGGATTAAGATCTGGGCATGCTGCTTTTTGTCTTCAACTGGGATTACAGAAGTTAGGGTTTATCATGGTCTCCCTGGGTCCAGCCAGTCTGCATGATCTGCTGCATGTGCTGCAAGCTCACTTCCTGAATTTGGCTTTGTGGCATTCTGAACTGCTATTATTATTTAGTGACATGACTTTAGGCTTGCTTTTCTAGGGGAGTATAAAATCTGCCATTAACTCATAAGCTTTAAAAAGCTTAAGTTTTAGTCTAACTTTTAAAACAAATACTGAGCTGTAGAAAAACCTTTCTGAAGCTCTTACAGATTACTGAAGATCATTACTGTGTGGGGTCTGCAGTCTCAGTACCAATACACACTAGAGGGATGCAGGCAGACAGCTGTGAAATTAACCCCGATAAGGGACTGTTACCTTATTCTGCTTCTGGTTGTAGGGGTGACTGATGCTGTAGGAGAAGATGAGAGGGACAGCTGGGGTGAGGTGGTACCCATTGCCATGAGAGCTGCTGGGGATGCTCCATCAGGCGCACTGATGTCCCGCTTGATTTCCTCACTACTTCTTCGAGACACTAAGGGGGGAATTGCCCATGCATTTATCCTTTGCAAACATAAAAACTTTCAAACTTGCTCTCAGACAAGCATTAGTTCAGAAACCAAGCACAGAAACTTGTATCTAACAGTAAGTGTCAACATTCCTCTTGATGCTTTCCACTGTGGAAATATGAAGGATTTAGACTGCACTAGAAGCATTTATGATCAAGCCTGTACTTTGAAGCAAAGAAAGTTTGATGGATGTATCTTAATGGAATATGACTATTTCCATTTGAAGGATTTAATGAATGAGAAGGAATTTTAACATCAAAACATTTATTTTCCTCTAGTCCATACAATTACACTGCAAAGCTTCAAGTAGTTACGGAAAAAGAAAACCAAATCAGTTTAGAGATGACAGCTGTTCTATTTCCATTTAATTTTAATGAAGAATTGGCATGTATGTGATGCTCTGGACATTAATTAAATATCATCAACAAGAATATCAAACATTGACCTGAGACCAATCAGCCACATTCCACAGAGCTTGCTTCATTTTATCAAAGGAAATGATTTTTCTTTCAAGTGAAAGCACAAGCATTGTACTCTGTAAAACCAAATTTGGAATTGTTACATGTTCTCTACACGGAAGAGTTTCCAGTTAAAAGTAGTTAAAAGGTTTGCCTTTATACTTTAATAATCACCATTATTCATGTTTGTGCAAATCAATGATTCAACTCTCTACATAAACCAAGGACTTATTTTCTAATGACCTGGGGGCAAGTACATTAATTTATAAATACCAGACACAAGACGTTTGGGTTCTTATACAAACAAAAACTATCTAAAACTTTTAAGCATTTACTCAAATATAGGGTTTTTTTTAAAAATATTGATCTAAAATCAATTCTGCCTGGATTGTACAAAGCATCATTTCCACAGTATCACACTATTTGTGCTGTAATTAATAAAGATTTGGTTTTAGAAGCCCCTGCTGATCCTGAGACATCAGTATATACAGCTTGATAGTAAATTAACACTCTGCATAAACTTCTATTTAGCAAGTCTGGCTTTTTTAAAATTTAAAGTTAACATCAAATGTCCAGTAACTATCACCAGCAATACTGAAGAATTTGAGGGTTATGCCAGTCACATAGCAGACCTGCAAGTACATGACTGAAATGAGAGTTCCTCATTTTCCTGACCACCTAAAAGCCATAGTGTTACCTGAAAAGTGGTGTTACCTGAAATGGATTTGGCACTTTCCATGGCAGGGACTCTGGGCAGAGACGCTGGCCGGCTGGTGGAGGATGTTCTCAGCAAATGTTCTGGACAAAGAGAAAGGAGGGAGTCATCCTTACTGAAGGTTCCAGTCAAACACAAACATTCAGGTCTGAGTCACCAATACTGGCCACCAGAGCCCGAGTCTGGCTGTTTCAGGGAGGGCAGGTGATTCTATCTGGAAGATAGAAGAGCCCTAAAACTGCCCATTGCCAATGAAGTGCACCAGGAATACACCATGAGCACCTTAAGCCTTTTGCCCCAAAGCCTCTTGCTAATCCACTTGCCCTGGTCATAAAAAAACCTTTACACCAAAAGGCTGAGAAAGGAACCCCCATTCAGCACAGGGCCAAACATATTCAATATGTTCTTCATAACGTTCCATGGTAAAGCAGATTGCTTTATCCCTCAGGTGATTTCTTTTTTCCTCCTCCCTGTTTTGTTGGATTGACATTTTTTGGGCTTTGGGGTTTTTTTTCATTTTATTATTAAATAAAACCACATTTTTTCCTTTCTTCCTCCATGCAGTAGTGTCTAAAAGGTGCCTTTACATACTGCATTGCAAGATTAGTTCTGCCTAACACCAATAAGTAAAAAAAACTACAACAAAATTAATTTTCTATAGCAACAAATCAAAGCTATTTCTTATTATGAAATATTCCTTCAAGTAAAAACTGCAAACAAAAGGTTTACATACTCCTACGTAGAAACACGTAGAAGACAGTGATTTGAATATAAAACCTCATGGAAATAAGGATTAAGAAAAGTGAAACCCCGTTTATTAATTGAAAACGTGGCATTTTTATACATTGCTGGAGAGATACATTAAAAATATATCTGTATGGCTGTAAACAGGAATTCTGTCTGGCACCCTCACTCCTGGAACACAGTCCTGCTCCTGCATTCACTGATTTGAAAAAAAACACAAAAGCCATGTAAAACATACCATTCATTTTGTGTTTAAGCTTATGTCTAACCCCTATGTCTCACCCTGAACTCTGTAACAATTAAAGAATCCTGTATTATCTTCTTGGAAAGGCATTTCAATATTCCTAAAAATATCAAAGTTTCTAAAATTAAAACTGCAGCTGCATTGTACAAGTAGCCTCAATATGGATTCAACAAAAGCAAGAAGGAAATCTGGCACATACAGACTATTATGAAGTGCTACAGAAAAAAAAAAACAAAACCCAACCTTTTAGAAAACATCAGACCTCAGGAATACCAAATTGAGAGGAAATATTCAGCCTGGAGTCATATGGGGATTATCTTGAGAAACATCTACACACAAAAAGCCCCTAAAGCAGGCATAAATCAGAGAACTACACCCAACACATGATAGCCATTCATTCTCACAGGAAGAGCACATTGTGAACAGTGTTTTGAGAGACAAAACAAAGTTCACAGAACAGGGGAATATTGGGAAATAGATAAATCAACACTCAATTCCATTCAATTTTTCATCTGGCTCCTGAAGGTTCACTACTTAATTAGTTTATTTTATTATTCACATGCAATACAATGCCAATCATCATCTTTGTTTCATTTTGGGGGGGTTAAAAACCTGCAACCCCAGAGGAGGTTGGGTTTTTTACTATTTGGGACAGCTGCAAGGTATGTCCCTGAAATTATCTTATCTTGATTTTACAAGTGATCTTAGTTTATGCACACACTAAAACTTGTCAGAATAATACCAAGTTATCAGCATGCAATTGTGGTTCTGTTAGAAATTCAAAAAAGCATCTTCATGTTACATCACCACACGTGATGAAACACAAGTAGAAAGAACTTAAACATAAGAGTCTATGATTCTACTAAGATACTTAGATAATAAAAAGTATGTAACATGAGAATGCTTTGGATACTAAATAATTTTTTAAAAAAACTATCAATTGCAGTGCTAAAACCCAAGTTTAAATGAACTTCAATCAGTACCTTGAACAGGAATTTCTGCATAGCTTGGTCTTTTGTCTGTCAGTGTAGCAAGGGGTTTTGAAGCTGAGATTGGCCCACTTATGGAATGCCTCTGAAATGGAAAAACACTTGTGTCAGACACAACTAGAAGGTTAAAAAAAAACAAATACAGAATTGCAGAATTAGCTTTAGAAATTCAGATATGACATTATTACTAATTTTAAAGAACTACAACAATAGAGGAAACTTTGAAATTTTTTCCTTCTTTACTTTAAAAACCTTTACTTTTGCCAATCTGACTATGCCTTGATCCTGTAACATTTACTTCTTTAAACTGAGACCTGTTCCTCAGACCAATGTTAAAAATTAAGGCTGTGAATGCCCCTGTAGTTTTTGCATTAATTCTCACCTTCATTTATATTTTGTTTGAACAAACCTGTTCTGGTTAAACTTGATGTGTTTATTTAAACCAACAGAACCCCCTATGCAAAGCCAAGGTTTTAGTGCATGATCTGTGTTATTAACATAAGCCTTTATAGCTTTGTGCCTCTTCCTGGAAAGCTGGGAGAACAGTGTAATGGGTACAGTGACCCAAAGCACTCTTTGATAAGAAAAACACTACTGAAAAAAATGGGGTTTATTCAGAATGTCAAGAGCTTTTGTTCCCACATATTTAACTGAGATGCTCTGGGAACAAATGGAGAGACACATTTTATTATTGGTCAAAGACATAATAAAACACAATTTATTTTTTTTTTGTCTTCTCAAGTCACTTCAATTTTTGTTCTCCTCTAAAAAGCTATCAATTGAGCATTTAGTTTTCAAGTTTTATACAAATATTTAGCAATATATGGCTTTTAGCAAGCACAAGATCACAGCTGTGTTCAGACTTGTACACACAATTCAGTAAGCACTGAAAAGGACTAAAATAAGCATTTTAGTCTCACACAGTGAATTGTACAAAGCAATAATTACCCTTATAGTTACTGAAACAGATTCAGTTGCTGAAGACTCATGGAGGATCGCCCACAATTATTTCAAATTAATCATTTCAAAGAGCCTATTGCAAATTATAGTTCATTCTTTATTCACCCTGTCCTTTCTATTATATTCCAATATTTAATCATAATCAGTCCACTAATGTGTTTATCCTGAAAACTCTTTCAGGTCTCCATCTGGCCCAAGGTTAAATGAGTCTTATCTTCATAAAATACTAGCTGTCAGATGTTTCTCACACCAAATTATGTAGGCAAGACAGACAAGTCCAGAATTGTGATCAAAATAAGTTAACAGGATATACTTTACTGCACCCTATAGCACAGGCAGGATTAAAGGGCTACTTATTCATCAGTTAGAGTCAAACTGGAGTTATGCTTTTCTGCCAGAAATCAAATGGAGAGAACAACTGCTAAAGTACAGCATGAAAAATTTCATCACTTCATATATCCAATGTCCTGCACACACACACACAAAGATTATACCTTTAAATGTGCAGGTGACTGTGAGCCATGCACAGAAATGTCCACAACAGCTTCCCCTGAGAGCTGCCATTTCACTCTTACATCACCTACTTAAAAAAACCACAAGCATTTCCTAACTAAAAGATATGAACTGTACCAAAGTGAGCCATTTCAATGCATCTCCTCACTCCAGGAAACAGCTAAAATAGATAATGAGGCTAAAATAAAACTATTTAATTTTGGATAGCTGTGGGACTGGCACTACAGAGACAGGGGAGTACAGAGCTTCAGCCAAGAAACACAGGTATGTACAGAGCTGGATAACCACATACCTTTATCCCTTAAAACCAAACATCCTTTATGGGAATTGTCAGAAAGTGGCTGTATCACTCAGCTGATAACTTGCTGTATATTGGTCATGTCTCTGCAATAAAACTGGCTGTCTCTCTGCTCCTGTTGGCACTGCAGACAGGGCTCCCTTGCCCTGTTTAGTTCCTAATTCCAAATCTCACAGCTACCAGCAGTAACACAGGGACTGATGCACTGCAAACCAGAGGAACATGGACCAACTGATGTTTATCTATTTTCACCTGCCTTCATAGATGTAGCAGTGCACAGATGTCTGGGAGATGCTTTAAATTTGAAACAGAACTATGGCAGGATGAACTAATCACTTCAACTCCAAATATTTGGCTTCTGACAAGTCATCCTTGTGTCCGTTGTCAGCTATGGAAGGAAACACGACCATCACCACTATCCAGGTACCTCTTCTGATCACTCTGCACTTCATGCCAGTGCACCTGCACATGGCAATTGCAGAACAAACAGTTCTTCACATATTGACTAGTTAAGATACAGGAAGGCTTTGACACTAAATTGCTTGGACCTTGGAAGTTTATATGTTAAAAGCAAAACAGGGCTTTCAACAGTAACCTGTAAATCTGAAACCATGTCTGTTTGGACATTCAATGGTAACCTGTAAATCTGAAACCATGTCTGTTTGGACATTCAATGGTAACCTGTAAATCTGAAACCACGTCTGTTTCAGGACATTCAAGGGTAACCTGTAAATCTGAAACCATGTCTGTTTCAGAACATTCAATGGTAACCTGTAAATCTGAAACCATGTCTGTTTGGACATTCAATGGTAACCTGTAAATCTGAAACCATGTCTGTTTGGACATTCAATGGTAACCTGTAAATCTGAAACCATGTCTGTTTCAGAACATTCAATGGTAACCTGTAAATCTGAAACCATGTCTGTTTCAGGACATTCAATGGTAACCTGTAAATCTGAAACCATGTCTGTTTGGACATTCAATGGTAACCTGTAAAACTGAAACCATGTCTGTTTCAGAACATTCAATGGTAACCTGTAAATCTGAAACCACATCTGTTTCAGGACATTCAAGGGTAACCTGTAAATCTGAAACCATGTCTGTTACAGAGAGTCCTCCAGCTACAAAACAGAAAATGGAAGTACCCAGGGAAAGCAGCAGATATACTCCCTTGTCCTTATATTCCTCCCTAGGCATCTGCTTTGGTCACTCCCAGTGGCATACCAGACCAGCTAAGCTTCAGGCTAACCCAGTAGGGCTGTTATCACATTCTGAAGAGCATTCTCTTCATACTTCTTCCTAAATTGCTTTGCAGTACTGCTAAGAGCCACAGTAAAACACAGCTATGTTCCACTGCAGGCTTGGACCTGAAGCCAGAAAGGGTTTTGTTTGTTTGTTTTGAGTTGCAAAATGTATTCAAGAATCTATCTCATTATACATACACATAGCTGTAAAGAAAAACAAACCAAGCAAACAAAAACGCCTCAAGACTGAGGAAATTCATTTCACAGTCCAGAGACAAAGCACATGGTTGATGCATCTGTACTTGGACAATGTTTTTTGCAACCAATCCATCTTATGGAAGTACCAACACTGTGCCAGTTTCTCAGTAGGTGCCCATGTAAATACTTCCTCTGCAACAGCATTTAAGAGGAACCAAAATTAATGATAATAAACACTGCAACACCCATACAGAGATCCACCTTTCCTCAAAGACCTTAAACCATAGATGACTTCTATAAGGTGGGAGCCAAGAGGTCAGCTCACATAGTGATTACTTATTAAAATCTTGCCTTTCAATTGCAAGAGAGAACAAACAAAAAATGTTTTTAAAAAAATTACACAGAATGCAACAGTAGAAAATGAGGCAGCAATATGAAAATAAAGAAAACTCAAGCCCCTTCTCTCTTGAACAGAAAATATTCACATAACTGAGGTCATGAAACCCAATTGCCTTCTGGATAATCACAAGCACTTTGAAGAAAACCACCTATCTTCAGAAAGACAATGGAAGCTGTTTTCATTTACACACCCTTCTCTTTGTTTTTCAGGCAATGTTTCCCACTAATGAGTATCCAGCTGTTAATGACTTGGGCCTATACCAGAAGTTGAATTCAAAATTCAAGTAACTCTGGCAGATCAAGAACATCAAACAAGAGCTGTAAACCTGAGCCGCTTTGCAGTATTCTAAGAGATTACTTTGGTTCATGGTTAATTTACAGGTAAATAAAGTGAGATAAGCCTTAGGCTTCACCAAAAAGTCTTCTGTCTGCAAAGGTCTGGTTCAGCCCTTTGGAACATGAGATTAAGTCTGCCTCCTCCTACAAGAGTGCAGAAATAAACAGAAATATAAAGCCAGATCAATAGGAACAAAGCATCTGTCAGCAAACTTGTCACATTTAACTAATTTAGAAAACTGCTGTCAAGAGTGACTGAACCACAAGAAGCAGCAGGAGCTCTCCCAAGAAACCATTTAATTCTCTCTCTTTGCTTTACGGCTATCTATTTGTTTCATGAAATTCACTCTTAAATGAATAAAAGCTGCACTAGTCTGAGAACAGGAGAACAGTCAGTCTGTTCCAGGTATTGTTCCTTGAGGACTAAAAGCTAACATGGCTACAGAGTCCTCAGTTCAGGCAGAGAGAATGTATTACCAAATCATTACACTGACCTACAGTGAAAATCAAGTTTTGGAACTTTTGGATAGCAGTATCTTGAAGGCAAAAGGAGAATTATGGAATTATGGAATTCAAGGAGTAAAACAACGTACATTCTTTGATTTTTCTTTATGAATCTGGTCCCATCTGCTTGGTCCTTAAACTTGTTGGCTTCTGCCAAAATCTCACTTCATACAGCAAGTGAGATAATAAAGCCAGCAAAGATCCACAAAGCTGAACATCAGAGTCCTGACAATGCTCAGTGCACCCTGGCTGCTGCAGCAGCTGAGCAAAAGGACAAAGCTTCAGAGGGGACAGAACAAAGTACACAGCACCATCACCCACTGGCCAAACTCTGCCAGTGCAAAATGAACGAAGAGCAGAAATTTGCAATTATTTCAACCCTACCTGCAAGGCCTGCATTGAAAGACACATTCACACTGATGATTGTCGACACATTCTGCACTGTCCTTAGTCACTGCCACAGGGGATTACTGCTGTTTCCCTGCCAGGCAGAGGACTAAGAACTGACAAACTGAAAACTAAGGAATGCAAATAAAGTCTTCCTCTCATGCTTTTTAATAGCACAGCAATAGCAATGGTTGCAAATATTGAACAAGAACTTCCAAGTTTCCAACGTGGTTCTCAGTGAAAGACTTGTTAGACTGAACAGTTCAATAATTACTTAAGGCAACATTTTATCATTATTTCCCCAGCAAGTCAGCCAATATTTGTACGTTACACCCGTAGTTTCACACAATCTTCTTCACAGAGAAGGATTAAGTGCAGTCATAAAACACCCACCTGCATGGGGGATACAGCAGCAGCTGGGGGAGTTTTCATGGGACTTGGGCTCAGGGGAGTGCGAGGAATTGCGGCAGCAGCAGGGCTTGGAACTAGGAGGAACATGGAAAGGAAGCCACGGTGAGCATGACACTGCTCTGCAGTGCAACAGGAGACTGCTAAAGCCAACCCTCACCTTGTACTTTACATTACCAGTTTTACCAGATCACACTCTCAGAATTTCAATTAGCAATTGACTGAAAAGTCATTTGAAAGTATGCCTACACATTTACTCCCCTGCAATTACCTTCATTTGCTGTCTTTCTATCATCCATGGTAAAAGCCTGAGTTGGCTGGGGGTGGACAAGGCTAAGGTGCAGGATACTATTACCTTGGCAGATGTAAATCATGGCATTACTAGTTCTCTGATCTTCAGACAATTAAAGAGATAGCAGCAGGCTCCTGGCTCTGCTAGTAATACAAGAAAGATAAACTATATCACCTGCTTCTCCTTTCTAGCTTCTAATCAAAGTCCATGAGCACTAGATTATTATATACCTTAAATTTTGGGATTAAACAAGTAACATTTTTAGAAATGTATGAAAACAGAAAAATTCTAAATTGGTGAATCAGTGATCTGATGATTTAACAACATGATTAGACATGAATGCTGAGGTAGAAGGCAGATATTAGCTTGAAATAAAAGATTCCAAAGAAGGGAGAGGGGTTTTATCATTTAACTAAACTAACTCTGGCAGGAAAGCACCTTCCTACAGTAACACTAAAAAAACCTTCTAAATTAACACTAGAAAAGTAAAAAACTGTAAATACCTGGGAAGAAAACGAGCAAGCATGGAAATAGAAGCATTTACAGAATGGTTAAATAACAGAGATGGTTCTGTGTCTTAAACTTCCTGGTTCTAAGCAGTGGAAAGCAGGAAAGCAGCTTTGCTGTGCACAGTACTGCACTGGCTCTGCTGACTTAGTCTGCTTCAGACCAAGACTTTTTACATGAAACTTATGGTGACTTTGTTGGACATGAAAGTCAAAACCCAAAGACACGGCAAAGGAAATATTTTAATCCACACAAGGTTTCATATGCCATTAAAGGTGAAACCCAAATGTTTCTCATTTCAGAATAATTACTTGGACTCCTTATTCTGGTCACCTATGGAGAAGAACACCAGTTCTTCCCACAATCAGAATCATAGTAAAGTCCACTGTCTCAAGAGTGAGACTCCTTTCATTTTAGAAAATACCTCCTATATCTTTCAATAGGTGATACTGGCTGGATCTTGCTTTTAACTGTCATCAGAGCTCTGAATATAAGTTATTAAAAGAAATAAACTCAGCTCTAGCTATTACATGGCTTTTAAATGCTTAATTTGGAACATTAAGTTCACATTTTAATAATCAGGCTGAAATCAGCTGTGCTCCCAGCTATAATTATGTGTGTCATATGTGTTTATGTATTTCTAATATACAGGAGCACTGAATCAAAGCATCCAGCAGATGAGTCACTAGCAATGCGACAGCAAAGAGAAAAATAAAGACAAGGCAAAAAAGGATGCCTGCACTTAACTGCAGCGAACAATCTGTTCTGCAATCCAGTTTGGGTTGGTTTGTTTCAGCCATCACTCAGAGGTCAGGACAGGATAAAGCAGTTTGCCTCTGAGCCATCAGATGACCAGAGGCAGAGGGCAGCCTGGTGCAGCTGCTGCCCGGGCTGCTGGAACCCACCTTGGGAGGAGGCACTGTCAAAGGACTTGATGAGCGTTTTCACAGTGGGAGTCGGCTCTGAGGAGGTGGAGGATCTGCGACTCAGGCCCATGCCTTGTCTCAGAGCTGCCAAATCTCTCTCTACTGCATTCATGTAATTGTACACTCGACCACGTTCTTCCTCCTGCCTGAAGTCAATGTGCTGCTCATTTAGGGTATTTAAAAAACATTTTAACATGCAAAGGCTTAAAAAAATCAACACAAATTGAAGCTGAATTAAAATCTATGGTCCAAATGGGCCATTACATTAACCTAGTTTTCTTTCCACTGTAATTCAGAAATAGGTTATCAACCCAAATTTTCACTGTAATTTCTTACTATTTGTCAGCAACAGAACTCACCATCTGGTAAAAAAAGTCTATCAGATCAGTATTTGATATAAGGCTTAATTCCTACTCCTATCTCACACGGATGGAAAAAATTGAGACTTAAGGATTTCATCATTCCACATGAAAATAATCATCTCAGAGGGGAGAATTTTCTTCCACCTGAATAAATGGAAAACAATTTAATACTAAGGAGATAAGAATATGTTTCTGGTATACATCTTTAGGCAGCATTAGCTTTTTTCTAAGTTTCACAGCCTGTGAAAGGATCTCCTATCCTACTAGATGCTGGACTAAATGTAATGTAAATCCCACCAAATTCCCATCCATGCAGAAAACAATTGTTTTATATATACACATCACAAGCATCATTACTGTAAGCTATATACAGATCTGACCCCTAGAGAAATGTAGTCAGGATTCAAATGGTCCTGTCCAAGATGTTCCTGTTTGAGGACTTTATTACTTCTGAAAGACATATAACTCAGCTTCTAAATATCTGGAGCACCTAATTCAAGCCACAATACGTCACACTTTGGATTATTTTTGTTTTTCTAGAGAAAGCATCTCTAATTATCAGTGGAAAGAAAACAGTGTAAGTTACATGCAGAACTAGATGAAAGTTTCTTCTCCGGTAAAAACCCAGCTGTGTTTTTAACCACACCAAAAGCCTCGACTGCTAATAAAGAAATATTAATGATGGTACAGGAAAGCCAACACTGCTTGTTTTTCACACTGTGGGAAGCCAAATCATTTTTAGACGTTAAACTGGAAAAATCCTCCACTCCAACTTGGTTTTGTAAAACCCTAGGTGGATTAAGTATACAGCATAAAGAAATAAATATTGCTGTTGTAAAAGGCTGAAAGCAGCATAAAGCAGCTTGCTGAAATACAGACCCCCACAGTGAGAGGATTTACAAACTTCTGGAGCCTCAATAATTAAGCAACTGGATTTCCAAACTGCCCCTTTCCTGCAAAAGAGACCAATGTTCCTGATGTCAGTGGCATACTTGCGTGACTTTATCTCCTCCAGCTCCTTGGTGAGCTTCTCATTTTTCTCCTGTGCCTCGTGCAATCTGCGCTTCAGGTCCCCGATCTCCTCCTGGGCCTCGGACTTGATGTCATTGGCAATGACCACTGCAGTCTGCAGGTCTGCCTGGAACTGTCGCCATTCTGCTGACTCCTCCTGGAAGCACGAATTTGGAAGTTAAAAATAAAAGTTATCCTTATTATTCATAGTTTTCCTATGCTGTTAAAGGAAAGGATTTACAGGAACGACAGAGGCACTTGTTCAGTGTTAGGCACAACCCAATTCACAAGATAAATTGAAGAGGTTTTGCTGGAAATAACTAGACTCTGAAAGTCATGAATTTCTTTTCTGGAGACAAATAAAATATTCAAAGTGAAGGAGAAAAATATTTAATATTAAATGCCTTATCAAAATACACAGGAACATTTTCTCCTAAGCCCAATATCATATCTTTGTGACACTGAGAAATTTTTAGCATTGTTTAGTGTCTGTAGGTTGGTAAATATATTTCCATGATGCCTGTCTTTCAGAAATAATTATTTTATTGGCATTGTATCTAATGATATATCTTTTCACAATTTCATAAGCTGGTCTTAAGACATTCCAAGCTGACAATTTATTGACTTTTTTGGTTTTTACCTACCCGGAGTCTCCTGTGAAGATTCTTGATCTCTCTTTCCATGTCATGCTTCTGATCCTGAAGTTTTTTAACTGTATCTGGAAAAAAAGTTAAATTCCCTATAAGATCTTAGTCAGGGATTTATCTACTTAAAAATGAATAACTGAAAAGATCTGCAAATGTTTTTGAAGACTTACTCAGAGAAGACATTTTTATAACCAAAGACATCTGAAGAAACATAGCATGAGAGGGAATCATTTCCCAGAGGGTGTTAATAGGTACACACTCCTCTGTGACTGGTAAGGGGAGCAGCATAAGCAAACTCAATTCTTATACAAATCCCATACCACAATACTGAAATGACAAAGCAATAGCAAAGAGCAAGTAAACCAGGTGGGCAATTTAACATGAAAGGATCCTAAAAACATGGATGTCTGGGGGTTTCCCCTCCTCAAACATAAGCTGCAGCTACAGGAAGCCTTTTGATTCACAGTTTAATTCCTGCCACTAAGCAGCTGACATAACACTCGCAGCCCTGCCTTCCACAGGGATAAAACTGAACTCATGTCCCCAAGAATCTGACATTCTTGTCTATCAAGCTACTATTTGAGGTCAAAGCAAACTATATTTACAGCAAAAGGCCAAACAGTCTGTGAGCTCCTGTTATGAGAGAAAGGGTCCCCTAAATCTGTCAGCAGCAACACAGCAGGGTGCACAGCCTGACCAGCAGCAGGGTGTGTGGCGTCTGACAGACTGGCTACTGCAATTATTGCTCATTTGTGACTTTATTCAATACACAAGGACCATGAGATTGATTACTCCATTCTTAAAACTAAGCAACTAATGAAGCAGCAGAAATTTCTAATCAGCGTGTCACTTCACTGATCCTTGGATTCTAGGATGTTTTATTTCTGTAGCATCGTGTGACTGTAAAAACTGTAAAAATGATGGAGAAACTGACTAAATGCATTTTTTTCTTCAGGTTCATTATCCCAACACCTGCTGGAAGCAAATATTTTTCCTGTATATTAGCAATGCTCTTTCCACAACCTGACTGAAGGTGCCTAAATACATTTGGGCTGTTCAATACACAAAACCTTCCTCAACAGCCCCAGGTACAGGGACTTTTAAAGTCACAGTTACTTTCTTGACAAGAATCATATAAACCTGAAAACACAATAACCTTTCAAACTTGGAAAAGTGGGAACATAAAAAATAGACATGTGAGACTGCCCATTTTAAGTTGCACCCAGCTGATCTTAAAGCTTTCAAGATAAGCCTGCAGGGTGGGCCACTCAAGTCTCATGCTACCATGATACTTAAGCAAAACCCTCCAATTTTTAGCTTGTCTCTTGATACACAACTTGAGCTAAATTCAGAACTAGAGGCCAGCTTTAGGCCAAAGTTATAAAACTTGCTCTCCCCCCCACTTTTCCTTTAAATACGTTTAAATCAAGTTGATGTTAATTTTCACTTTTAAAACAGTTCAAAGAAAAAATGTTTTTAAAAACAAAATTTGCAGTGCTGCTAAAAGCAAGCTATCTAAAAATAACCACAAACCAGAAACCATAAATGCACCCACAGTTAAAGCTTGTGTAGTGCCATTGTTTTGAGCTTCTGTGAGTTATGAAACGCACCATTAAATTTTAGTGTATTTATGCTTTGAAGTAAAACACAATGGTCTGAATATTCTGCAGGTACATAAATAACACAGAGCCGTTTACAGCAGTTGTTGGAAACAGTGCTCTCTCTCCTTCCCAATCAACCAAGGAAACTAAAAATACCCCCCACCAAACTGCAACTGAATTTGAAATGCAGTGAGAAATTATGACTAATGTAAGTGATTTCACCTCTTCCACCAACTACAGCCTGAATATTCAATAGTCAAAACAGGTCGAGACTGCCATGTGGCACCTTTCCTTTCTGCATCCTTTCAAACTCCACATTCTTCTCTAACACACACAAACCCTTTCCACCCACCTCCACCTGCCTGAATTTTCAGTATGGTAGGACAGGTACTTCTACCATGATCCAGTCTCCTTCTTTAATGATCACAGACAACAAAGAAGACTGAGATAAAAGAAAAAGTAACTACACGTTAGGGTAAATGAAGAACAAGGAGAATCTTCTGATGAATGAATAGGATAATTAAAAATGGCAAATCAGCAAGCTCATGTTTCACTGCAGGATCCTATTACATCTACATTTCAGAAAATGATATTGATTTAAGCCACATTTTGACTAAGAGGCAGAAAAAAAAAAGATTATGGGACATGCAGATTACAAATGGTAAAGAAAACATTTACAGCTAGGGCTGGGGGTGGAGGAAGAGTTTTGTAAGGCTACCAGAGAAAAGGTATCACGATGTTCTGTATCTGCAATTTTTACTAATTATAATATAACTAGGAGTTAGAATTTATCATAACAAAATAAAAATGAGTATCGACATTCAACTGTATAATTTCAATCATTTCTGGGGAAAAAATACTAAAAATATTTACGTGCAGTAGTTTCAGAAAAAATGACATGATAATTCCTGGGAAGGGACACTAAATGAAATAATTCTGACACAGGCAGTTCTAAATGAACACTCTCACAGTTTCTGTACTGGTTACACAGGCATGCCTTACACTGGGAGAGCATTTTGATTCTTTAGCACAGAAATGGCTATCCCAACAACCACAAGTGCAGAGCAGTATAAGAACCACAGATTCCTTCTGTAAGGAAGAGGCACTGGGTACAAATACCAAAGCTCAGGCAATTAGTAGACCAATCTTGCTTTTGAGCTCATCATGTCACATAATACATCTATACAGCAAGAAAGGTGACTTTTTAAGGGTCTACCATTAGTCACAAAAACATCCCAACTAAAAATGTTAAAAAAGGTACAAAAAAATGAACACCCTATTGACTTTTCCAACACTTTGTTAGAAAAGGCCTAAATATGGTAAAGCAAACATTTCATTTCATAACTGCTGTCAAGATCCTTTTTGAATGAAATATAGCAGAATTAAAACTAACACTGTCAGCTCCACAAAAGAACTATTCAATGAAAATTAAATATATCCACCTTCTAGCTCACCTACACTTGTCCTAAAAATTTACTGACTTATAGTCACAGACCAGGAGAACCTATGTGCACCTGTGCTAAGAAAACAAGCAATGATTTTTTTGTGCTTCAGAAGAAACCTCTGAGAAGTGTAAGCTAACCCACAAACACACATTTTCTGCACACCAGGAGTCAAACTTTTCTGGAAAAAAATTCCCCACAAACTCTTATGAACTGCTTGGGAGAATAACAGGTTTCTGTTTCCCACTTAGTTACTGCAGATGACTCATGTGACAGCTGGGCTACCTGACTACTGCAAGTTTTTGGGAGTCAGAAGTGAAACCCAGAGGGAACACGCCATCTAGTGCAGTCGTCAGCCTTCCCCTTCCCCACTGCCTGTTTCAGCTCAGCACAACATGGAGGATATAAAACAGACAGATTATTTTAATATTTCTTACTTTTTACATAGAATAGAATCATAGAATATCCTCAGTTGGAAGGGATCTATCAGGATCATCGAGTCAATCACAATCCTGGCCCTACACAGGTCACCCCAACAATCCCACCCTGTGCCTGAGAGCATTGTCCAAACACTCCTTGAGCTCTGGCACCCTTGGGGCCGTGACCTGGGGATCCTGTTCCAGTACCCAACCACCCTCAGGGTGAATAACTTTTTCCTGCTATCCAACCTAAACCTCCCCTGACTTAGCTCCAGCCATTTTCTCAAGTCCTGTCACCAGTCACAGAGAGCAGGGACTGAAGACCACAGTGAGGTCTCCCCTCAGTCTCCTCTAGGCTGAGCAAAGCAGGTGCCCTCAGCTGCTCCTCGCTAGGATTCCCCTCCAGGCCCTTAAAGCACTGTGCTTAAAACTCCTCATCCCAGAAGTAATGAGCTCAGCTGCAGTGACTGCAGCTCTCACCACATCTGGATGCATGTCAGGAACATACTGTGTGCTTTTCATCAATGCAATTTGCATCCTGCTGCACACATCAAAGAGACCCCTGTTTCTGCAGACAGACATACTAACAGCTCAAATGCGACAGTTCAATACCCAGATTAATGTGAAAAATGTTCCATTGTAGGTTCCTTGTGCCTCTTTTTGGTGTTTGAAAAGCCCACAGTGAAGCATGCCCTAAGTGCTTGGAATGTTTCCCATTTCTACATTACTGTTTGTGTTGATTAATCATTAAATGGAATGAACACTCACCACCTCATCTATGAGGCATCCTTCTCCTAAATGTGAAGTCTGTCTTTAACAAAATCTTTAAGTTATAATTTTCCATTTTGTGTTTACAATTCTATCTCTTAAATGTTGTGTGTACTACCTGTAAGTCCCAGATTTTTCACCATGTTCTATGTTTTCAGTACTTAGAGACTGCCACAAAAAAAAACTCCTGAAAGAGGTTTAACTATGAACCCAAAATCAACAGAGTTTTCAAGCTGTCAGAAAAAATGCACTTTTTAAAGTGTACACGACTCTTCGGGTGCCATCCACTCTTACTGCCACCAGATGCCACTGTCCCTCCAGCACAGAACTAAAACCACAGCTCGCTTTCCCCAACGGATCGCGTCAGGACATTGGCTGGTCCACATGAATTTTCCAAGACCAATGAATAACAAAGACTGTTGCAATTTTTGTTGAGAATTTTTCCCCTGGCAGAGGTTTGTCTGCCTGAATTTTCACCAGTCGAAATTAAATATCTGACAGCTGGTTTGTACCCACAAAGCAGAAGCATCTAAAAATCAGAGTTGCCTTGCAATGATAGCTAAATATGTAACTTGACCACAGTGCTGTTCCCTGCACGAGTGTATTTCAGTTAATGGGCAAAACAAAACAAGTAGAAAACTGTTCAACCTTTTTGAGTCTTTGCTCCAAAATGACTGTTTTTAAGCCCAGAAAGGGAAAAAAATCAGAATAAGAACTTAAAACTATTTTGTAAAGAGAATTGATTGCCTTTCAAGATAAAAGAGGTTGCTTAGGGAAACAACATTCACAGCCATGTCTGAAGACACTGAGCTTGAATAAACAATTCAGCTTGCTTAAGACTAACTTTTATTGCCAGCAGACCAATTAAAAACCCTTTCTATGAATATTTCCCTTGTTGTTAGAAGGAATCATGCTTTGGTTTTTTTGCTATCTTGTTCCATCTTTGAATAACATGGAAGACTAACAGATATTTGAATCCTCTAAGCAGCACTGTGTAACTCCAGCTTGCCAGGGTAGAGTTGCCCATGTTCTTAATTAGATGGAGACTAATTGCAGAATTCCAGCCTGTGGTAGGAATGTCTGAGCAGGTCTCCAAGATCAGAGAGGGAACTAAGGCACAGAGAGCTAGACAGGTACACAGTAAACATGTTTTCTACCACATGTTTTTCTACTTTGAAGAACAACTTGAAAACAGTATTAGCAGATTTCATATTTGTTCTCCATTCACAGGTTTTATTCCCACACCAACTACTAAGTGGGTCTGGAAAAGCTAAGCCAACTTGATTTTTTTCTTGCCCTAGTGTGTAAGGATTCTGCAAAACCTAGTCTGACTTGAATTCAGACATACAAAAGACAAGAGAAAATATTTTCAATATTACAGTGTTCTACTTGAGCTTTTCTTAAATTATCCTTTCTCTCAAGAGAAATGTATAATACTTACTCTCCAAATCAGATATGATAAGATTGTCATGGAGCTTCACAGCCCGGTGCTGCTCTACTTCATCCTCCAACTCAAAGATGGTTTCTTTCATGTCACTCCTCTCAGTCTCTTTTTCCTCCAGTTCTGTCCGAAGCTTTTCTAGAGTCACATTGAGATCCTCAATTTGTTTCTTGGCCTCTTCTTGGAACACTCGATATTCATCTTCCACCTAAAGAAGAATATATCTCAGTTGCATATTAAGCATATCTTTTGTTTTGTAACTACCACACAATCTATTTCTGCAACCAGACAAATACAGGAGAAATATAAGCCTTTGACTACACATTGTTCTAGTGCAACTCTTTTCCTGGGCCAAAGTTAAACTTTTTTTATTCCCAGGCTGGATACGTGAGCATTCCCAGCTACTCTCAGAGCATACAAGTGAAGCAACACCACCACTGTACCAAGGCTGAGGTTTCATGAGCAGCTGATCCAATTTAACATCCAGCTGCCACGGAAAAGCGACAGGGCGGAGGGGAAATGTTAAAACTCTTGACCCTTCCTTTCTCTAGCCAAAAGAGAAAAAAACCTGGTCTCTTGTGCATCAATTTTAGTGCTTGCTGGACCTGTGTGATGAGTGATTTCCTCAAGCAAGTGTGACGTTTGTGTGTGAGGTGTGTTAGTGAGTTGAAGCAGTTCTCAGAGGAGTCAATCAAACAATTAATTTGAAAAAAAAAAAAAAACCAGGGAAGAAGTGGTTGACTTCTCTCTTTCAGAAGCAGGGGAGGAGGCTTTTTTATCCTACCTCATAAAACTCTAACATAAGTAACAGGTTGGGATCAGTGCCACAGGAACAGCAAAAACAGGGTGTCAGAAAAACAAGAGAAAATAGGTTGTGGCTTAGGGTGGGCAATGCTGGCAGGCGCCAAGTTTAACAGACAAAATACCCTGCTCTTATGTCAACTGCTTCAGTGGTTTTTATTTTAATAGTGGTTTTTATTTTAATAACTCTCCAACTTTAATTATAAAACCATCTTAGTATGTTTTTCACCCTCAGTTAAAGGTGATTCTAACAGGCATGTGATCATGACTAACATGTTGATTTGCAGCTAATATACAGTTCACACATCAAATTTGGCATAAATTGTCTCTTCAGGAAGATATACCTTTAAATGCATAGGTAACATTATTAAATAGATTGTGTGATTCTTGCTTTTACATTAAATTATGGTAAATACTTTTACTAGACATAGCTACTGCATAAATTGGAAATATTTGGGTCAAAACAGAACTGGAAATAAACATTTTGATCCAAAGCCTAATCAGCACATAAAGCCTTGCAGAAGGTGTGCAATTTAAGCACTAAATTAAACAGTATTTAAGATACTGTGCTAAGTTCGGCTGCTGAAATAAGTTGTGGAGTTTAAATATTTTTTAGAAGTAACACAGCAGTCACCCTGTAGCTCAATGTATCCATATAATTTCTTCAAATGGTGACATCATTTTCATAACAAAAGTCAAGAGAAAGTAATCAGTCCTAACACTACTGCAATCCAATTAAGCTCATAATTAATCTTTTACTTCTGAAAGAACTAGAGGCCAATAGGCCATTGTGTATGTGGGATGTTAGAATGCAATGGTATTTTAAGCACTACCTTAGCAATGGCATCTTGCAATCGATTGGCATCGTTGCGGGTGTGCGCCAGCTCCTCCTGCAGACCACTGGCCAAACTCTCTGCTTTTTCCTTATCCAGCCTGACACTCTCCAGCAGGTCTTGTATATCTGATTTATCTCCAGAGTTGTGTATGGAATACAACTCGGCCACTCTCTGCTTTTCGTGCTCTAGCTGAGCTTTCAGCCTGTTCATCTCAATCTGGTCACTGGCTACTGTGGTTTTGTACTCCTCTAAGGTAGATGCCAGAGCTGTTTTGCTTTTCTGCTCTGACTCAATAATCCGTTCCATGTGGTGATTCCTTTCTTTTAATGCCCCTATCATTTCTTGGGCCTCCTTGTTGTCTTGTTCTGCCATCTTCAAAGTGTTGCTCAAGTGCTGCTGAACCCCCAGCAGCTGCTCCCGCTCGAAGCGAGCGTTCTCCGCCAGCTCCATGTAGCGCTGCTCCAGCTCCATGTAGCGCCCACTCTTCATGTCTTCATCAATTACATAGGAAATGTGGTGCTCATCCAAAAGGGACCGGAAATACTCGATCTGGCGGCTGAAGTGCTCCAGCTTGTCACTCTGCTGGCACAAAGACTCCATCAGGATTACTTTTTCCTCTCCGAGTCTTTCATTCTCGCTGTTCAGCTCTTGTGTTATTTGTTGCAGATCCGCAAGCTCTTGAAGCGTGGCTTGGAGCTCCTCAGCTGTACTGTGTTGATTCTCTTCCATCTGATGTATGCGTTCTGTCAGACAAGCTACGGACACTTCGCTTGCATTGCCACTGCTTCCCTTCCTAGACCTTTCTATACTTGGTACCCCTTCAGATTCTGAAGACGACGGAGCATCTAAGGCATCATCGCTTGATGTCAGCGGCTGATAAACTTCACTGCACTCACTGTCTAAATTATCCATGGAATTACTGTGTTGGTTGTCCATGAGAGTGTTTTCATCCTGACTTAACAAGTCTTCCATAGATCCAGGAGCAGAACCTTCCACTGAAGATGTCAGAGTGCCCCCACCATCGCTGTGGTTGCCAGCTGTAATCTCTGGACTCAAAGACTGATAGCCAAAGAGCTTTTCAGAGTTGTCCAGCCTTTGTTCCAAAGAAAAGCCCAAAGCATTTAGTCTGTCTTTTAACATTCTATTCTCATTCTTCAGCTGGTTGAGCTCTTCTCTGATGGCAGTGTTTTGTTCCTGTAACTGGAGCAGTGTAGACTCTACATCAGTTGGCTGATGGACAACAATGGCTTCTTTCTCTTCAGATTTTTCATCCCCCTCGAGATGATCTTCGTTGAGTCCCAGCTGAGCACGCATGTCCCTCAATTCATTTCTCAGATGCAAGATTTCCACATCTTTAGTTTTCGCTAACGTCAGAAGATCATTCACCTTTGCTTCCAGGGCAGCTCTGTCACTGATCTGGTTGTCTGACTTGGACTTGCTCATGCGGATGTCGGACTCGGGATTGGTGCGGCTGCGGGAACGCTTGGCCAGCAGCGCCTCGCTGGGCCCCTGCCCGGCCAGAGGCAGCTTCTTGCTCTGGCTCAAACGAGAACGGTCCCGGATCCTCTCTCTAGAAGAGCTGGACTCTTTATTTCCAGATGAAGTGCTACGCTTAGCTGTGGAACTTGTACCTGTATGTTTTTTGAAAGTCAGGAACATGAATTTAAAATACTGTATCTGCCGCAGCAGGCTGTGTGCTTTGTATCAGCAATACAGTGGCTGATTTTCTGAACCACACTGCTAAATACATTTCATAGAAAATATTAGAAGTAAGCATTAACCCAACATCCAGCATTTTGTTTTCTGTATTTTCATCTCATTGCATAAAAATAAAGATAGATCATTACTCTTTTATTTCCAGATGCTTTACAGCTTTGCAAGCATTACTGAATCCAAAACACAGCAATGAAAGGCAAGACCTATTTCAATCCATATCAATAACACACTAAATGATTTCACTTTTCTCAACAGTTTTTGAAAGCCCTCTTACTTTATTTCTGTAAAGCAATACAAATTGTCTAAAATGTTCATTGTAACAATTCATCTTAGAGATTTAGTGCTTGTGTCGTGGGTTTTTTAAACAGACAATTTTAGAAAAATCTATGATTCTCTAAATTAATTATATTATTTCATCTTATATAACAGTTGCATAGTCAGTACTGAAAAAGCTAAAAGGAACACCCTCCAAAAAAGCAATTACATTATTAAAAACAGGAAAAGAGTTCAGAAGGTGTGTGATTTGACCATGGTGTTACTGAGCACTTCAGTAGACAGCCTGGATCCTCAATACATTAAATGAAAATAAAAAGCCTCCAACTTCCACCTTTAAGAATCAATAGATCCACTTACCTGCAATAGTTTTGGGTTTGTTTTCCAGACTGTTCATGGCTGTCCCTGGAGCTGAAGATGCTGCTAATACACAAGAGTTCTTCTTGGCCTTGACACCGTTGGTCATTGTCACTCCACCGCCACCAGCCATCCCTGCTAAGAGGTCATCGTTACTCTTAGTCTGAAAGAAAGGGAAGAAGCAGCTTTAAAACAGCTGGTCCAGAAGTCTGCACAGCCAGCATTTCTACTGTTAAAGATTCCATCAGTTTAAAAAGTACATATTTGACAAGTCATGTGTCTATGCAAGAATGCTGAAAAGTGTAAATGCGCTGCACTGTGCAGAGTCAGTAAACTGAAATGGAACTTCACCTCCTCACATATGAGTGAGCCTAGAAACTGAGTCTTCTCTCTCCCCACAAAAATTCTTACTCTTTCAGTACCAAGGAGAAAAAATTTTTTAAAAAATCAATTAAAGCACAGTAAAACACCACAGTGTAAAACTTCTCAATTTTGACTGGAAGTTTGCTTATGCAGAAAAATGAGGGCAATTCTTGGATAACTAAACCACCAAATACCAGGAAGTTAGTATAATATCCTTCAATTGAGTATGATCAAATATTTTCTGGTGGACAAATTCACAACAAAAAGCTCAAATCAAAGAAGAACAAAAAATCAGTCCAACATTAGCAAAATACAATCTCTAGTTCAAAATACTAAGCTACAGACCATAGAAACTAGGACTGAGGCAGGGGAAAAGCTACTCACACCATATATCCTTGCCTTGCTTTCAAGCTCTTTTCCAGGGAATTTTAAGAGATGGGGTATTTGTTTGATGGACTTTCTATCTAACCTGATATGATTGTTCCTGAAAGTACTGTTAGCCACAAAAGCTGCTTGGAATGTGACAAGGCAGCAAGCACAGGATTCTCAATAACCAGACTCCCAAACAGAGAATACATCTTTCAGAATAAAGCAAAGTCTAGAAATACTAAGCTCTTAAGCATTAATTGGAAGACTTTATACTCTTTAAAATACAATTTTTCAAATGGTGAAAATCAAAATGTGCAACATTTTTCCCATTATACAAGAAAAAAATTTAAAAGGAAACAGCTGTGCTAGCAGCATTCCTTGAGCAACTGTATTATTCAGCTGGATAACACATTTGAACTCTCCTCCAACATCCCAGCTAAAAGGTAGGAGTTAACCAGTTGCCTTCCATCATGTCTGCAAGTTGGTAACTTCCAGCTCCCACACACATTCATGTTAAAAACTATATTGCAGACATTACAATTCTATACATTTAGAATAAAGGTACACTTGCTTAATTAAAACAATAGTTGCATGTCATTCTATTCTCTATAGTCTCTTTTTACAAATGCCAATTCCAGAACAGCTAGGAACACTGAACACAGCACAGTGGAAAGAGCATGGATGGGATCTGGGCCATTTAGCAGCTACAAAACAAAAGGGAGCTTTGGGAGGAGAACATATTTGCTCTGCATGCAATTGACAGAAATACAGAAATTTTACAGATAGAAACATGTATTTGTAAGGGTAAAATCCTCTAGGACAAGCATGCTTTTATTGAATCATGTCAGAAATGGTGTAGCCTTCCGAGATGGTTTATGAAAGGCTGGAAGAAAACCCATCACTCCAAGGATCTAGTCCGACGTGCATCTAAAGCTGGCTTTTCTGCTTTGAAAATGCCATTGATGTTTGCTGCGCAAACAAGGCTCTTCCAAGGGCTCCTTCCTCCCAGGAGTCAGAGCAGCTCCTTGATCTGCCACGTCACACAGCCATGCAAACAGCACAGACAATGGAAATATAAATAGGGAAGCAAAAATATCAAAGGGCTACAAAAGCCATAAAGCCCACCCAACTCATGTGGGGAGGATGTGCTGAGCACAAACTACGGGTGTACAACAACCCTGGTTTACCTGTGATCTGATTCAATTTGGTATCTAATTGAAGCTCATTTTGTGGGCATGGAGGCACAGGGGGAGGGAAACAGCCCTGTGCAACTACTGCCTAAACCCAGGTATCACAAGAAGGCACAGAACAGTGATTTTCTGCTTTGCTGCTGGATCTGCCCACCCTCCTGCAAACGTGATGGAACAGACTATGAGCTGTCGGCATCTTTACCCTGCTGAAAGACTGGGGAAATTAGATTAAGCTTTTAGACACTTCGAGTACAAGTACATGTTATCAAGCCAAATAGGTCAAGACGTGACTCAGCTTGAGGAAAAAAAACGAAATAAAATACACACGTTCAGACATTACTCATCTGCAGTCCTTGCTGAACAAAGGAATTTAAGACAGCCATTCTTCTTCTGACTTACCCATAAACTATTTCTGGTCTAGGTTGGAAGGCACTGCCTCCTCTGCAGCCAATTAGTAAACAGTTTCTCAAAGCTGTAACACTATACTCTTGGCAAAGAAAACTATTTAGCAAAGCTTTGGAAAAATTACAAACCAGCAGCTCTCTTCTTAATGTTCCACAATGGCAACCATTCAGAACCTTTAAAATCAAAGTATTTTTGTAGCATGTCTTTTTAATTGAAGCAAAAGCAATGGTGTATATTTATCAAACAGCTTTTTCCCATTTACTAAGAGCTGTGCCATCCTGCTTAGCATAAAAACTCCTACATTAAAATATGAAAAATTAGAAAATCCCATAATTAGAAACACTCATCCAGACCTATTTTGTTTTTCTGTAAAAAAACCACTTTATAATTATACAATTCATATTCTGTTATCCTCTCTCCACTTTCTTTCAGTGCAACGAAACTTGAATAATGACCTATACAATTCATTTCATCTTAGTTTCTCAACAGGTATATCCTATTTACTGCAACTCATTCAAATCCCTTTATATATATATAATTATTCCTACCTAAGATTTTCTTTGATGGTTGTTGTTGCTGTATTTGAGTCTTTCAAACATCAAACTTCACAACAATCTGTAATTAAGTTACTGCCTTTTGCAAACAGAATATAAGCCTAGACACATGAATACTGAAAACACACTCTAATTTTTAATATTCAAATACTGGTCTCCAAGTCCTGGCTTTTCAGGGACACTGGATTTTGCAATTCGTCTGAAGTATAGCTGCTGTCTAATTACAGCTGGGAGTGTTAGCAGGATCACAAGCTCATTAGCTGAAGAAGTCAAAAAATAATGATCTTCAAAATAAGAATACATTATTTGTAGAGTATTTTTTGACAGATTAAAAGTGGCTAGCAGTTAAACTTCTGTAGTAATAAAGGTTGTGGGGTGTGTGGGTGCTGAACATTTACCCAAGAGCTGGGCAAAGTGGGAGACAAAAACTACAGAGAAGGAACCAGCCAAGGGCATTGGGAACCAGACCCTGGGACAGGCTCAGCTCTGCTGAAGGGTGGGTCCCAGTTTCCTCCTGTATTCATTGTCCACACGCTTTGAAAACTCCACAAGAAAGGACAAATGTGTAGAACAATGCAGTTAAAGAAGCCCACCCAAAGCTGAATGCTGGCCCATAGTTATATCATGAAAGGGATGCTAGAATTACAAAATAATTTTCAATTTTGCAACATTATTACTGACTGAAGCAAGATTGTTGTAGCACTATATTTCTACTCTTTAGTAGGGGCCTTTCACTCAATATCCAGCTTAAAGGACTGAATAAATTAGTAAGCATTGCAATAAAGTTATTTAATGCCAGGTTTTTTTGTCAAAAATATTAAAAGCAATTCAGAGCCCATACAAATTCAACTGCAAGAGAATATCCCACAACCTCTGAGAAAAACAATATGCCAAATGTTTCATCAAGAATATCAAATATAAAATTATATTTTAAAATATTTTTTAAAATGTAACTTCTATTGATACTTCTTTCAAGCCAGAAATTATGTGATTTGTCAGTACCTGTAAACAAAAAGCCCCACAAACAACTAACTTTGTTATATAAGTACAGAACACTCAAAGAAGATTCACCACTACCATTAAGTCACACAGTTGGCACAACAGCACCATAACAAGTAAAAGACATCCAACTGTATAAGTAAGCCTGGCTGAACATCAACCTGAGATAAGCCTTAGTAATCAAGACAAAAGTGTCATTGTGCCTCAATCTCATAAACTGTTCTAATCCCACACCAACACATAGCCTGAAGTGTTACTAATATAAGTAAAATTGTGAAAGCATACTGGGTCAAATCTGTTCAGTGTTACATCATCCTCCTCCTTTATCTCCCTGAGAGGAATGACATAAGAAACTTGATAAGTAAACTACAAAGGACTTTAGTTGCTTTGAGAGGTTTCTAGAAATATAAAGTATGTAGTGTCAACAAGCATCAAAAGATTATTTAAAGCTAAGAAAACTGCACGATGCATTGGGTGATGGAAGAAAGGAGGGGCACTGGGAGAAAACCTCCCAGAAACCTGGCTTGCAAGTTCATCAGCAAAAGTATTAATCATTCTTCCATACAAGAAAACGGAGAAGAGAAAGGGAACACACCTTTTGACTTCAGTAACCCTGCAGGGCTATTACAGAGAGACCTCAACTCTTATAGTTCTATAATTTTGGATCTTTACTTGCCAGTTACTTAAACGGCCTTTGTGGCTTCCTGTGTGTCAGTGACAGTGGCTCAGGTCCCTGCTGGACACCCTGTTCCTTGCTCTGCTCATCTGTTCCAGGGCAGCAGCAGCACAGTGCTGCACACTGGGCTGCAGAGAGCAAAGGGAGCTGGATCCAGCCACGTCTCCGTGCCAGGAAAAGGAGGCAGAGCAGGCAGGCTCATTCCATCCATCCAGCCCAGATGTGGTTGCTCCCAGGTGAAAACTCCACAGTAGCACACCTCAGTGCGTCTAAATGTTTGTTGGAAGCCATGCTCCTCCATATACTGCCCTGTTTTCCTACTGTAAGAGAAAACCTCTACCTTTGAACTTGTTCTGGGAGCAAGAATCAACTTGTGAAAATTCAGCTCAAGCAGTACTTCAACACAAAGCACAGGCCAAAACAGCCAGAAGAACTCAGCTGCACTGACCCGACACAGATCACTGATATAAAGAAGTTCTCATTCTCATGTTAGATAGTTCATTAGTTCTTTTTTCAGAATCAGTAAATAACTCTTATCAAATCCTATTAGTCACTGACACCATTCAAGCATAACACCAAACAAATAAAATTCGTCAGAACACAACTCCCACTTTGCTCTTTTTGCACAACAGCCAAGTCCTGCACAGCACATTGCTCTCCATCTCATGCTGCAGTATGGAAGTACAGCATGAATGACACACCAGATCCTGTCACCCTGCCCAGACTCCCTAACTGCCCAGATTCCCTCCAGCTACCCATGCAACCTCCAGTCTAACTGTATTAAAGACAAGCCTGGAAATTCTACCCTTTTTAAAGCTTTAGTGCAAAAAATACAAATTATCAGAATGTTCTACTGGTTATTACCTTCAAAAGAGAAGCTGATGTCCCGGTTTTGGAGAGTTTTGTTACTGCAGACACTGAGGAGCCGTTTTCTGGTTTGGCTTTTTCACTTGTTTGAGCTTTATTTACTCCAGGCACTTTGGGCACTGAGCCAACACTCCTGCTTGCTTTCTTCATTCTGGGCTGTCTGTTTATGATGCATTTACAAACAAATCTACAAGCAGAAAGAAAGAAACTTTAAACATAAAATACAGATGAAAAGCAATGTCTTTTTTTATAATGTTCTATTTAAGACCAGAAATCCAGAAGAGCAGCAAAGACCACAAATTAGAGCCAAACGAAATGCATGTGACTGACCAATGGTTTTTGCCTTTTTTAAAAGGGATTTTTGCTAAGGACTAAGCTCCACTCCAAATTATAATAATTTCTTTTTTTAAGTTCTCATTCCACAAATGGCATTGAACTGAGGATATTTTACAAGTGACCCATGTTGCTGAGTTCACTCGTTAGCCAGCAAAAGAAAGGCTTGTTAGGGAGCAATGTCCTTTATTTCTGACTGTGGGAAGGAAAACACTGTGGGAGTATTCAGGCAACAGCTTAACTACCAACAACACAGGATCTGAGAAAAGATTACCACTAGCTCGGTAAAACAGCAGTCGTGGAGAAAAATTTACTGTACAAAAAATCTAAAGAAGTTGAAAAATTCAGATTCCCTCAAACCAGTTATTAAAAATAATAATAATAATCACATGGAACATCACAAAATGGAAGATAAGTTGCATGATTACGAGGATTATCTGCAGGAAGGAAGCAGAAGCAGCTCCCTGTGTTCCACGGCCCGCAGTGAGGACACTCCTGCAGCCGGGCCCAGCCTGCTGTCTCTGACAGCAGAGAACTGCCAGCACTGCCATTCCACCCACAAGCACAGATGAAAGCCCAGAAAACAAAGCTGGCTTTATCCAAACCAGGAACGGCCACAGCAGAAAACTGTAGGTATTACAACAACAGCAGCTGATTCCAAGGAAGCACAGACTAACAGGACAGCCACAGAACAGCCAGAACTTCAAGCACGGGCTACCAGAAAGACTAGACACACCAGGATCTTCTCCTCCTGCAAGAGTGAGAGCTGGCAGCTGTTTTCTTCATCACCCCTGAGTCACATGTCATGGGATGGAAGATTAAAAGGACAACATCTCCACTCCACTTTCAGTCTTAGGGATTCCAGGTGGAAGCTAGTGATCAGGTTTACGTGAGCCCAGTATCTCACAGCTGACTGGAAACATGAAACATGTCCAGTCATTTCCATTTCTTAAAAACTGAAGCATTTCAAAGGCACAAGAAGCAGACTGATGACTGTGTGCATGAGATATCTGACATAACAACACAGTGGTCAGAAGTACTAAATAGTTTTAGCTAACAAAATTAACACCATACCCTTAGACACACTCCTTCCTTCTGAGCACAACCTCAGCTGCACACACAAGTATACTTCAACTCTGACTTTGATAAAAGTCAGTAAAACTGCAGGAGTTTTGCCTCCTCAAATCCCTAAGTACTGTTAACAGAAGCAACAGGAAGCTTCATCTTAAAACACTGAAAATATTTGTTTATAGCTTCCAGATTCCCTTTAGCTCTGAAAGCTGCCATGAACAGACACAGAAAACTTTGTTTGCTGTTGCAGTTTCATCATCACGATGTCAAAAATGCACAAGTCCTGCCATATAGCTACAAGTATTCAGAACACTTTCACAGAAGACTAAATAACTGAGAGATAATTTGAAATGAGAGACTCCTTAGAAAACCAAAACCCAAACCAGAAAAGCCCCATGAAGGTAATATGTTTGCTATACACACATAATATTAAAGTGCCTACTAATATTAAACTAATATTAAACATAATATTAAACATAATATTAAACTGCCTACTAGATTCCAGAAGCAGATGGTAACACTGGTTACCATCTAAGTTGCCACACTTCTATTTCTTGTCTTTTTCATGTTTATGAATCACTTACTTGTGCTTTTGATCTTATTCAACTGTAAACTAAAAATGAAAAATACTAAAGAGGATAGAGTTCTTTAGTAGAACTGGCATCTTTACTATTGAGTGGTATTGCTGATGTTTTACAGACAAATAAATTGCCCACTGCACACTTGAGGAATAACCCAATGAATTTTCACGGAGCAGTTTGTAGCAAAGCTGACTGCATTTAAAAAATTATTCCAAAGGAAAATGACACACCTGGATAAATCCAGTCAGTCAGAACCATCCCCTTCTGACAGCTCACAGAGTGAGAAGGCAGTGCTCCCAGGAGGGTTAGGGCACTGGCAGTGATATGACTGTGATTTGGCAAAGCCTGACAGCCTTGCCTGGCAATGCAGATAAAGCAGTGGCTCTGGCTGGCATGGAGACACCCAGCACTGGCTGCTTGCAATGCACATTTTTCACGTCTGCAGAGCACATTCATCAGCCCTGACACACCTTGCAAAGCCAGACACAGCACACACGAGCTTTGCATGCACAGTAAACACAGTTGGATCTGTTTATTACAGCAGGCAAGAATAACATAACCCACTGGATGGATGACCTTATAGAGATGCAGGCTAACGTTACCTTTCACAGAACAAACCATTTTTACTGCTATCAAGATATCTCAGGGGGTCAGCAGTGACAAGACTCTGTGAACTCAAATGGTTCTCATCCATGAGAAGTGCTCCTGAAAACATGCCACAGTGTTCGCTTCAAGAACAGCAACTGCAAAGCAGGGGTGGAAGCAAGCACAACTCAACAATGTCAGCTAAGCATAATCCTCATGTTTCATCACAGCATTACTTTAAAATATCCATATATTTGACACTCAAGACCAGTAGTTTTGATTCGCCGAAACTCAAAGGTAGAACCACATTTCCAGAAACTTTAAAGATACATAGAGGACAAGAAGGCTTAGAGACCACTGCTCCTGTTTTAATGCCAGAGAAACTAAACCTTACTAGTTACTTTCCTAATGAAAGAAGTTTACATGATTAGAGTTTAAAAAATTGAGAAAAATATACAAATGGGTCACAGAAAATAAGAACAAGATACCAATTAGCATTACAGGTTCTAAAAGCAGCTGTTTACTAAGACTCCTAAAGTGAATTTATGGCCTCTCTGTGCCAATTTCTCCCCTCCTGCCTTCTCCAGGAAGGAAAAAGAAGATGGGGTTTCAGCACTGAAAGCAGAAGACATCAATATTGTGTGACTGGAAGTAGAAAAAGCCCTGCTTCACCCAGTTTCTCAAAAGGCAGGTACGGCAGATAAAAACTGCTTTTGTGCTTCTGAAGAACACAACCACATTCCTTAGGAAGAAACAGTATTAAGAATCAGCAATAATCTTGTCTCTGCCCAACAAGAAAATCTAACAAGAAATTTTAAAATAAGAAATAAAACACTCTCTAACCAAAGGAAGCTTCCTGAAGAGTAACATGCAACATTAACAATTCAAACGAGAACTAAAATATTATTTCACTATTGTTTTAAAAAGAAAATATTGCATATAAAACTGTATTTTATATATTGCCCTAGGGAGAAAGAATTACTGAAGACTTCCTTTCCCTTTATACACACTTCCTCCTCCTAAAAAAAAAAAAAAAAAAAAAAAAAAAAAAAAGGGAAGGGAAGGGAAGGGAAGGGAAGGGAAGGGAAGGGAAGGGAAGGGAAGGGAAGGGAAGGGAAGGGAAGGGAAGGGAAGGGAAGGGAAGGGAAGGGAAGGGAAGGGAAGGGAAGGGAAGGGAAGGGAAGGGAAGGGAAGGGAAGGGAAAAAAAAGCCACTACTAAAGAAAATACTCATCAACAGGCAGAAGACGTTAATGGAAAACATTTGATTAATGATAGCACAAACAGTATCAATGAATCAAAATGGAAAAAAGCCAAAACACCACCAAAATATCAGATAGAAAGACTGCATTCCTAAACTAAACTGTAACTATTCCCTCTAACCTGTATCCTTTCCCAGGCGTCTCTCTCTCCACAGCACACATAGTCCAGGAAACAGGAGAACTTGCTCAGGAGTGCTCTCCCTGCTCTGGTGAAGGCATGTGAAACCAGTCCTGTGCTTTATACCAGCTGCAAACACAACTGCATAAATAATAATTTAAAACTGTTTTGCCCAATAGCATGGCTCTGCTCCTGACTGTAAACTGATATGATACATCCAGCCAGCCAACATGCAATGCTTTCAGCACTGCTCTTCAGAACCCTGAGCACTGAAGCAGGGCAGGGAGGGGATGATTCCTTACTGTGATTATTTTAATCTCATCCATTATTTCATATGCTTGTTTATGCTAACATTGTTGTCACAAAAGTAAAGAGTAGTAGTTACAAGAGTACAGAATATAGTTTCCTGTGCCTGGAAGACAATAGAGGGTTGAGCAACAAAAGTATTTTTGAGAGGCACTAAGCAACGCTACCTACTAAAAATCATGAGTTATTAAGAAAATTATAAATAATCTTAGAATTATCTTTTAAGAGAAAAAAAAAAAGAAGCAAACAATCTCTCAAATCTGAGGATACTGAGCACTTTTGGAAAATCAAAGACCCAAGTTACAGAAGAAACTGCTCACATCTAAGAGCAACAGAGGCAGTACACTTTCACTCTGTATTTGTGCAAATTCTTTGGTTTTGATATATTTAGGCTGACAACTTTGCCCAAATAATTAGGGAATGACGTTTTCAGGTCACTTACACTTCAGTCCCAAAAGGCACAAAGGCAAAGAGATTATAAAACACAGCCTCATCAAGCCCCTGTAAAACACAGATACAGAACTTTCCCAAGTCTCTGCAGACAAGACAGCACAGACAGCATTTCATACCTGGAATATGAAATAAGCTATCTAGAAACAGACACAGCTCTCTATAACTTTCAGCTGGCAAGCTGCACAAGCACCCTACAACAATATCTCTTGCTCCATAGTTCCAAAAACATGATATATAAGCCACTGGATTCCAGCAGCCCAGAGCAAATAGCACATTTCTTTTATTGCTTAAGATCAAGACATCAGTTTTAGTGACTTGCAAGTTTGCTGATGCTAGCAGGTAATTTAAGATACCAAGGATAATAGGAGAGTCCATGGAATCACAAAACCCTTATGAGACTAAGTGGACAATAAAAACAGCAAACAAAATTAAATGCAGGTAAACACAAACACATCTATCACTTGCGGGAAAGCAACCTCAGCTTCAAATATAAATGTGCTCTCAGTGGATCATTACTGCTCAGCAAGACTACAGCATTCTGATTCACAGCTTCATTAAACTATCAGTACAGTGTTTGGAACAGGAAAAGAAAAAAAGCAAAGCAATTCCAGAAATTATTACAGAAAGGAAAAGAGAATGAACCATAAAACACAAATATCACACTCAACAAATCAATTTTTTGCCCATCTACCCACATTTTAATTGCTATGTGCACTTCTTCTCTCAACCTCAAAAAAAAAAAAATCCTTACACATCTTAAATTGATCGAGCAAGGGGCAAAAATAAGATCAAAGCTATATAAGAGCTCCCATGAGATATCTCACAGGGAACAAGAAAAAAGCCTATCAAATCTGGAATGGCATCGAGAAGGCAGACTGGGAGTGGCTGTTAATCATCTCTTCCAGTAAAAAACTAAAACTAAAGACCAGCAAATTAATTCAGAGCCAGATTCTAAATTTTAAAAAAAAGTTATGCGTATGTTTAATGTATTTTGTGTGAGGAGATGGGGAGACTGGTCATGCACAAGGTACAGAAATTCCTAGTGGCTGTTAAATATCCGAGCACAAAGGGCTCAGAAACCCCTCTGAGCCAAAACTAATTACAAGGTGGGAGAGCAGTCAGGGTAGGAGGGAAGATTTTGGGTTTGGGTTCTTTCCTAAGGCATCTGCCCACAGCTGCAGGTGGGATGGAGCTCCAGGTGGGCTGGATCCCTGTGCCAATGTGGGCAGTGTCTGCTACGCTCCTGTGCTGCGAGGAAAATACACAAGTGCGCATTGCAGTGCAATACAGATGGAGCACACGGGCTGCATTCCTGCAGCGATGGCTGCAGGGAGCCTTTATGAGAGAAAAGACTTTTCTATTACTTTCTGTCTTAAAAATTCTGAAGAGCTTTTACAGTTTTCCATTACAAGTTGTGGAATTACAAAAACAGTAATTCTGCATTTAAGTTATGCTATCCATCCACTGTTTTCAAGCTGCATTTGCTACTGCTACTCCTCTTTCCAACAGAAGGCAGGAAAGACCAGAGCTTTGGGCAAAAACTGGCTGTTGCACACCTCGATTTCTCTACTCCTTCTTTGGAGAAAACTTCAGAGCTGTAGCTGCTGCAAGCGATGTGTAACCGTCGCAATACTTAAAATTCCAGACAAGTGACAGGAACATTTACAGAACTCCTGAACTCACAAACTGTGCTCTAAAGGCCTTTTCATAACAAAATTAAATTATGTAGCCTTGTTTTCAAGCTCCTATTTCAAACAACTGCTATTTCAAACCGCTGCCAAGGAAAGAAAAAACAACTGTTCATCAACTAGCATGGAGAAACTGTTCAACAGGGAAGGGCAACACTGTCCATGACTTGGTCTCAGCAGGAGCTTCTACACTGACTGCAGCTTCAGAAGACTTTTTTAATTATAGCTTTGAAAAACAGAATAATAGACCAGGTAAATCCATACGTTCCTGGTATCCATCGTTGAGCTGATTACAAAACATTCTATGTCAGCTCAGTACTTTTAACATGCCCATTAACTACAGCTGCTCACAGTCCAGATCAAAACACTCTTGGTGCTGACAATACTGGTAATTTGGTTACACTGTCATTTTTCACTCCTTTCGGAAAATTTTACAGTTGCATCCAAGTGTTAAGCCACACACTAAGAGATGAGGCAGCATATACCTATTTCCTGGGCAGCAATTGCACTTCTATGACAGATTTTACATGCTTGAACAAACAGCAGACATGTCAACCTTTTCTGTAAACCCCTTGGGTTAGTATTCTGATAAAACAGAGCTAACTCCTACAATGACACTTGTTTTTCAGGAAAATAAAAAAAAACCCACAAAGTTTCCCAGCCAAAGGACTGAGCAGCTTTAAGCATAAACCCCAACAATCTAAAAAGTGATACTCGATCAGTTAACTCCTCTAACTGGAAGTGCTCTTACCTGTTATTCCAAGCATGCTCTAAAGCAAGTGTTCCTCCAAAAATCAATGACGTTCCAGTTACAAAGGTGTATTTAGTGTCCTATAACCTTAAGCATATACTGTATTCCTCACACAACAACCAAAGTCCACTGGTAGAATGCTTACAGTGTTAATCGCTGTGATTCCTACAACCATGAGTCCTACTGACAAACACATATGTGGAAATTCCCCTGGCACTGCCTGGCAGTACTTTCAAAACCAGCCATGACAATTTTAAAACCAGGGGAGTTGGTAGAACAGCACAGAAAAAGGTGTAGGACCAACACTACAGCTTCCTTTCCTTTCAAACTGACTTGCTCAGCATACAACATTTCACTGCAACGTTCTCCCTCCAGCACAGCTGTTCCCAGAAGAGCTGCCTCGAGCAGGTGACCAGTGGTGACCTCCTCCCTTTGGTCCATTGTAAACGTTATCAGCTGAACTCAGATATCAACAACTGCAGCAAAGGCTTCTGCTGCATCAAGTTCCCAGGGAGAAGTAAGGCAGGGAGCAGCCAGGGGCCCATCACAGGAAGGGGACAGAGAAAGGACGTGCAAAGAGCCATTTCAGGAGGCAGACCAGTGGCTCCCAGCACACATGTGTTACAGGTAAAACCTGTAAGAGAAGTGATTAACTTTGACTAGGTCTCATGCTCATCCAAAACACTCCACCAGATCTTCAGTTCATGCAAAATCCAAATGCTCCCAGTCCTGATACCAGGATGGTTATGGTGATAGATCTGTTCTTACCAGCAGTTGATTAATTCTCTGCTTGAGGTATTTCTATTGCCTGGCCACCTGGAACTGGGAGGTGACTGAGTGCTCGCCATGTCCACTTCACCCCCAACCTGGTCTGACAACATTCTTGAAGGCATTGCAACAAAAAAGTCCCGGAGAACAGAAGAAGCAATAAAGAGATGCATCACCTGAGGACCTTCCCAGGCCCCAGGTGCTTACAGCTCTGGGATTCCCAAGCCCAGAAGGACCATCCTGGTCTCAGATGCACCAAGCAAATGGCCTGAATGGGAATGGCTCATGCACAAGTCAATCTTGCTAAGGCTGGGGGAGGAAAGTGCCTGCTGGGGATTGCTTAAGTTAGTCATGAAAATAACTTAATTGTACCTTGCCACCTAAAGAGGCGGTCCCACCCCCTTGCTCGGTCCTCTCCCTTCTCTCCATTCTAGAGATCACAGCTCATTTTTGATGAGTTGGTCTTTCAGACAGATCAGGACTGATCTGACTCACCTTGTAATTGCTAGATACCATGCAAAGGAAGCAGCGGGACTGGGAACAAGAAGGAAGTCTCATCCTTTCAGAGATGGTGTAGCCCCAAATTTGTTTTAATTCAGTTTCAGGCTATTGGCCTCTCAGAACAGCCCTGCTTTAAATGAACCTCTTACTGTCCCCCACCAAGCCACCAACACTTTCCAAGCCACACTCTGCCAGGGCACAGATGAACTGTGTTATTTCTATGCTATCACCACGTCACAAAACAGGCCACTGAGGGGTCTGAAGCCTGGCTATCTACAGATTCTGTGCAGTGGCCCACATCTTTCCTAACCTCCAAGACCTGTCAACAGCACCCTCATTACATGGTTTAAAGGCTTCAGGCTTGGCAGACAGAGCAGAGACAGAGGCACATGCAAATCCTTCCTAAATACTCCGGTATCACTAAGGGAGGAGCAGTTACAGGAGCTCAAGGACATAAATTTGAGTCTCATGGAAAAAAAGTCCTTGTGACAGGATGGAGAGGTTTCCATCTACTGGTAAATTTTTATTTCCCCAGGGAAAAAGGGTAAGACTATTTCTCTTCCAAATTTTATTCCAAGCCTTCCAGAAAAGGGTGAATCACCAGGCAGTTTATGGAGCTGCTGTTCCCTGGGACAGTCTGGTTGCTGGAGGAGTGCAGGATTCTACATGGGACAAACCAGGGAAAGCACTAAAAGCCCAGTACAGCAACCCGAGCTGATGTAGCTGTTGATGTGCTGATATCCTCATGGAATGCCAAGTGCACTTTCCACCGTGAAACACTTTTAAGGTGTTTCTTTGAAAAGCTCCTGGATCTCCAGGTTTCCTGGCAAGCCTTTGATGTGTGACTGAAAGCCTCAGAATAGTTTCTCCTCCAGAAAAATGCAGTCCTCCTATTAAAAAAGGCTATTCTGAAGTATTTTTCTTTTCCTGCAAATATCCTTTATATTACAACACTAATGTCCATAACTGATAGACTTAATTTTCTTCTGTAGATACACACTAGTTATGTTTTACAGGTGTGTATATCAGAAAGATTTTCAGGAAACTGTCAAGAAGTTTTTGTAACAAGAACTTGTACAATTTAATGTTTTTAACACAGCAAATGTAGTTCTAAATATGAAACAAAGTAGACTGAAATTTCATCTGTACACTTGGATCTATATCCTTTAAATTGTCTTTACTATTTTTCCTGAGTTTTTACAAACAGAATTGACATTGGTTACAGCAATATCTACCCCAGCAAGCTATCAAAACCTTTGAAGAACAGCATGATGGCACCTTTAAACTCTTCCAAAGTCACAGGCACACCCATGCTGCAGGCTGAGGAAACCCTGTCTTGTAGTTTCGTATAAAACTAGAAAGAACAGCAACAGTAATGGGGGAAAAGTTTATGTCACAAAGTTTTCATTTTAACATGTTAATTCTTGATGACCTCAGTAGAGTTCAATCCAATGATATCGCCACATTCAATGATGCATCTCATATTTACAAATCCTAAATCAAGAATAATTTGATGACAACAACTACCAACAACTGTATGTATTTAAGAAGTTCATCATTTCCAAAAGAGACATTAATTGTCCATCTCATATAAGCAAGTGCAGATCCAAAGTAGCTTTGCATGATTCTGTCACTGAAAGGAAAGAAGGTTCTTTTTTTTTTTTTGTCACAGAAAGAAATAAAAACAAAACTAAAACTTCAAGGGTACGCAGTTACTCAGATTTGTGGAAGGAATCATGCCTATAAAAGTAGCTTTAGTTTTCCTTTTCTCTTCCAGAAAAGCCTATATTCCTTCAGGGACTTGAAGGAAATATTTGCCATTAACCATTTAAAGTGCTGGTCACTTGTTAGCGAAGAGCGAATTGAAACAGGCAAGACCATTGTCTGAACACACTGCACAGCAGATGCTACTTTAAATGCACACCCATTAGCAACCCTCAATGTCATTTACTTTGCTAAATAAAAGACAATTTTAGCTCAGTATAATCTGGCAACTCAGCAAAAAGAAAAAAAAAATTTAAAATCCTACGGCTAAACAGAGAAAGTCAAACTTTAGCAGATCATTTTTATAAACTTGCCCATATCACTTAAGGCCTGTCCATCCACAGACAGCCAACATTCTAGCAGTGAAATGCATTGAAGGAGCCTCTCCAGCACCAACCCTCACACAGCAAGGAAATTCCGCAGCCGAAGCTTCAAGAAGGCTCCATCTGCCAAAACCACTGTGTGCTTTTAATTAAGAACATCCACAGAAACGCATTAAGAAGAACACAGAAAGTTTCAGGGAGCAGTAAAAACACCAGCACCCTGGTCATGCTTCCCACCCACCTCCCCAAAGGCAGATCCCACAGAAAGTCATTACTCACTGCATGTACCTGTGCACAGCATGGATCCCACCCTGGCCAAATGACCAAAGTCAAGGAAATGCTTTTAGCATCCAAAATATACAAATACTTTCAGACTGATGTCATCAAATACATCACTCGAGTACTTCAACTCTACCTTAACTCTTTTTTACTATTATTTAAATACTACATGTTAGGTGCTCAGTTTATTTTCCTGAATAAAACTGCATATCTAACAATTAATTGCAGCCAGTCATCACCTTGGCTCTATTCTGGCACACAGTGATGGAAAAAAAAATTTATGCAAGATTTATCTTTCAAAAATGCCTAACCAAGTTTTGAAGTAAGTATAAACTTGTTATTTACTCTCCTGAAATTTTGCTTTAGTGGCTTTATAAACATTTGATATGCAACAAGTGACTTGTTCTAATTTTTTTTTTCTGGTACTGAAACCTCGTGCATTGAAACCCTTCATAAAGTCTCCTTTCACCTAACTTCACAATTTATCCTTGTATTATTCTTCCCTGCAATTTGGGAAGCTACTAGTTCTGCCACTGATTTGCAACAGTGTCAGTTCTTGGCAAAACTGAAGTACCCCAAGAAGATGAAGATCAAAAGTTGCAGTGCCTTGTAGGTGTAGGACAGTAAAGTCTTCTTTCCCAAAGAAAAACATGCACATATGTGTGAAAACTCGACTAATGAATTATTTATGTTTAAAGATAGAATCCTGTGATTACTTCCAGGCTGCACTACTGCTAAGTGCTCCAAATGGAGGCTTCTCCGATCGTTTCAGTTGGAATAAGCTCAAAAGAAACAAGTAATAGGTTCCTTGTAACTAGTCATGTAAGGCTACCATTATGTACATAAATCAGCTTCCAACACTTGCTCTTTCTCTCTTTTTCAGTATAAAGACCAAAAATAAGACTAAATGGGGTGATTTTTTAAGCCAGGAAGTACAAGCCTAACATTTCTTATGCTGTTTTCCCAATGAGCAATAGTGATTCAGTCTCATTAATAGCATTACATACTGCTAGGACTGGATCCTTGTTGCCAAGACAGGCTCCAACACCACAAGGTCAAAAAAGAGCTTCCGAATTACATTACTGAAAAATCTCCTAAGGAGTTTCCATAGCCTCCACCTACTGAGAATCTATTTTCCTCTTTCTTACCAACAGTAAAGCAAAAATGGCACAAATTTGACTTCAAAATGTTACTTCTAAGTATATATCTATCAATACATAAAATGTTGACTGTACATCAGATCTATTTTGTACAATAAAATCTTTGCAGCATAAAAATATCCATCCCAGTATGTGCTTAGACAGAAACTTCTAAAATTCAGGAAGTTTTAGACCTGGCATTTGCCACCTTTAAATGATGTCCAGGTATGGCTCAGGAAAATACCAGCTGGCCCAAGCAAACCATGCCAATGCCCATGCTGACAATGATGTGGCCAAGCAGTGCCAGACCTCAGCCTAACACCCAAGCTGTCTTTGATCTCTCTCCATTGAGGGAAACCTTAGCTCCAGCCTGATGCAGAAGACACCTTTAGCAGATGCCTGGAAGGCCACAGAGATCACACCAGCCTAGAGCACAAAGGGAAAGGAAAAACATCCTGGAGCTGCAAATCACAATAGAAGGTAACAGTCCATGACATGTGGAAATCCCTGCACAGAGGTTTTCCCACTGTGATGTTCCACCTTCATCAGACTTTAATTTAACAAACCCTCAAACAATCAAAGAGAGAAGACAGATCTTTACTGATGATCACACTAAAACACATGTCAACAATTAGCTTGAGCAGATAAAATAACTGGGAAAATGTGGGCTGCATTATCTAACTAGATGGCCCTTTATTTGACGGGAATAGAAAAATAAGTTAAATATATTTGAGAGGTTTTGTTCCCAATGATGTATCATATTAAAAAAGAAAGAAAAAGACATGTATCTTCAGTCATACAAATCATCTGAGAAATCAAGGGGTTTTTTCCTTACTTCACCTAGTTTACCAGCCTGGAATCTGGTTTTTCCATTAGCTGAAAGTGAAGCGCCAGTCCTACAAGAAACATGAGACGACTCCCGTCTCACTTTCCCAGTTTTAATCTCAGACTATTTACAATGACCTTCTCTTTTCATTTTTGTTAGCAACTACCTAACAACACTCAACCACGCTGGAGACAGAGAAGAAACTGCTTCTCTTCTTCTGAGCTACTACAGCACTACATTGTGATCCCCAGTGCTAAAAGCAGCCAGTGGCTTTAATTTGCCTATCTTTCAGCAGCCAAAGTCCACACCATTAATGAAGCAGGAAGCAGCTCCAGAACGTTTATGTTTGCTTTTGGGGTGAGCAGAGCTTGCGAAGACTATACCCTCCAAGAGAACCCACGGCTCCTTAGAGCTTTTTTCACCCAGCAGAACCACTTACATGACACATTTTCTGCTACAAGAGAACTGTGTCTTCCAGATCCCAGCACAGACAGACACTTCACACAACCACAGATGCTGCTGTGGAGAGGAGGGTGCAGTTTGCTGAGCATCAGCACAGCACTGCATTGTTTTCCTCTCTAAAGACACAGCGTACAGAACCTCTCAGAACAGGCTGGTGACCGGTTTTGGCCCAGCTATAGGAACCTGGCTTCCTACATCCCTAGCAACGCCAGGTCATGACAGACTTAGAAGCTGTAATAGTGAGGCATAGGATGGCAGACAGAAGGCACAAAACTGGAACTTAGAGGCTCCTTCAGCTCTAAAAAGGCAGAAAAACCGCGCTCCAGAGAAGCATGAGACCAGAATTCACACAAAGATGCTCCCGAACACACCAATACCCAACTAGAAAGCTGCTGAAGGCGGGCGCTCCGCGTTTTTCCTCAGGGAGCTCCACACGCACCCACCATCCCTCTCACAGGCACCAGCCAGCAGCGTGAAGCGAACGATTCCACCGCGAGATGCAAATGCGGGCCAACCTGCGCCGCCCCGCCAGCCGGGACCGGCGGGCGCTCCGCTCCCTCCGCGCCTGCCCCGCGGGGCCATCGCAACGCGGCTGTCAGGGAGGACGCGGCAGGCCGGGCGGAGGGTGCCGCGGGCGGCCCCTGAGGCGCGGGGGTACCCGAGGCGGGCGCGGGGCGTTGTCACTGCCGCGGGGGTGACAGCGCGGCCCCTCGGCGGGATGCGGTGAGGAGGGGCCGAACCCGGGGGCTTCCCGCGGCCGCGAGGCGCTGCGGCCGGGGCGCGGGACACAGGCCCTGCCGGAGCCTGCGCGGCCGCGGGCGACCCCCCGGCGGGCGGGCGGGGGTCGGGGCCGGGCCGTGCCCGCCGGCGCTCGGCGCTTACCGGGGCAGCCGCCGCCTCCTTCCCGCTGTTCCGCAGCCCCGGCTCCGGGGGCGCCGCGCGGGCCGGGCCGGCGGGAGCGGGGGGGGGGAGGGGGGCGCGGAGGGGCGCGCGCACGGCAGGGACCCCCTCCGCCCGCCTCCGCCCCGCCCCCTGGCGGCACCGCGCACGCGCCCCCCGCGAGCCCGGGGGCCGTGAGGGGAAAGGGCGGAGCGCGGGCACGGGCGGCGCGTGCGCGGGGCGGCCCCGCCCTCAGGGCGGCCCCTGCCTCAGAGCGCGGCCGCTCCGCGCCTGGGTGTCCGAGCCGCGGGGGAGCGGCTTCGGGTAGGGGGGAAAGACTCTGAGGTGTTAGAGCCCGACCTGTCTCCCAACACCACCGGGTCGTCTAGAACATGTCTGTGAAGTGAGCGCCACGTTAGATCTGTCCTCAAACACTTCCCGGCACGGTGACTCCATCACCTCCCAGGGCAACCCGTTCCGATGTCTGATTAACCTTTCTGTGGAGAAAGTACTCCTCATGTCCAACCTGAACCTCCCCTGGCGCAGCTTGAGACCATTTCCTCTCATCCTATCCCTTGTTGCCGGGAGCAGGCCCCGACCCCTCACGGCCGCATCCTCCTGTCCGGGAGTTGCAGAGGGACAGAAGGTCCCCCCGAGCCTCCTTTTCTCCAGGCCGAGCCCCCCCAGCTCCCTCAGCCGCTCCTCATCGCACTTGTGCTCCAGACCCTTCCCCAGCTCCGTTGCTGAGGGTAGGAGGGCGGCAGTGGCCCCAGCCCAGGGCCCGCATGGGACTGGGGAAAAAAATCAATTATTTTGCGGGGGTTTTTGGGTTGGGGGAATAAGCATGCATCATTTAGGCTCTGGCACCAAGTGTGCACAGTGCAGGAAACGTAAGTGTGGGTGAGGGAGCTGTGGGTCTTGGAAACCTGTGCCTTAATGTCCAGATCTATAATTTTAGCTTTTCATTCGAGTGCGAAGATATTCAAATGTGTGTTGTGGCTCAAATGGGCTAGAGTTTTCTTCACTGTTCAGCACAAACCCAAAATATAGCCTGTACTAGCCACCTTGAAGAAAATTAACTCTACCCCAGCCAAAACCAGCACATTGTGGTAGGAAATAGCTTTGCCTTCTTAGGTGACAAGAATTCACATGCACACGAGCTTTCAGAGTCTGAGCTCCCTTCAAATGCACTAAACTAAGCTCAGCTTTGTAGCCCATCACTGTGCAGGATGTTTGACTTGCCACGAACAACCAGCAACTGAAGTTAATAACCCCAAATTGCAGCGTGGGCGCTTTGGTGGGAGGTATAGCAGAGTTTGTATTTACAGACACTGCCTGGGAAGTGCTATGAACACAGTAATGAAGAAAATGTGCTGATTTGACACATTCTGTAAAAGTTTCCCTCTGTTTAGACTAAAGCTTCTCTCCTCACTCAGCTGTTTTAGCAAAAGAAACATTTCAGTGTAAGACTGAGTTGCTTGTTCTCCCTTGAGGTACATTCCTTCCTAGAATTCACAGGAATACGGAATTTGTAGGTTGCAGACTGGTAGGGCAAGTATGATTTACAGTTCCCTCATTATCTTTGGTGAAGTTAAATTTTTAATATTATAAATCAAAGTAAATGATATCTTCATTACATCAGAATTCCCTTTAAAACTGGCAGGATGTGTGCTGCCAGATATTGCAACAACGTTTGATTTACGTGGTGGGAAATTTTTCCTGTTTGTGTGTCTCACAAAGTCAATTTCGTGGAGATCCCCTTCCCTGTCCATTTCTCTGCCACTCTGCCTGCTCCTACCTGGTGGGGATTCCTGTGGCAGGCAGCTTCACGGACATGGTGCACTCGTTTGACAGTGAAATGCTCCTTTATGCTTAAGTAATAATCCTGCTGTTTATTTTTTACAGGATGGCCAATGTCATTCTGCTACATTTTCTGTTCCATGATACCTTCAGCGAAATGTTGTCCTGTTTCTACCTTTGGATTGATTTTTAAGCTATCAGCAAAAAAATGGCATTTCAATGGCACGACTTCTGTATTAAGGATGTGAAAAGTGGCTGCATTTGTTTTGAACAGTGTATTTCTCACGGTAGCCCACAAAGGGCTCAGCTTTCTGTTTTGCAGCAGGAAGCAGTCACTCAGCTCAGTGAATTCATGAACAAGCTGCTAGCTGACAGTGCATGTGCCTTGGATCTTGGTTCTGGAACTTGAAAGGACGCTGAAAAAAATGCGTTAAATGGCAGTATTGTGTGCTGTAAGTGTGCAAGAGTGGTTCAGCTGTCTGCTAGGAACGCTTTCTCATTGTGGTTAGCTCTGGGTTAGCCTGCCCCAGAGGATTACAGAATCTCCATAACTGGAGGCTTCTAACAAAGAGCAGACAAATGTCTCTCCCGAGTCAGGCAGGGACGGCTGATCCTGCCTCACACTGACAGCTGTATCCCGCAGGCCTCAGGGGAGCTGCTGCCCCAGGGCAGCCTTTCCAAGCCTCAGGGCTGTCTGGAAAATGGAGAGACACCTGCCCAAGTGGAGCAATTTGCAGGGAACATCCGTGGTTGTTATATTCATGTTCTTTCTCATCCTGCTCCAGCCTTAGGTTCTGTTCGCTCCCTCTCGCTCCAGGTGCCGCAGGTGTGTGCCCTCTGCCTTGCTCAGGCCTGCACCAGGCTCACCCGGGGCCTTCAGTGCGGGAAGAGCATCCAGGAGGAGTGGCTGGGACGCTCCAGGCTGGCAGTCAGCGGAGAGCTGGACACGGTAGGAGCTGGTTGTGGGTGCAGAGTGCCTGGAGCGGGACATAATCCCTTCCAGGCTCATCCAGAGGCTGCTCTTCCATGGGGCTGCACTTCAAGGGTTCACTTCCTGGGAGAGGGTGAACCATTCGGCAGAAGAATTCCACACTGAAGCTATTGGAAAGCTATTTTATATTATCTAGTCACACCACTGGTCAGAAGTACAAGTAATAGTCATTGAGTTTCCCCTTCTTTGCCCAGTTCAGGGTAAGCATGACACTCGGTGGTTTTAAACACTGCAGTTAGTTACATTTTATCTACTTCCAATGTTGCAATGGAACCCTGCAATCTTTGTGATCCACACTTAATGAAATGGGCTAGAGAGCTTTCAAGCAGGTATATTTTTATTGTAGAAACGTTTATATATTATATTAAATTTGGACTATATTCAAACATAAATGTACTTTAATTACATTAATAATTTAAACAATGTTTAAATAAAGCACCAAGTTGACTTGATTTAAATAACTGATTCAGTTTCCACACTGATTCCTACAAAATCCCACTAATTTCATGCAGTGTTTGAAGAACTGGAGGCCAGAGCTGATTTCTTAGTAAATACTAACTACAGTTCAAGTGCTCTGCACACAAGGGGAAAGTTGACAAAGTCTGAGACGGGACGGGTTTTGAAGCAGAATCCTACAAAACAACTCATACAGATCTGAGCATGGGCTGAGTTGCTCAGCTATTTCTCTACCTTCCATGTAAACTATTTCCACACATTCAAGTTGTTTCAGTTTAGTTCTCTATACTAACCTCTAGATTTTAGGTGATACAGCTTTTACCTTGTAAAACAAGAAACAGCTTTTATTTTGAAACAGCAGTGTTATATTCCATACCCCCAGCAAACTCAGCTGAAAGCAATTAACACATTCAGTGTAATGTAGGCCCACTTTTATCTAAATAAGACCAAAAGAACCTGACAACATAGATACAGGAGATTTTATTTAACATTGTGTACAAAGAAAGGCTACAAATGCCTTAAGACATTTTCCCCCAAATACAGTTCTTGGATCCCTTTTTCATACCACATTTCTCAGAAAGTTAAAAAAAAAAATCCAAAATGACAATTTTTCTCCTTCCTGTTCTCTTTGGGCCTAAACGGAGAGATGTTTAGCAGTATGGTTTCAACACCTTTCCATATTAAACTGTTAGGATTAGGGTTTCTTTCCCCAAAACTGAGCACTATGAGATACTGAAGCACTACCAACGGCAAGATAAAATGTCAAAAACTGACTCCCTAACACGGTAGTGTTTAAAATAATGCCAACAGTATTAGCTCTGATGAAACCCAAAATTATCCAAACAATAACAAGTTGTTTGTCTTCTACATCTGATAATTTAGGACTAATTATATAATTTAATTGTATTTATATTTAAATAAATAGTCTCAACTCCTTTCCTTGGAATTCTTCATGGATTATTAACACTTATAATACTAGAGATAAAAACAAACTACACAACTTACATAGGCAAGAGAAGGCTGAGTTGTTTTGTTTTGGTTTTTTTTGTTGTTTTTTTTTTTCCTGGACAGACACAGAAAGGACAACATTTTAGTGCCCTGTTGTGAGATCATTTTAAATTCACCATTTCATTGTGATGCTTTTCAGTTATCCCAACACAACAATTCCTTACCCTCTTTTTGCTACCTTCATAATCACTCTTAGTACTCCTGAAACATTGGTCCCTGCATAGCTAAGTTTTATCCAGCATTCCGCAAGTTTTGTATGTGACTGTGAAACCCAAGACGAGACTTCTTCAGGCTGCAAGAAGCAGTAAAGGAGGCAGGGAGTAGAAAAGGCTCCTGTGGAGAAATGACCTTTTGCTGTAGCAGCTTTCACATTACCATCTACCATATATGAAATAGGTTTTAGATAGAGATGGTTTTCAGCTATTTGTAGGATCCCAAATTAGCCTTGCCCCTGTTTCTCCCAAAATGGGACTAAAATAGAGGAATTTTGAGCTACTCTAGATCAGCAGTTGATCACTTGGTTGGGTGCAGTAAGAAGGAACTCACAGCTGCCTTCTGAGCCTCATCAGACCGGCCCAGGGGAGATGGGAGTGCCCAAGCAGCAGCCAGGCCTCTGCTCGCTGCTGGGCTGGACCTGCTGTGACCCTTGCCTGGGGTCATCTCCAGGAAGCTGCTGGAGTCTCCTTGCAGGCAGGAAGCTGTTTTGTACACAAGCCTGCCCTTTTGTACATCCACAGGGATATAAAATGCTGTGTGGTATAAATCATTCTGCAGATTAGAGAAACAGCTCATCTGTAGAATGTCTCAGATTCTCAGAACATCCTACCACAGGGGAAAAGACCACAGCAGTTACACAAGCAAAAGCTCTAGCATGAAATAGAACTTTCTCTATTCTGGTGAACCTTTTTTGACAGGAGAATTTGAACACGATTGGTATTAAGACAAAGCAGTAGAGCAAACACTTCCGCTAGGCTTGGGCACTCTGTAATTATATGAATTCCCAAATATGCTTGAACAGCTGTAAATGACAGAATTTTACTTAGCTCACACTAGAGCCCTGCATGAGCCCAGAACTTTAGCACTACCTGGTCCACTCTGCACAAGAAGACTGGAAATATTTTAATTATCTCCAGGGCTCTGTTTTGTAGCTCTGCTACAAACTGAATCTCTCAGTGTGGTATTTGCTACAGCGCAGAAAGATGTGAAGTGGTTCTGTTGGGAAAGGAAGGGTCTGTCTTACTGTGAGGTGAACCATGGCAGCAGGAAAAGAATTACCTAAAAACCACTGCATGTTTTGCAGTGGTCTCCAGCAATGTCACTGTAAGATGGTAACACAAGAGAATCAACAGTGGAGGCAAACTAGGTAATTTAGTAATTTTCTAATTCTCGACAAGAGCATTTATGAATTTGCCTGACCCAGGAGGCATAAATCTAATGATATGGTCACGGAAGGGAGACTCAAGGCAACACACACACTCAGGTTTGCTTTGGTCTTACTGCCCCAACCCTTCTGTCATTACAGCTGTTGTGGAATTTTATCTGTGCAGCCCAAAAACAGACTTCTAGTTTAAACAATAGTCCAACTTTGTGGCTCTAGGAGTTTCATGAGCTTTTTTCTTTGTTGTGGTGGTTTCACCTACTTTAACAAACAGGCACTATAGCTGCTGCCTCAGGGAGAAATGGTAGAGAGCAAGTGATAAGCTTTGCTTTCTAGCACTGAACTGTGAATGTTCACTAGCAAGAAAGAGGGGTTGCAGCACATCAGAACTGTGAGGCTGCTGTGGCTAAATTCCTGGCATTCCCATGTTCATGTTTATTTACTGGCAAGAGAGCCTTTGCTGGGTTATCTAGGGCATGAGCTTCTGTAACTCAAAATAAGAGCCTCATTCTAGTCCCAAGCAACATGACCTTGAGCAATTCCTAATTTTGCTTCCCTTTTCCATTTGTGATGGTTTCATTCCCTAAGGATTATTAAGGAACAGTCTATTAACTATAAGTGCTTCCTTTGTAGCTTCTGTTGATTTTAAGGGCAATCTATGGATTTAATTCTATTCAATTAGAAAGTTCACAGAACACACATGAACATTTATTTCATCCTAGATCAGAATGGATAATTGCTAATACTAGTCCAAGGCTCCAGTATCTCAGTTTGTACAGGCCCTGTGTTAAAGGAAGGGAATGGTACCATGATTATTTTTCACTAATAGTAGTAGGACAGTGTTAGCAAAGTCTACAAAGAAAAACATCCCTGGAGCAGAAATTTAAGAGGGCATAAACAAGTGACTATCTACGAGAATTTGATTAATTTGATTGTATCTAGGAATTGCCCTTTCAGATTTTTCTTTTCAAGGAACAGAAGCAAATCCTCGCCAAGTTCCTGCACAAATGTATTGGTCTTCTGTTCCTACAAGTCCCTGTCATCTTGAATTAAAGTAAAAAGAGAAAGGCAAAGTTTTTTTCTTAAAACATTTCCCATTTTATACTAAAACTTCCGTAAGAAGAATGCCACATCTGGTAAAATTATCCCAGTAGGTGACCAAGTACTGAAACAAAAGGATTACCTAGTGAGGAATCAGAGAAGGTTGGGGTTTTGCCATCAGACTTTAAACATTTTTAAAATTTACCACATTGGTCAGTTTACATTTTATACACACCCGAAAGAATGGCACATTAAAGTAAATGAACACATCGTGATGCCTTCCAGTGTTACACAGGTGACAAACTAATCTGGAGATCCAGGTCTGCCTTAAGGAACAGTCCATTTGTTTAAATAAACTCATAGAAAACTAACAGGAACAACCATAAAACAGTTTTAAACAGGTAAAACTAATAAACTTTAAAAATCCTGCACATCCCATAAATATCCTCTGTGGTTCCACCACCTCACGGCCAACAGCACGAGGGCCGCGTGGTGCCGGACAGTTCCACGTGTGTGCGACGACGGCCAGAGCCAAGGCAGGCAGCGGGCACTGGCAGGGACGGGCACCCCACTGCTGGATTTTGCCCTTAGCTATACACTGAAAAATAGCAGCATTAAAATACAGCCTGAAATAGCTTAGCTACTACCTCAACTTGTTAAAAATGTGCAAGAATAAAGAAGACCAGCAGCATTTGAATGGATGTATTTCAATTTGGTTTCTGACACTTCCCTCCTATATAAAGCAAACACAAACACAAAGCTGACTCTGAGCTAGTAACTGTTATTTCTTGTCCATCTTAGAAAACTTTTCCCTTCATTTACTTAACTTTTTAAAATTTTACTTAAAAACCTATTCAGTGTTAAAAAACCCACAAGAATATTAAGGTAGTTTCTAAATGCCAAGAAACTGATGCTTATTCCCCTCCTTAAACTGAAGAGACACAGACTATCATGATCACCTGAATTTCCTAAGCTGAAAATTTAAACATTTCAGATTCCTGTTCCTGAAAGCGACATTTGTAGAAAAGTCTCTCCAATATATTAGAAACTGAAGGAGCAAAATGTCCCAGTGCACACATAAAGGGTAACTTCTTGCTAGTGTGCTCTTGTGTTGTTTATATTGTACCTTTAAACATAGAAAATTAAAGAGTTCAATTTTCTGACACAACTCACAAGGGAATGTATAAGAGGAGAAATCAGCAGGCCTTTTCTGAAGCCAAGTTTTGCATTTCCCTTTTTGTTTAAGTATGATAAGGCTTATTAAAAAAAAAAAAAAGAAAGAAAATAAAAGCCAAAACACAAAAAAACCCCCTCCAAACAAACAAAAAAACCCCAACCAACATCCCTGGGAAAAAACTATAAAAGCCTTTTGGAAATATTTAATTTCTGAAAACATAAGACTATTGGAAAAAAAATGAATTGCAAAATTAAAGGAAATTCAAGAAATCAATTCTCGTATTTCAAATCAGTCCATTATTTCATAATCAGCAATACGATCCACTATCTTTTCCAGCCCAAAATTACCAGCTTTGGGGAAAACATATTCATACTTAACAGAAATAATTAATGGGTTAAGTTAAATTAACTTTTTTCCCTGATCCACATGCCTGCATGTTAGATAACATTACATTAGAACTGAGCATTGTAATGAGACTGACAGCAACAACCTGTCACAGTAACCAAAGCAAAAGCCATTTTCTCATGGTTATACACTATAGATCAGTAATCTAATATTAAAATTAACTTCCTATATAAATAAAAATGTAAAAGTTGGGCAAAAGTAAATTGGCACAGTCATTATGGTATTACTTTCCAGTTTCAACACTGCAAGGAGCAGCACAGATTGCAAACACCAAAGGCAAAGGCTATCACCCAGCTGCACCAGGTGTAGCTTGGGGTTTCTCCCTTTTCCATGAAGTCACCAGCAGTGCTCCTGCCTCAGCTCCACTCCCCGAGGGGGAGCAGGCAGGAGTGCAAGGATTGCTGTAGAGCTGCTGGGGAAAAGGGAGAACAAATACAGAGAAACAAACACAGAGAATGCTTTACTGCTCTGCACGACATGGCTCAAGTCAATGGTTTTTCAGGATTGTGACCAATTTTTACCTTCAAACAGGCAAAAAATGAATAGAATAATTTAAAAAATCAAAATCTTAAGCCTTCAAGTTTCCTTGCCTTCATTCCCTCCCTCCCCCAAAAAGCACTTCCTACTACAGAGAGTTTTTTCTTTTTTGCGGGTTCAGAAGTTGGAATGTTGTGGAAATACATACAAGAGAGAAGGAATTTCTAGTTGTACATTACATTACAAAGAGGTTTGCTCCCAGACCTAAGGAGGGAGGGATACTAAGCAATATTAAATTCCTATAAGAATCCTTACAAAGCATGCAAAATATTGATATACTCACAAAATTGAAATTTATATTTGTTCCTTTCTGATTTCGCACTTCACAGTACAATAATTTCTAATATTCTGCAGCAGTCAGAATTACAGTGACTACAAAATCATTTCCCTTTAATTTTTTTCTATTTGCTTGAAACACTCCTTTGCTATTTTTTTTGAGAGTTTGCAGATCACCCATCAGAAAATGTGCAATTCAGCACACGAGGAGTTGCTTTCTGTGTCATTTTTCCCTGCAAATGATGTTGACAACCTGACCCTACCAATCTTTCAGCATCTGTCCCTCCCTCCCCTTTTTGTGCCAATTCCTTCCCTTGTCTTCCAGCTGTACTTCTTGCCAGGATGATGATGGATAGATGCCACTAAATGGATGCTGCATAGCTGGGTAGGAGTAGCAGGGGCTGGAACAGTTCAGGACAATGGCATCGCTCCCAGCCCCAGCATGTTTGGCACAACTGCTTCAGAGCCAGAATGCTGGCTCTGGATACCAGCTATTAGATTCTGCAGTTTCAATTCCCTGGACAAATACTGCTGCCTTTTCCACCCCTGTAGCTTCAACTGATTTAGGGAGGGAAATACAAAATTGGTGTTTGGCCAGATTTTTTGTACTGCTAGATGGAGTTCCACAGAAATTTCTCCACTGCTCTTAATTAAAACAGAGTTGGAATTTCTGGAGAATCCACAATGCATGCTACTTGCTAGATTGTCCACAAAGTACATTCTGGCATTTTTTCAGAGAGTTTGTATCTATCAGAAAAAGACTCTTGTAGAAACAATGTACAAAGCCTCCAAAAATTCAAGTATCATAAAAAAAAGATGTTTCTGATAAAAGTCTGGAATAAGCAGCCAGTCAAACTGAGAGCCATTGATTTTTTTTTTATCCACAAATTCTTCAATTACTTTTGCAGAGATAGTGTGTTTTCTTTGGAGTGTTGGGTATTAATAGTCTTCCCAATTAATTTTCATTAAGTTTGGTGGGGTCTAAGGAATTTAGCAATCCTTCCTGGATAATATTGCCCCTGCTTTTATAAGAAAACAAACAATAGAATAACTGACTGTTATCTTCCCTGCCTCTCTTTAATTTGCTGTATTTATTTATTTATTTTATTTTGTTGAGTCTGTCTCAACCCAACAAAACCCATCAGAAGTACAACACAGGCAAGAGCAGGGCATCTCCTTCCATGGGGTGTACAAAAATTTCTATGGGAAGGGCTGGGTGAGCCAAAAAAACTTACAAACAAAATAAAAAACCCAGCCCCCAACCAGACAACAGTTCTAGCTGTACATAAAACTCTTTGATTTCTTTAGAACCATATTCAAATCAAGACTTGAATTTCTGTGGAGAGAATTTTAGATCCCAGACCCTTCTCTTCTCCTTCCTCTTGCAAAGCAATGCTATTTTTTGTGGCCTCAAACAGTACTTGAAAAACAGCAGTTATTAAAGACACAGTTGTGATATATCCTTTAACGTCCCCTCTCCCAAAAAGGGGTGTCCTATCAAGTGGTCCAGTAGAAATCTTGAAGTTTCTTTATGATAAATTAAATCCATAAAATGAGGAATACCTTCTGTCACATTCCTAACAAGAATAATCACCACATTCTGTGGTGCATTTGTCCAAGTGTCTATTGCTCCTTCTAGTGGAGATTCCGCACAGCTCCACCTCCGGTTAGTACTGGTTCTACCAGCACAGGGAGGGTTTTCTCCATTCTCTCCAGCTTGTCTCTGGGTAACAAACTGCAGAAGCACTGAGGGCTGGAATTCCCTAGCACAGGAACAGGCCAGTCCGAGGAAACACCAGTCATCTTTTTCCCAGGGTGACAGTTAGGCCAAAAGCAGTTTGTGTCCTGTTGGTACTGCAGGCACCTACACCTCTGTAGAAAAGAGAATGCTTTGCCTCTTGCTGTCCGGGGTAGGGATAGTCTCTAGCTGCAGGAAGTACAGAAGAACTTGAACCTGGAAAGAGAAATTACAAGGTAATACTAAAGCCCTGTAAAAATTCATTCTCATCCTGGCTATGTGAGAGCTGGCGGCACAGCTCTCTCTGGGACATCTAGCAGCTGTGTATTAAATATATGCTGTATAACAGCAGTAGAAATAGTAGAACTTGACATGCTTCAGAGACACTCTTTTTAGATTCCAGGTGGAAAAATCGCGCTGGAGGTTCCAGCACTGAAAAAATTAAATCTAGAATTTGCCATTACTCAATGGAGAAATACAAACCAGTCTGACTCAGTGACACAGGCTCCGTGCTCCAATCCTCTGCCTTCAAAGGCAGCAGCGGCCAAAGAATTTTGTTGTGCATCAGTGCAGGTGGTTTAAGTGCTGAGGAGCATTGGGGAAACACTGCCAATCATTTTATCCCAGGCCAGCAGCATGGTGCTGGGACACAGCTCCCCAGAAACTCTTCCCATGCAGGAGCACACACAGGATGCACACACACAGACATTCCTTCATGAAAAGCCATATTTGTACAGATGTAGACTGACCTGCCTGAAGGAACACTGTTCTACAGACAGGCTAAAATGTCTGTGTGAGGGCAAAAGCTGTTTCACATTTACCAAAAAAACCCAGCGGGGTCACTGAGCCAGGCCTGCCACAGGACTGTGCTTTCCCAGAACGTGTCTTCACAAGATGGAATGGCAGATTCAGGATTTTACCTGGGACATGACTTCTAGTGACCAGCTGTCAGTCATGGTGATGGGCTGGGTTGGGTTGGCAGGGATTTTACTGTCCTTCTCCGAAGGTCTAAGCAGTGTTGGTCCAAAGACAGTGGCAAGATTATGCAGGGACATCTTGTTGACGCTTTCCTTCTCAGCAACCCTGGGAGAAAAAACAATGCACAAGGCAGACCTTCATAAATATCTGAGTTTTAGAAATGAGAAACCGAGGCACAATGTTTAAAAAATTTGCCCAAGGGCAGAAAAGTCTGCAGAAACACAACTAAAGCCCAGATTTCCTGGATTTTAATCCAGAATCTTAATCACAAGATGATCTTTCATGTCTCCAGGGACAGCCTCTGGTATGAACAACATACTTATGCAAATCAACACATTGGGCAAGCATTAAGCCATTTTATTGCATTAATATCAAATGCATGGCAATACTTTTTCACAGGTACAACCATATTACAAAGACATATACAAAATCAGAAAGACTTGACTACAAAATGAACTGATAACTGCAGTTAGGCAAAGTGCTGGAATTTAAAAAATAGATCGTACTGAATTTCAGACACCTTCTGAGACAAGGTTCCCTAGACCTTAAATATACGAAAATCTTCGTGGTTTATACAAAAACCTTTCCTGATCTGTGTATCCAGATGCAGGTGCAGTCTCAGTGACACTGCAGCAGAAATTTGCATTTGTGATAGATAAGCCCTGACTCTTTTGTTACTCCTTTTCTCCAGTCCTAATCCTTTTTCACTATGAGTGGAAATGGAATTCAGGATTTACCACCTCACTAAGTGAGTATGAGACAATAGTTATCTGATGAGCATTCACAGCAGACCAGCAAATACTTCTTCATTTCAGGTATTTAAAGCAAAGGTATTTAAAGGTATTCAAGCAGGTATTTAAAGAAAAGGCTCCACTTATCAAAATAGCTTTACACATTAAATGCATTTCTGAAGGAACCACATATTACCTTTTTAAATGGTCCAGAAGGAAAAGGAATGTCACAAGGTTGGGTTCTGGAAGTGATAGCAACAGATTCAACATACAGCTCTCCTTTGCAACAGGATCTGAAAGTGCTACAAGACAGAGAACAAGACATCACCACAGGCGGCGAGTGCAAATCTGACTGACTGAACCACGTCCCAGAACAGCCAACATGGATGGTCCCAAAAGGACTGTGACTACGTCATCATAGGCTGGAAGGTCAGAGTTGCACATCAATACCCCACAGCATCTCATTCCTTTATTTCACAAATGCATTAAGAATCCTTTTCTCTCTTTTTCAAAGCAGTTCAAGTGCTTTGAGGCTTTCAATCATTGATGTTCTTCTCTGCATCAGGATAAGATGAGGTACATATCCCCCTCCCCTCCAAAGGGGGCTTCCCTGAAGCCTGCCTGGGCAGTGAGTGTGCAGGGTCCCAGCAGGCAGGCTGGCATTCTGTCCTGAACCTATCCTTCAGAAACCTGGGCTTTTGCAGCTTGCAGAACAGCATGGCAGGCGCTCATACTGCATCACGTGGGAAGGCAATGTCATTCTGAGCTCCATTCCACTCCCCTCACCACTTGTTCCAGCTTTTGTCCAACACTCTAAATCTGGGTTTTACGATGCTTTAAGAGCAGCCTCCTATGGAAGAGTCTCCATCACCAAGGGCTCCTCGTGCTGCACCTACCGATGCCTTCAGCAAAGTTGGGGTACAGTTCGTCTGTGAAGAGGGGTTCCGGCAGCTCCCGGAAGTACAGCTTGAGGGTGCCTGCAATGGCGTTAACGTCCATCTCACTCATCATCACCGACACGTCCTTGTTATCTGAAAGAGGGGAGAGCAGAGGAAGGGTAAAGGAACTGCTGGCCCTGCATTCCTTCTTTTCCCTGCTTTGGGTCTGTTAATCTTTCGTCTCTGCCCAAATAGCTGGGAGTTTTCCTGTTTACTTTCTCCGGATTAAATGAGCAACCTTCCAGCTGAGAAGCACTGTAAAAATTACTGCAAACACTTCATTGCTTTACATCAAGCAAGGGAACCTCACCCTCCCAGGGCTAGCTGTGCTGTGCCAGCAAACCTGACCTGATCTGAACAAGCCCTACTTGACTGTATTTATATGCATTTCAACTTTTATTACTGACAGGAGTTGTTATTGCAATTCCCTGCCTGTAACAGCTTAGACTAAGACATTCTGAGATTCTCTAACTCCCCATTGAGTGTAGCTAAGGCAATTCAGGGCTTATATTTCTGTTTTGTTCTATTAAGAGCAACAAAACCAGCCCTTCTCCCTGAACTAAACACCAACCAGTGTTGGTTGCATAAAGCAGTGCAAGCCAGCATTTCACATAAATGAAAAAAAGTTGGTTTTTAAACTGTGAAAGACCCTTACTTGCACTAGCAGTGATTCATCAGTGGTTTTTGATATCTTAGGGTGATTGAAAAGAAAACACAAGAAGGAAATTTCACTAGAAACTAAAGGAAAAGTGCAGGGAGGGTAAATTTGGGTGTCTGGCACAGATCTTGTGACTGTTGGAGTGTGGCTTCAACAGTTCTTGGACCACCACATGGAAGCTGGAAGTAGGGAAAAATTTCACTTTTTGTACCTCAGCAATTTGGAAGCATTTCACCCGCCTGATCTCAGGCAGAGCTTTGTAAAGGTTGCTCAAAGTGATCTGATTTTCTAAGCCTGTGCACATCAGTCCAGATGGAGTTAGGGAGAGAAGCCCTGACCACCCGAACCCAGTTTCATAAATACCCCTCCTAGTTCTAAGGAACTTTGGCTTTCACAAAACATTCTTTATTTTAAGGACTTCTATTAATTTGGACACCTCACAACAGTGAAGATATTATGACTTCTGATTGCTGATTTCCCCCAGAGAGGTGTCTGCCATTTACAAAGACTTGGCAAGACAGGTAAAGCCATCATTTAATCTCTGCTGGAAAGAATGAAAGAGCATGGTTTGGTACAAGGATCCATCCTGTTCTATGTCTTGGGTTATATCAGTAAATAAAATATGCAGCCAGGGTTAAAACTGTTTTCCTTGAGTGAGAATCTCTACTTCTTAATGCTTCTTGGGCAACATAAGATTAAAAACAGCACAGCCACCTGACAGGGAGCTCAGGCGGGTTCTCAGAGAGCAAAGGGAAAAATCAGACACAAATACTTACTGACATCAAAGGCAGCTTTCAAAGCCTGGATGTCGGTCGCAACTCCAGAGACGCGGTAGATCCCCACCTCCTCCATCCCGCGCCGCTCGATCTCCTCCACGCACTGCCGCACGATGTACGGCACCTTCGACCTCTCTCTCCTGAAGGAAGCCAGCCAGAAGAGTTCAGTCCAGCCCAGGCCCTCCGTGCCCGCTCCCCAGCCAGCCAGGATGGCTCCAAGCACCCCGACATTTCCCTGTGCAAACCTCTTCTGGAAAATGGGGTGGTAGGAAGTCTGAGCAGGCACTCAGGACTGAGCTGAAAAACTCCTTTTAAAATTCCCCTTTTGATTATCTCAGCCTTGCTCTGGCTGTTCTGCAGCTTCCCTGAGCACTTCAGCTCTTGGCCAGGTCCCAGAGCCCCCAGAGCCTGCGACTCTGCCCAGGTAATCAGAGGATTCCCAAATAGCCCTTGGATACATAGCAACTCTGCTGCTTTCAAACTGATGCAATTCCATGGGGAGGAAATACCACACTTCCCAAACCATGCAACAGAAAAAACAGGTTTCTGCTGGCAAATGATTCATTACAAAAGATCAGGGGTTAAAATAGTACAATGGGATCCAAAGACCTTGAACATTTTTGATTATGGAAAGGAAACATCACTGTTCAGTGGCTCTGGAAATTTGTGACCATGTCAGCTAACTACAGAGAAGGCAAGTGCAAGGGGGATTTCCGGAATTCAGAGGAGTGATAGGCTGTCAGTAAACAGCCTGCGTGCACACTGGTTTTTATCTCTGCAAAAAATGAAGCTCAGAGATTGTAAAGCATTCCTGTCTGCAGCCACATCTACATTCCTACACTAGTGGAGCAGGCTGGAGTGCCAAACCCCTCAAGGGGACACAGGCAGGCGCACCCCACCGGCCAGCTGTCTTCCTGAAACACAACGGGGAGAAATGTGACCCATCAGCTCACTTGGTGACAATGGCAATCTTGACCCCAAACACGCCCGTCTGCTTGCGGGAAGGCATCCTCTTCAGGCTGAATTCCCGACTGGTGAACTTCACTGACAGCTTCACTTCCACCTGAACCAAAGAGAACAGCTGTTACTTTTTAAACATTTTCTTTTCTTCATGCTGCAATGAAGAGCAAAGAAATAAAGCCCACAGGAGGTACAGAAGCAGAGCTAATTTCTGTTTGCCACACTCACCCCATTCATTGAGATGACTGTGCGCTGCCAATCTTTGTCCTGCAGTGCCTGCGGGTCCAGCTGGAAAAGAGAAGTTACCCGTGAGCTAGGAACAGACTTCAGAGAAACCAGCTAGCCTGAAAGGCTTCTGCGAGCAGAGCACGAGCACTTTTACCTTGTTATTTCTTTTCCATAGGAAAACCCACACTGCAAAGTTTCCCTGGTTTCAGGGAAACCAAGTTTTGGATATTGTGCATTTCTCTAAACAGGGCTGATGAGGGTTCATACCCATGGAAAACCTAGCAACATAAGAGCAGTGTCTGCTCAACAATAAAGGCAACCTCAGGGGGCACAACCAATATTTGAATCTGCTGAGAAATGGAAAGTTGTCCTTCAAACAGCCTATCTCTCTTCATTTCTATTTGAGCACAGAGGCAGGAAGAACACCAGACCCTGCTATTGCAAGCACTCATGAAACAGAAACAAGTTCCAATCTCTCATTTTCAGCTTGGCTTGGTATCTTGAGTGGACAGTTGTGAGGCTGGGGGAGGACCTGACTCAAGTGCTAGAAAGTCACTCAGCAATTCCACTAGTGCCTTGTGAGAGCCCAAACACATCTGAAGGCCTGAGGAGTGGCACTCAGCTCCAGGCAGACTGGCCAGAGAGAGGAGGAGCTCTCTGCCTGGGGGCTTGATCAGCCATTGGAACCAGCCAAAGCAAGAATTCAGTGCCTCCTGAGACAGCTTTGTAGCACTTGGCTCTTGAACACGGAGGCACAGTAAGACCAGGAGGAGGCAACTGCAGCAAACTCTGTTTTGAGTTTACTGCTGTCAGCAAACAGGCAGTCATAACCAGAGCCCCCTCTCACAGAGCCCCGTGCAGGGCCAGAGAGCTCTGGCAGGGGAGGGAAATGCTGGAACAATGGCAGCTGCAGGAAATTCTGGGAGAGCTTAGACACGGTCATGGTCGCACTCAGATCATCAACAGAGCAGCCCAGCGCTGCTGACAGCTACAGAGACAAGCCCCCACCTTAACCTTCCCCACTCCCCAAAGAAAGGCAAGCAGCAGAGAGCAAAGTTCCTCCCCGCTTCCTCCCGCTGCAGAGACCCCAAGCAGCAACAGAACGAGCGAGGCCAACCTTCTCCCTGCGCGCTCTGTTACGGATGTGAGCCCACAGCGGGATGCTGCCAGCGCACACATGCTTCCCCGGCGAATCGGACCGGCTCCTGTAGGTGCAACGCTGGCAGAAATTCCTGAAGAGCCCTTGTAAGGAACTGTCAGTAACCAGCAGCTCCCACATTTTGGGACTGTGCAAAAGTCCAGGGGGGCGATGGGCAGCAGTGCTTGGCTTCAGTGCCTCAGCGACCCCAAACACAGGACTGCTCGCCAAGGGGGTTTGCTTTTAACTCCAGCAGAACAGATCCGCCCCGCCTGTGGGGCTGGCCAAGGGCCCTATGAGCTGGCCAGTTTCTAGGCTGTTCTACCCTGAACTTCCGTGCTAGAAGCTTGATTTCTTTCAACAACAGAATTCTTTCCCAGAAACAAGAGGAAACCATTTCTGAAGTGTCTGGTTTCCTATGAGGAGCAACCATGTTAAGTATTCCTGAAAGCTTGATCTCCAGCTCTGAGGAGTCATCTGGTTAAGCTGCCAAAATGGCCCAGCTGATGGACACAGTCACAGCCAATCCTCTTGCTGGGAACCAGTTTTCCATATGCTTTTAGAATGGAGTCACTAAGTGTATTATTTATAGCAGGGAGTTATATTATTTATAGTTTAAGACTAAAGGGGAAAGAGGGTTTGAATATTTGCCAAAAACTTTAAAGGGAGAGTCCAGCAGAATCCAGTTACGGTTTATTTAAGCTAACAGGTATTACTGGGTATGTCTCAGTAATGACCAGGGAATTCCTGCCACGGCACAGAACAAAATCAAGTAAATAACTGTTAAAGAATAAAACCATCCTGCTCTGCCTCAAGATTAACTTTGACACTGCTACAAAGAACAAGCAGAAGCAGAGTGCTGGAGCTGAGAACTCGCAAAGACTTTTCCTTGCTGGAGCTGAGAGCTCACAGAGACTTTTCCTCACTGGATAACTGCTGGGGCTGAGCCAGGACTACGAGTAAACCTCCATGTATCTGCTGCTGCCTCTTGTTCCCTTGTTTCTGAACTCTCCTGCAGAGCTGGCAGGACCCCTGCACTCCCTCCTACTGTTTGACTCCTGCTGGAAAATGCCTTGTACTGAATGGGGACAGCCAGGGAGAACAGGCACCAGGGCTGGCTGACCCAGCCAACCCTGCATAAATCACTGGCAATAACAACAGTAATTAAGGGGAAAAAACCCAAACTCCTCCAAGGTGCTTTTTAAATAACAAAGCAAAATGATGGAAGCTATTAAAAGAGCAAAGCTTGAATAAGCTCTCAGCAACACTGAGTGAGACAGGAAGATCAGGTCTAACAGTCTGATAAGTCACAGCAGGACATAACAGAGTCAACAGGAAACCAAGAACTGTCACTGGGACTTCAATCAAGCTTCAGTCGTGGTCCCAAGTGATGACTGACCTTCCGAGGCCAGCAAGAGCAACAGAGGGAAAGGACAGCTGGAGCAGGCAGGGAGAGAGCACACTGAGGACAATGAGCTAGCAAGAGTGATGCTCCAGCACAGAGGACAAATGAGGCCATGCTGTCTTCTGGCCTGATTTGGAGATCAGTGACCTGAAAGAAGGAACATGGAGTAGAAGAATGCAATCCACGGCCAGCATGGCAAAGGGAGGCAGCTCTGAGCACGCTGTGCCAGCTCAAGCAGGGGAGGCACTGTGCAGCTGCTGCCTCTGCATTTGACAGTGGAATTTACTGCTCCTCTACACAGTTCCTCCAAACAGTTGCTTGGTTTAAGTGGCCTGCCCCATCTCCACTGAAGCAGAGCCACTGTGTTGTTTCCATGCTCTGTGCAAACAGAGCTGCTAAAACCCTCACAGACAGCATTGCATGGGCTTCTTTTCACAGCCCCCACCAAAAGCTCATGCTGAACAGGGAAACACAAACCAGCCACTCTGTCTATTTGCTGCTCCCTCCCCTTGTGGCCTTTGGTATTTGCAGTGGCAAGATACAGCCCCAAAGTCACTAATGAATCAAGCCAATACCTCTCTGTATCCTGCCCAAAACACAACAGAACAAAGCAGCTCAGCACCACAGGGGTTTCTGAATGCAGGTCGTTGGCCCTTGCAGCAGCTCAGCACTGAATTCAAACAGGGCACAGCAGTCAGGAAAGGCTGAGAGTGCACAGCAGTGTGCTGAGAACTGGAAAAAGGCAAACTGGGAATGCTGCTCTGGCAAATGCAAGCCAGGCACTAGGAAGGTTGTCTATGCTCTGCCCTAGGAAACAACCACAGAGAGCTTGATCATGATTTCTTTTTCCCCAGAGAGAAAAGAAAACATGCAGAAGGAGGGAAAAACAAAGAAGGCTCAGTGGAAATGAAAGAGCATGGACTGTGGAACATTAAGGTTAGTGTGTTTTATGTATTCATTCACCTTACTTCTTCCCTTTATTAAATTTCCCAGGCAACTTTACACTCCATCAATTTTGAACTGTAACTAATGTGACATACATGTTGTCATAGCCTCACTGCTGCTGGGAGCTCCCAGTCCTGCCATAACCCCATTCTTCTCACAGCTCCCCACTGACAGGTTAATCTTTCCCACCATCACCCTTTAGGCATGACCCATTGCCTTCCTCATTTCCCCCCTATTTTCATTGCTGGGACAACGTTCTGCTTCAGCAAACTGTTTAAACAAGCTTGAGTGAGTAAAAGGTTTCCAAGTTAACACTTGGGAGGTACAGCATGGGACAATCAGTTTACATGGAAAACAACTTAGTGCCTGAAATAGCCACGGGCACCGCTGTGAGGCATCCCAGATAATTAAGGTGAGAGTGATTGTTCTGCAAGGCAGCAGGGAATGGTGCTGCTCCATGGAATGAGTAATCTAAGGTCACATCCTCACTGATTTTCCAGCTCTGCTGTGAGGGAAAAGGAAATATTTAGCTTGAGCTGATCATGCAGAAAAAGAAAACAGCAAAGGAAACGGCATTTCTAGGAGGCGCCAGTGGGAGGAGCTGGATCACAGGGTGAAGTATCCCTTCACTCACTCACAGTTCCCACGGCCAGGCTGCTCCTGCTGACAAATGTGCCCAATGGTACAGTCTCAACGCCAAACAAAAGGCTGCTGCACCCCAAACATGGCTGTGTGTCTGCCACAAGTGCAGACAATTCAAGGAGCCAAAGGGCCAGCCAAGAACCAAAGATGGACTGCAAGGCAACAACAGAAAGAAAAGCCCAGGGTGCTCACAATGAGAGGGGCTTATGCCCACAGCTGAACTAAGCCTCACATTTCCTCCCATCATGTGATGTCCATCCTGTCCTCCTCCAGCTCCCCCAGTAATTGCAGTTTCACAGTGTACTGGAATAATATTTATTCCTGTACAAGGAATAATATTTCTCATGCCTGAGGTGCACAGAAGCCCCCAGCCATGTGTGCTAGTCAGTTCAACACTGCACACCCAGCACTGCTGTGCCCAGGGCTGGGGAGGACTTCACTCCTACATTTACAGGAGGTTCTCCTACACTAAAACCTCATGGGTTTATGTTTCAGAGAGAAAAAACCTGCAGACTGGCAGGAAAAAAGCAGCTCTTGGATCTGTCTGTAAAGACAGACAAATAAAATATTCCATAGGAAAAGAAAATATGAGCAATGGGAGCTATTAAAATTGCTGCCCATTCCTGGAAACTTGTGACATGGACCAATTTCCAGCCTTCCTTCCTTCACTGCCATAATGTAACAGAGAGACTTAATAAACATTTTTACAGCCAAAACAGTCCTAGTCTCCTTGATTGTCTTCATCACTGAGGCTCAGTATTTGGTGAGTCAGAATTCCCAGTAGTGGGAAGTTACATATTTACAATAAGACATGGCTTAACAATACACTGCAATTTGGCCAACAGAGAAACTTCTCTGCTTTTATCAAAGGAGGATGCAGACACAACTCTTCATGTTCCCAGAGTTTTTAACTAAAAGGAATTTATGAAACAAAAATCCTCACCCAACCTCACAGACCTTGCCTTTAGACAGACAAACTTGGGCTGAAAATTGACAGTGCAACAACAAATCAGAAACCCAGGATAAACTACAAACTCTAAGGTAAACAAAATTTGATATAAAAGCAGCTGGGAGAACAGCCAACCTTCAGGCTGTAATCACATTTTATTGTTGCATTATTATGGTTTCTTAATAGAGAAATGGTGTTTACTTCAAAAATAGAACTAAACCAAAATCAAAACCTTTAAGAATTTTTATCAATCCAAAATCTTACCAGACTGTCATATGACCTCTCTGATTCAATAGTGTTTGAAATCCATGACGGGACAGAAATGACTGAAAGTTAAGGGATTATTCTGGCAATTCATCAAGTTTCTTTATAAATTGCAAAGGAGATTTACAGAAACCAGGAGAGCTTTTTCATGTGCCTTTTATGATACAACAGAATGCAACATTTGTACATTGATTAAAAACATTTTAATTGATTTTTTTAACCTTCCCACTGTCTAGGTTTCTCTAAAAGAATCAAGATGCAATTAATATTTAATTTCCATCAAAGAGTATTTTTATTTACTAAAGTATAAAATATATTTACAGAATATACAATTGCTATGCATAAAAATGCCCACGGCTGTGAGAAGGAAAAAAATTGCCAAAAAGATGCCAAAATTGAAAGATTTTATTTGGTTTTTTATAATCTTTCTATGTGACATATTTGTAGAATTTAGCAGGTCAGTGATTTCAGGGCTCTGTTATGAGCACACAAATCTCCAGGGCATTTCAGGGCTGAAGACTTGCTCTTTTGTAGTTGCTCAGCTCTGTGGAAAACAGCCTTTGTTAGCTGAAGGGACATAGGGATTCCTGCTCGGCCGAGACACACAACAGGAGCAGCCTGTGCTGGCATTTATCGATCTGCACACGAGCTCCCTTCCAAATCCCACCATGCATTTGAGACAAAAGCTCTCTCTGAAAACAGGAGAGAGGGAGGGAAGAGGCTGATCAAAGTCATTTAGGCAATGAACCCTGCCAGAGCAAAGGTGGGACGTGATCCCCAGGCCACCCTCACCGTGAACTGCTGCTGCAATCCCACAAATGTCCTTGGCATGCATGACCATCACTCCAGTGATTGCCAGGGAAAGCTGTCATCCACAGGGAGATGAACAGCCAGACCTCAATGGAGGGGAACTGGTGAGCTCTTTAAACAAGACAGAAAGGGAGAGGTATCTGGGCAGGGTCCCTGTTCTGTTCAACAGCCACTCCAACACAAAGAATGTGTCCTCAGAGCAGGCATTTAAACACCCTCCTAAAGTTGTGGACAGGCAGTGCAACAAACTAGAACAGGATGGGGGACATATGTTCCCCATGTTTTCCTCCACACAAGGCCTGATTTCTCCTACATGCAGCTTTAGTGCTCTGTCACACAGCAGCTCCCCAAGAGCAGCAGCCCTTTGCAATCATCACCTCCCCCACCGTATTACACATCTGCCACACAAAGTGTCCCAGGCCAATTCCCAGCGGTGGAAATGTTCCTCGGATGCTGCCTGCTGTCATGGACACCACGCTGTGGGCATGGCAGTCACTAGGACAGGCAGGCTGTCCCAGGGCCTGGCCAACACGTCCATCAACTTCCAGCACACACAGATGGCAGCCTTTCTGCACGTGATTTACAGAGTAGAGAGAATATTCTTGCATCCTCCTGTCACAAATGAAGCATCTTCACCAGTGCCCAGGGGCACTTGCTATACAGTGGTGTGGAAGTTTTGAAGTTAATGGGCAAATGAGAGATCAAAACAAACAGCTATTCCATGGAGCAGGCATAGAGCACAAAGCAAGAGGGACAAAGCTGCTGATTTCCTGCCTGAGAATCACATTGTGTACCTCAGTATCTGAGGGAAAAATCTTCAATGCTGAGACAATCAGAAGGCAGAAAAAAACCTCTGTGGTGAACTGCAGGATTCAAAAGTCCTGTGATGTTTTGCAGTAAGGGTATCAGGAATGAATTGAGCACAGTCTTACCTGGATCTGTCCTTTCCCCATTATGCGATCTGTGCTCTCTCCATCCTCTTTGGTGAGCTTGGTTTTGTTGTAGCACTTTTCATAGCACAGAATCCGCAGTGTCTGTGAGCCCTCCAGCTCAATCTCAAACTCCTGCACGGCACCAGGAAAGGAAAGAGCAATGGCTGCATTACAACAGGACACCAGTCTCAGAATAATCAATACAGTCTCTTTAATAATCATCAGAAGAACACTTAAGGACTGGCCAAAACCTCCTCCCTACTGAAATTGGTCTAGAAATAAGCTGAAATTGTATTTCGTATCTATAAGGTGGTCAAATTGGATGGTCACCCCTTAGTCAGGTTTCACAAGTCTCAGCAAAGCATTATTCAAAGACACAAATTTGCTCACCTTCCATGTAAGAGATTTTGCTCACCAGCAGGTCTGAGTTGGCTGTAAACAGGCAAAATGTCTATAGCTAATTCTTCCCCCTCTCAACAAGTAAACAAAACCATCTCCTTCAACATATTTTCACTTGTGTCTTTAAAAAAACTGTCAAGCATTCATCTGTTTAAAAGATGAAATACTGGACAAGACACATTTGTATCAAATTGTTTGTTTAACTACTGCTAATCCAAGAGAAGATCTTCTGCAAGCTCTGACAGCCAAATGAACCTGGCAGAAAAGTGTTTTCTGAGAAGTAGCATGTGCTGCACAAGTGCTGAGCAGGCAGCAGCCTCTTCCAAAGGCATGTCTTCTGCCCATCACGCGTTGATGTTTGGCACATGGAACAAGTCACATCGAGAAAAATCAAACCTACCTCGTTCCAGTTGGGCTCCGTGGTGTCTCTGTAAACTCTAGTTTTGGCCTTGTTCACAAAATACCCAAAAGAATCCACCTCTAATGTGCAGTACAAATCTGAGGCGGGGAGACAGGGGAGACAAAAACTTCAAAAAAATATCTAGAATCTCCTAACTTGCATTAATAAGATGCACAAGGTGCCTTCATTTCCATCATCTCTGTATTAGTAGCAGTAACACCATCCCATACAAATCTCATCACCTTGATCAGCCCAGCTGTCCTTGAGAAGCTCTGTCATCTTTTCTGATCCTTTTGTCAAGTCATTCCCCTGAATTTCAACACCACTTTCTTCCCAACAAAAAATCTGGACGCCAGAGAACACCTTTCATTCTTTCATTGTAAAACAAGATATAGCTGAAAGAATTCAGGATAAGGACTGACTTGTTTCTTAGAACAGCTGGGTGATCAGCAAACACTGCTTAAAGCCTCAAACAGACTAGGCCAAACAATAAATGCTGGGTGCTTGATCCTTGATGGTGATCTTTTTGGGAGTTAAGAGTAGAACTTCCAGTTCCCCAAAACACCTCCTCACCATCACCACAGAATCCATGCCCAGCTGTCCCAGCACATGGCTTATCTACCCCCTATCAGTACCTCCTGTGTGTCCCAGAACTGCAACTCACTTGAGCTTTGCTTGAATCCCGTGGCTGAGTGGACAATGACGTTCAGGAATCCATAGAGACCTGGGGATTCATCATCTGTACAAAAGACCCAAGGGATTCTGTTACATTCACAGTGGAGCCAAGAGTGAGAGTGATGAGACTGATATTACACACGTTAATGAGCAGAGGGTGAACCGTCCCCAAGGATGGCAGGAGCAAGTAACAACCACTTCAGCAAGACAGGAGACTGTTCCACAGTTGGCACCTGTAATACCTTCTCACCCGGGGGACTTTACAGTGACAGTTCTAGCATCAGCAAGACAGCATGGAAGAAACTCAAAGGAGAAAAAGTAAATTATAGAGGCTAAGTCTACACTAGCAGATTAAGTAGTAATTTGGGATGATCCCTGACACAATTTTGGCCAACTAGTGTTGTTCCAAAGGATTCTCAGACATAGCTCAAAGCTGTCCCAAGCTAGGACCCCAGCAGGCACTCCAATACCTTGCACAACAGCTGCATGCAAGGACCACTTAATAGTTGATTAATGTATACTGGAGGATGCCTGCAACCTGTAGCAAAAGGGAACAGTAAGAGCAGTTCTAGGGGAAAGCACAAAATCAGACAGGGGGAGAGTTTCACTGCAGCTGCACTGTGTGAAAGCAAAACCCAAAGGTCTTACCTTCCTTATTGATAGTGAGGGGAATGTTGTGCACTGTCTGAAGCTTCACACAGGAGTTTGTCAGCATCTGGAGCTCCACTGATGTGAGTGAGAAGCTTTTAAAGCCTGCCAAGGAGATTGGAAGAGGGAGGAGTTAAGATTCCAAGGAGAGGCTGGATGCATGACCCCTCATCCTGGGCACACATGGGATAGTGCTCCCTGGGCACTGCTCAGCAGCAGCACCGAGGTGCTCAGGGCAGTACTGCTGCTGCTGCAGGCAGCTCTGCTGGGGGCATATTCAGTTATTCTTCGAGGTCTCAGGATGGTTCACTGGAAATAGAGGGGTTCTTAGTTCCTTGCAAAGCCAAAAACACCATGCCATAAAAGTAACTACTTTTCTTTTGAATGGAGCCAGGGAAATAGGGGGCGGCTCTTCCCTCTACCTGGAACTGCATTGAGCTCTGATCTCTAGGGTAAATGGAAGAATCTCTACACACATTCACTTACTAACTGCTCTCTCTACACATTCCTCACACGTTGTTGCAGCAGAAATTGCCCAAACAGCCTCAGACAGAAGACATCCATATTGTGCTGTGGATTTCAATGCAGATCTCTGTTTTGGCAGGGAAGTCTGTCCCACACCTCATCCTCTGGAGCCCTGCTCTCTTAAGATCACAGTATTTGTACCAACCACAGCTGAGGGATACTCACATTTCTTCTGCTGTTCCCGGATATTCTCCCTCCACTCTGCCCTTTCGTAGTCCGATGAAATGAGGAATGTGTAACTCTACCCAGGAACAGAAAGAAATAGGGTATGCATTAGTCTGATGCACCACTGAGGGCAGGGTCTGCCTGCTCTCACCCTCCCCCGGTGCAAATTGCTGGACACACTGCTCTGCTGGCACTCCTGCCACTTACCCTGCATCACATCTCTGTCAAGACAGGCTGGGCTCTGGCAACGTGCCCATGATACCGACATGGACAGCCAGAGCTCACAGAGCCCCACCCTGCCAAGGGCAGCTGTGGCCCTGCAGCAGCTCCCATGGCAGCTTGTGCTATTCCTCACAACAGGAATTCAGCTGCACCAGGAATGCCAAAAGCCTCCAGCACAGGCCTAGACACTGATGAAGCAGTGACATGCTGCACCAGGACTGGTGCTGAGACAGGGGATTCATTTCTGTGGTTATTTCTTAAATACTGGTCTTGAATGCAAATTAGTCACAGCCTTATAGAATGCCATCAAAACCTTTAGCACAGCAAGGGTGAGGTGTCTGCTGCTTGGAAAGTGCTTTGAGGACACACAGTAGAGGCCACAAAGCCCTGGCTGTGCAGTCACAGACACAAGCCCCCAGGATCTCTGGCCCCTGAGGGTGACAGGGGTCCTCACCTTGCCATTGCGATTGTGTACCCGGAAGGCCATGTTGGGAGACATCAGCAGTAGGAGGGATTCCTGCTCCGACAGCTTCTTTTTCAACCTCTCAATGACCTTGCTGCCTTTATTGGCTCTCTGAAGGGTGTGGGAGAGAGGGAGCAGAGGACATGTGTTATTCTTCAAATCTGCCCTCATTTACACAAACTGCTATTTTGAAATCCACAGTCTCTACCCTGTGAGTAGGTAAATGGCCCCAAAGCAGAAGAAATGCTGTCAGTAGGATCCACAGGACTCCCAGCTGCTCAGAAGGGTGTTATTTGCACAACCTCTGCACATGGACAGGGCTCTGTTCCCTGATTCCAGCTGTCCCAGCTGAAGTGCAGAGGTGTGTGGCCACTCTCAGCTGCACCCTGTATTTTCTGTTCCCAAGGCTGCAGTAGCATCATGTCACTGGGCAGCCATAGCACTGCCAGGTCCTCCAAGTGTCCTTAACTAAGGAGACTCTAAGCAACTTCTGTAGAGGCTGCCCAGAACTCTCCCACTCACCACCCGCTGATCCATTTTCATCAGAAGTCTGCTAAAAATATGGTTTTTCCTGGATAAAATCCAGTACCAAACCCAGCCATGTGTATTGTTTAGCACTGATGCACCAGAGCACGAATCTTAGACACCTGCAGCTGGTGAGTAAACAGCTTCCACAATTCTTCCCAATACCTTACTTTTTCCAGGAAGCCCTCCTTGAAAGCCAGCCAGGGCCGAGAGACAGAAGCATGTTCTTTGGAAATGTGGGGAATAACCTTCCCACAGCATGACCAATGTTATTCATATCCTGCTCTACACACCACCAGTGTTCAAACTCTTTTTTCTCTTTTAGTCTCCAGGAAGGTTTGGGATCTAACAGCTCTCAGAAAACGTATCTTGCAAGCAAAGAGAAGCCTGGGCCAGAGACACCAGTCTATGTCTGACTGTCAGCATAATTGCTGGTTTTTTTTACATTTGCTGCTGCTTTGACATCAGCGAAGTAGGAAAAAGCTTCAAAGGCATCACTGAGCCTGCTAAAATTCAAGAGTATATGGCTTCTGACCAAAATCACTGGCGGGATCATAATTTAACAGCCAGAAATTGGCAAATAACATTCCCAATCCTTTTCATGTCTGCAGCATAAGATCCCTGCCCTCCACATGGATGCTCATAGGAATAGAGGAGCTGTTGGGTACACAGGGTCTTTTTGTCTCTGCCTCCTGACAGGGCAGCATCACCCAGGCTGTGCACTCAGATGAGCAAAGCCCCTGCTGAACAGTCTGTTGCAGCCTGGCTCCCCACACCGTGCAGCCCTGGGAGAGCTGCCACCAGCACCTCATCTGAGCACAGACCCTGTGTCTGCATCGCCCCGGAGTGCACAACTCCTTTACCTTTTCCCGCTGGATGTCGTTCTTGATCTGGGATATCTTGATCTTCATGGCATCCAGCTCCTCATCAGGTACCAGTGGGATATTGGGCACTGCCTCAGACTCATCCACCATTTGGAAACTGAGGTCGGTGAGTGGGATGTACCACTTGCAGTCATACTGTTGGCTTTTTCTGAAAGGCAGGAGGTCCAAACCTTTTACTGCTACTGGTGTTTGGCTACACCAGGTCCTTCCCACAAGCCCTTCCCTGCTATAGTGCAGAAGATGCAGACACCAGCCCAACTTCGCTGTGATTCCCATATAGAAAAAGTCTGGCAACAGGCTGCTTTCCATCAAGACAGCCTAGCAGGGCCAGTAGCTGGTACAGCACATAAAAAGGCAACTCATTTTGTTATCTAGTTCTTTTCATCCTGAGAAACCACATCCACCTCCTGCAGACAATTTTGGTCCTGCGTGCTCTCTCTTTGAAGCCTCTGGTGTGGCAAAGTTCTAAAGCTGTGCCACACCTGTGACCTGCTGGCCCTCTGGGATCTCAACCTGAGTCTCTCATGACCAAGCTGGGGCCAAGGTGGGGCAGGTGGGCCAATGGATATAAACCTCTGTGTAATCCAACCAGGGAGAGAAACTACAGCTCATAGCTGCCATTCTCCAGGGATTTCACCAGGATAAGCAGCACTTTTTAAATGTTTCATGTCGTTTATTCCCTCTTCACCTGTGCTGTCAGGAACATCCACTCTTGGTAATGTCCCACTCCTTTGAAGGTTCAGTCCTCACAAGGACGTGCTTTGAAAAGGGCAGGCATAATTTTTTTGCTTGAGGAGGGCAAGAAGATAAGAGATGTCTCCCCAAGAAGAATGTTTACCAAATGAAGAGAAGCCCTATTTGAGGCAAGTGCATTGGTAATGGTTCCTCCCCCCTCACATGTGAAAATTGTCAGCAAAACTGCTTTAATAACTGCACTTTGGGCTTGACACATAGTCTGTTTACTGCACCTTTGCCATTTTTCTGTAAAACTGTTAACGGATTGCAGCTGCAAAGCCAAAATTAACAACCCTAGTCGTAAAAAAAAGTGAAGAATGTCACCTATTAAAAGAAAGGGGAAATAGAAAAATGATTGCCATTTGTCCAGAATACCAGCAGCTACAACATATTCTGCTCTCCTAGGTAGGCTCAGGGCAGGCATGGGAGAAATTACCTTTCCTGAGGAGTCAGGACTTAGACAGAATCTCATACAGTAAACATTCCTATCTTACTGATCATTTCTTATCTAACTACTTCTTGTGCATTATGGTTACCCAGGTCTGGGGTATCCGTATGCAACTAAAACTGCAGGCTAAACCCACGATTCTGTTGCAGCTGAGGTGCAAAGCACAAAGTCCAAAAGGAAACTCTCACCCTCCAATCTGCTTCTTGAGCTTGGCACACAGGAAGAGGTCAGTGAAAAGAAAGACATGGCGTAGCTTGCGAGCCCCTTCCACCAGCTCCACCATGAAACTGTCCTTCAGCAGCTGCCGGTGCTGGGGAAAAAAACAGGGAAAATGTTCCAGTGCAATACGAGCTCCAAATTTGGCACTGGGGCAACACAGTCCTTAAACTTGACTCATACCAGAGCAAATTCAGTACATTTGTCTAATTCAGAAAAATGAAAAAGCCTGCTAAATACTCCTTGCTGTCAGCTCTGCTCCCTGCTGCAGCCCTCTTTCCAAAGGCAGAAAGAGCCATGTGTCTTCCCCCCACCCTGGGGGGGTCAGACTTCGGGCTTCTCTCCATCACCTGTTCTGAGCCCATCGCGAGTCGCTGCCCAGCTCCAGAGTCCCTGAATCCCTGCCAGCGGATCGTCCCCTCCCGAGCCAGCAGAGAGCAGCACACACCGCTTCTCCCAGAGCCACTTCTCAGAGTCACTTCCCAGCCTCTGCCTCAGCTTCAGCCACCCCAGCAGGGACAGCAAAGCTCTCCTCGACCCCTTCCTCTCATTCACAGAATGACTCTGTCACATTAACAGCTGAACGCCATTGCTGCTTCTTCATTACAAGTGCTGTTAAAGGATAATTCCTGAACATGTGTATCTGGCAAACTTCTCAGGAGTCCCTTATCAGCCTTTGCTTTAAAAAGACCATCTGGATGTACCCTCACCATGTGCCTATTGGAATCCTCTTAATATATCATATAAAGATTCTCCAAACCTAGAAGATGCAAAGAAGCTGCATAACTCTGATGCCTTTAGTCCTGCTTCTAGTTCCACGGAGTTTAACAGCCTCCTAAAGAAGGGCACACACTGGTAAGCAGAACCATTGCTTTCCTAATTCCCTTATGGGGGAGGGGCAGGACAGATGACTCCATAGTGAAAAGCCCAAAAGGCTGGAATGCTGGCATGTAGACAGGTGGCTGTGTGCTCCTTCCAGTGACCACGACAGGAGTTTCATGCCCTGCTCTGTGCTCAGGTCCTCCACTGTGCTGTCAGGATCAGCAGGACTCAGTGAACACCTGGAACAGATACCTCCCACTGATTTTCAAGCAGATGTCAGGGCATTCAGCTCCGGGCAGGTTTTATTTCCACCAATATGTGTAACTGTCAGTGTTGCCTCACTTCACAGCCAGTACAAGCAGGAACCATCAGCTTCTCCACACATGCTAAGGTATGCTAAGGAACTCTTCCCTGACCTGTACTTCCTTTGTTATTCCAGCCAAGAGGATGCTCCTCTGCCATCCCTAAGTGACATATCAGACATCCCTCACCTGCCTAGACAGCGCTGTGGCTGGAGGCAGGAGAGTTCTGCTAACCCTGTCCAAGGCTCACCAGCCTCCCCAGCCTCCTCACTGCCAGCCTCGCCCAGCCCTAGGCTCAGGACCCCCACACTGACACACACACACACACGAGGGTCTCCAGGGGCAGCACCACGAGAGCAGCTCCCCTGGGCGAGGTCAGGACACCCACAGCTGCGATGCCTCCATGTCTCAGGTGATGCCCCTGGGTTCTGTTTGTTGCGTGATTTAACAAACCCTGAACACATTCCCTGCCACGGGTGTGGGACTGCAAACCCCCACACTGCCTCTCCTCCTGCCTACCATTCTTCCCATCTTGGCTCTCCAAAATTAAAACAAACCACATCAGTCCTGAGCCTAGCAGGCATCAGGGCAAGGAACACATGACAAAGAAATGCCCTTGCAGACATAATTCTTCTTTCCACAGTCTGTCCCACAGCACCCTACACTTCCTGATAGGGACTAGGAGCCTGCATTTTCCCATCTGCAGCTACAAGAGCACCACAGCTACCTGCAAAAGCACGTGGAGCAGTGTCAGCAGCTCATCTTGGTGCTGTTTTCCATTACACGAAGGTCCTGGAAATCTATAAGCATGGCAGCAAAAGCTGCACCTCTCCCAGAGCTGCAGGAAGCAAGGCTGCTCCCTGGCAGACTGCTGCACCATCCTGGGCAGGACTCTGGGGAGATCTGGCATCCAGCAGTGATTCAGCTCACAAAGGCCTGTACATATGTTAGTGTTTATTTTTTAGGTGGGTGTGATAGTCCTGGCTTCTTCTCAGTGTTTTTGGAGAGAACTCCTGCCTGCACTTCTGCCTTTGCTGCTGATGGGCACTTGAGCACGACTTCCCCTCCTGCCTGGGAGAGCAAGCCTCAGACAGGAAACTAGAAACACTGAGCTTTGAAAAGAAACAAACAAACAGGAGGAGGTATGTTGCCAGTAGCACAAGAACACTCTCTGCTCCTGCAAAGAATTTCATTTGGGAGCAATAATAATAAGCAGGGAAAGATATTTTCTGAGCAAGCCAAACCCCTGATCTCAGGTTTTTAGATCTGATGCATATTAATTACACTGCAAATCAGCTCAGCTCCTCTGGAGCAATGAGAATTGCTGCTTGCTGCCAGCTCAACCTCTGCTCATTGTTCGTAGGTGTAAAGACGTTCTCACAGCTTACTCATCTCTGCTACCCAGCAGGATGTGGCACTGTCCTTTCCCTGCCTGGCACTCACTGACAGGGCACAGTCCTGACCTGACCTTCTGTCTGCCTCTGCCAGGCACTGGCAGCATGTGAGACGAGCTATGCCCCAGCCAGCACCCTGCTGAGAGCACATCTCCCCAAAATCCGAGCAGAAAGCTCAGCCACTCCATGCCAAATGACCCAACAACCTTCACAATCCCATCTGAGGCTGAGGTGGCACTGAGTTTATTTGGGTTAGCACTCCTGGGAACTCAATGCTATCACTGACACAGACACAGTGCAACCTCGAGGCAGCAAAAAGTCCCACAAAGAGAGCTGGGTGGAAGAGGACATGCCTGTACTTCCTAAGCTCGGCTGGAACAGAAGGAAAGAGGTGAAAGAGATATATTCCAGTCAGTCAGAGAGAAACATGGAGCTTCCCAGAACCTTTCGTTCTTCTTATCTTCTTGCTCATGGGACCTAGTTGGGAAGGTGTCTCTCCAGCAAGCAGCAGGGGTGAACTGCCATAAGAGCAACCAACCATCTGGGGAGGAGAGTGCAGGAGAAAACATTTGTGAATCAAGTCAGGAAACCTCTCCTCACTACCAGCTTTTCTTGGAAAAGAGAACTTTCATTAGGGCTGGGTAAAACAGGCATGCCCCAGGCTGCTCAGCATCCGTGGAGCTGAGGAGGGGCACTTCCAGCAAAGGGGTACATCCTTTGCTGCAAATGAGTCATCTTGCTGGGAGGTTCAGCAGGTCAGAGGGAAACAATAAAAGGATTTCCCAATGGCTTACCAGATCCCCGCCAAACCCCACAGTGTGGGAGCAAAGGGCACCTTCCTGGACCTCCTGCCATGAGTCAGCCCATCCTCTCCCACCCTGGGGGAGCCAGCAGCCTCCTCAGACAGGGCTTGTGCCACTCAGAGGCCTGTGCCACCTCAGCTGCACAGTTCTGGAACCAAGACTTTGGTCAACTCCTCCCACCCAGGGCCACCAACAGCTATTCCTTTGGCGGCCTTCTGTTAAATGGGGTCTCCTGAAACACAAGGTTTTTTGGATGGGTGAGCCTGCTGTACTGACATGTAATAGCTCTTTTGTGGGAAACCATCTCTCTACCTCATTCTCAGAGTTAATCAGTTTGTTAAAGTAACCAAAGATGCTAAAGATTTCCTAAAATACTCTGAAATAACACTGACTACAGAAACACCAAATAAACATCCAAGAGAACATCAGATTAGGGTGATAGGGTGATAGTAGCAGGAAAGTGGCAGAGTGACCCCCTCTCTTCCACAGACAGCCCCCAAGTCTGGCAGGTGTCCAGCACAGGAGCTCAGCTCAGCTTCAGAAAGATGTTCCAGGAAGTGTGGGAGAAAAGTCTTGATTTTGTGTCATCATAGAGTGAATTAGGGTCATCTTTAATCTCTCACACAAGGTCTGTGCTGTTAACTTCAGTGGCTCTTAAAGCTCCTGTACTGGTGCAATATAGGTTCCACATCTCTTTTCCAGGCCCCGCTTTTCTTTGCACGTTTTCATCTGCTTCTTCTCCCACCCACCTCAGTGCTCTGAACAAAAGAGCTCTCCCTGTACCTTTTCCAGAGCTTGGTTATCCTCTTTGGATTGCCTATTGCTGTCCTCCTCCTCCTCTTACCTCTGTCACCAAGCATCTTCCCCTCCTCTGCTACCAAGCTCACGACTACCTGTGTGCTCATCTGTTCATCCTACAGTGTTTTTGTGCTGTTTGCACATGATGAATCCTGCTGCTGTCACACACTGATTAACTCCAGGAAGTGTGGCCAGCTTGTCTGAGACACATTACAAAAAGTGGAATTTAAACCCCTACTCAAGCAGACCCACAGCTGCACAAAAGGCCATCACTCCCCGCTCGTGTGCCGAGGAAGGAGCTCATCCGATGTGCTGACAGCAGAGGCCTGCAGCGTGCGTGGGTGAGAGCCCCAGGAAGGGCTGGGACATGTGTGAGGCACAGGGAGGAGGGGAAAACCAGGAGATGGGTATTGGCACATGTCAGTGAGGAAGAGGTGGTTTGGCTTTCTGCAGAGCGTAGGAAGAAAATGATTCCTCGTGTGTGTAAGTGTGTCGCAAGACCAGCACTGCAAAAATAAAAAGAAAAAGGATGCTCTGCCTAGGGAGTTAAACTGGCTGCTCTTTGAGCATTTTAATGGCCTCTTTCTTCTTCCCAAAGCTCCTGTCACCAGGAGCTCTCTGGCTCCAGCTGTAAGACAGAGTGTGAAGCAGCCAAGATAATTTCTGAGTGCTTTATTGCCAACATCTGCCCAAGGCCTCCAGGACAGGAGGCACCAGGCCCCATGCTGTGCACGGCTGTGTCTAAGCATCACTTCCAGCTTTTCAAAGGCTTCAGTTTGCACTTCTGCTCCCTTGCACACGTCCTTTGTCCTTTCCCTTCTCTAGCACACTTGGTCCTCTGCAAAGTCAAACAGAAGCCTAAGGCAATGCTAGCCAGTCCCTCGACTGCAGTTTAAAACCACATTTAGAAACAGCAGAGCAGCTTGCCAAGCAGCCTCTCCTCTCCAGGGCAAGGACAGAGGTGTACAGTAGCACAAGCAGACCTGTGATGTGATCTACTGGGCTTGTTCCCAGAAAAAGCTGCCTGTCAGCTCCCCTGCGTCTGGACTGGTGCTGGTGGGACCAGACATGAAGCCACTCAGCCAGCAGTGACCCAAAACTCCAGGCTCCTTTCCTCTGTGCTGCTGTGGGATCACACAAACATCAGCATGAACACTTCAGAGAGGGTGGGAGGACATGGCCAAGGCAAGGCAGAGTGGCAGCCACCACACTCAGGTTGGTCTGAACTGCCCTGGAACAACACTCTGCAAAGAGGACAAGAGGAGCAGCAGTCAAGAAAGGGACCAGCACCTCTCAAGGGAAATCTGCAATTTTTTGCTGTTTCATTCATTTCTGCTTTTCACAAATGAATTAGCTGGAAACACCAGCCTTGACCTCTGGCAGGCCAAGACACAAGCACTACAGTCATTTGCATCTGGGCTTAGCTGAAAATCCCAACACGCAGTACCTAGAGCTGTTCTGTTAATAAAAGAAGGTTATTACTGCCCTCCTTCTGCATGTGACAGTGGCACTTCCTTCATCCCAGTGCATTTTTTTTTCCTTCTTCCCCAAGGCACCGTCCCCAGCAGAACCTTAACCTCGTTCCTTATTTAAACCAAGACAACAGTGGTGCAGAGGGATCAGCAGTGACAAGAAGATGCCTCTTCCATGGCCCCAAGGGCTGGGTGACTCTCTACCACTCACAAGCCACAAAGTACAGGGCTACTTAGACTCCCTTCCCCTCCATGCATTTGCTTGGTTCTTTGGAGGGTTAGCAAAGTGGATACCTGTAGATAATTCATTAAAAAACAGTAAAAAAGGTAAAACTATGAAAGTAGAAAGATGGGAAGAAAATAAGGGAGCAAGAGAATGTGGTGGACCAAGCTGAATGGAAACAGACCCCAAAGGCCAGAGATGCCCCCCTGGCTCCCCTGTGTTGCCAGGCTGGGGCTGAGGCTCTGCTGTCTCTTCTGTACCTTGGCCCTCAGCAAAGTCTGCTACAGTCAGCAAGGACCAAACTCTCTGTTCACAGGCTCACTGCACCAATTTTGCCTTCCCTGCTGCAGCTCGTTCTGGCCCTCTGAGGAGGGATTTTACTCCCTTTGTTCCCATCTCTTTGCGCTACCTGAAATACTCATCCAGCCCAGCAAATCAAACCACATGACAGAAACCTCCCAGTTCCTATGCATAAGTCTAGATTAGAACAAAGCTTCTGGAGCCCAGCAGCACTGGGGGCTGGAGTGCAGGATGGACACCTGGCACCACACAGGGAGCTCAGCAGGCAGGGCAGGCTGAGTCACTGCTCCCAAAGCAGGGAATCACCTCTGCAAAACAGAACAACACTGTGCTGATGAGCCTGTACTCTCTCCTGACCTGCACTCCCCTCCTTAGCAGCCTGTCACTAGGGAGATTAACAACTGGCTGCTTTCCCCCAGTTCAAAGCAATCCTGAAAAAAGAGCTGGAGCAAGAGGCTGGCAAAGGAGATTTGATTCCTCCCCACAATACACTCAAAAGGAAAAAATATTCCACATAAAAGGCAAGGACTGGGAAAAAAAGATAACTGAGATCAGCACCTAAGCAATACATGAGAGGAAAAGGCTATTTTACCCTCCTTCCTTTCCACCAAGGAAACTTCAATGGGAGGAAGACAAATAATGAAAAAAAGCCATCAAAGCAAGCTAGTGATTCATTAAAATAAAAAATGCATTATGCATTGAGAGCAGTCAATTAGGAGATGCAATCCACACACTGTCCTGTCACCCCGGGGGAAGCACCAGCAAGGCAAGTGGGAGGAAAGGATAAGTAGAAAAGGAAAGATTTACAGGCATAAACAAAACCCAGTTATGACCCCAAGCTGAGCAGCTTGTAGGAAGGAACAGCCATCACTAACCCACACAGAGTAGCTGGGAGCAGATTTGTGTCTCTGCATTACTACATGGAGAGCGAACATACCTACTTCTCAGGACACGCAGGGTTCAACTGGGGCACTGCTTTGATAGAAGGGGGATATTGGTGCCAAATGACTAAAGAAAATATTCACTGTCAGATTCCCTGAGTGGCAGGCAAGTCCTTTTCTTCCCTGGGCTCAGGAAAAGCTGTGTGCAGTGAGGAAGGGCACAAAGGCTTCCCAGTCCCCCCCAGCCCTCTCCTCTGGTATGTCCTCTTCCTCCCTCCCCACATCATACCTAGAGTCACTGCAGGACCAGGGAGAGTGTGACCGGGCCTGCTGAGCCCAGTCCTGCTGTGCCTCCCCTCATCTGACAAATACACCACGCCAAAAAGCCATCAGCAGGATCATCCTCCTGACCCTCCTCCTCTGCCTGGGCTCTGGCACCTCATTAGGATTCTGCATGACACGTTTTAAAGCCTGCATCCCTCACTGAGATGCTGACAGACAACCAGAGAACACAAACTGCTCCCTCCCCTGCAAGGGGCATTCTAGCCTGTGCTTTCTGCTATGGCTCAATCAACAGCCACTTTAACGAGGCCATCCCCTGTCACTGAGGCACTGGTGACTGATGGCTGAGCTTCTACCTCAGCCTCCAATTGCTCGGCCCCTCCTCTTCTTTTCTCAGCTGGAGGTGTCCTCAGTTGACAAAATGAGACAATGAGCAAGACTTGCAGGACAAAGTGCACCAAATTCCCAGATCTGCAGCTTCCAGCAAACCTTTTGTCAGCTGAAAATCAGTTTAACAGCTAAAAGCAAGCATGTTTAGCTGTCAGGATTTGGGAATAAATCATGAAGGTTCATGGCATCTTAACAATCTCCTGGGCTTTGTAAGAGATGTTTTTGTACAGGGTAATTTGGGTCACTGCTGATCAGCCCATGTCTGGAATGCTGCCACAGCTCTTCTTACACCTTTACTATCTGAGCTGCTGCTCTCTGTGTCAAATCTCTACATCCTTCCCTCTCTCAACCCTTCTGCCAGTCCTGGCCTTTCTTTATCAGGAGGGGATGAATCCCTTCTTACCAGACTTAGGAGGCAGCTGAATCAAGCCACTGAGGAATGCAGACTTCACCACAGAGAAGTTCCGTGGTCTCCCTGCACAACACTGCAGGTGAAGGATTTGCACATCTCAGACCTTTCTGGGTGCAGTCCAGCTCCTTACAGAGCTGAAAAGGGTTATATTACACTCCCAGGAGTCAATCATCTCTCTGGCATTCCCAACCCATTCCATTTGTTTTGCTTTCCAGTCATATTTACAACACTCTCCTTTAGAATAAAAATGCAGAAAATTAATTTTATGGTGAAAATGAAGATGCTGGAAAACAGCTTTTCCTAATCTTTCATGACTTCTGATGTTCCGTCATCTTTTTCTCCTCCTAGGCTTCCCATTTGGTTTCTGTTTGCAGGTAAAATACAAATCCATTTAGTGCATGGCAATGTGCATCATGGGAATTACATGTGACAAATGTTTATAACAATGCTAAGGACAAAACTCTAATCATACTTCTCTCGGTTTCCAAACTGTTTTCTGAACAGAAAACAGAGGGAGCTGCACCACATCCTTTAGGGAACAAGGACATTGGATAAACTGTATCTTAGCAACAAACAGCTCAACAGCATAACTTCCTAGTCAGCTCTACAGAAAAGACATAACCAGTATTTAGAAACGGAGAAAATAACAAGGCAGGAAGACTCACCTCCCCTTTCTTTACAGTCATGGATTGCCGGCGAGGAGTGATCTCCTCGTTGATGCTGGAGAGGAAGTTCTGTGAGATCCGCAGAGCATCCTGCAGCAGGGGATGGTCAGGGTGGCTCACGGGAGTGTGCTTGAGCAAATCCTGACAGCAGGAACACAAACAGAGAACACAGTCACGGGCAGCACTGGATGGCAGGAGAGCTCGAGCACCCTTAATCAGAGCTATAGGACGAGATGCTCCAGCTTCTTCACACAGATGAGAGAAAGGCTTTATCTCTAGATAAAGATTAAAATACCCTGCACTTCTTGTTGACATCACTGGAAAGACAGCAGCATCCTACCCATAGACTCCATCTCCTTGGTGTAAAGGGAAGAGGCTCTTATGCAGCTCAACAGGTTTATTTTTGCAGTCCTGCACCTCCATGGAAAATTTGAAGGTCAAAGAAAATAGGACAGGGGTCTAAAGTTTGAAGACTCCCCTTCAGATACTTACATGCAAGACAAGTGTGCTGCGGGTCACTCGATCCACTGGCTTGTACAACAGAGCTGCGGAAACAAAGCAGCAGGAATATCAGGAAGAGTGGGTGTGGAAGCTCCTTCTAGCATGGGGTGTCTTCTACTCATGTGCACAAAGACAAGCACCGTGGAACCTGTTCTCAAGCAGGCTCTCTAAATGCCCCCATAAACCCATCACTGCTGGGGTTGCATTTGTGCTATCACTGGGTAGCAGATGTTCCCTTAAAATCACAACAGCCCAGAGGTTGGGCTGGCTTTGCCCAAAGGTGCTGATGAGGTTTGAAGCCAGGAGGCACTTCCCCATGCAGGCAGCCTACTTTGCACGAGCTCTGCTACTTAGCAAAAGGGAACTGACTTTCCAGGTAGAGCCAGCAGACCCCATAACCTTCCAGCATTCGAAAAGAAAAAGGGAGGGTGGAGGTGTGGCAACAGCCTCCACACAGTCCTGACAGACCAGTCTCCTCTCCACGGATCACTCACTTTCCAAGGAATTTTTCGTCGTCTGATCTTTAGATTCCTTTGTGCTTCTGGCCTTTAGATTCTAAAAGAAAAAGAAAACCCATGTAGCAGATGGTCAATCACCGTGAAATACCACATGGGAACACAACAGACTATCTGCTCCTCCAGGGGAAAGCCTAGGTGTGAAAGGAGGAGAGCCCTATCACAGTTCAAGTCAGTGATAGAAAAATGCACTTTCCTTCTTGGTAAATCCACCACTGCCATGTCACAGGCACCCACACATCTCAAATATTAAGCAATGTTCTTAGGAGCACCTGTCAATAGACATGCAGCAAAGCAGGGAACCACCTACAGCAACGGGGATGAGGGAGTTTTTACATCACCTGCAGACAAGACATCCATAAGCACACAGCCACTGTCCCAGCACCAATAAATAAAGTACAGGACTGGCATTCAAAACCCTCAGGTTATACATCTTACGCCTCTACTGAGAGCTGGGTGACCTTGGACACGTCAGTTCCTCCACAGCAGCAAAGGAACACTGTCTGGGACTCTGCTCTTTGCCATGGGCCATTCCATGCATTAATGTGCTCAGCTGCAAAATCCTCACCGGGACACAAATGCAGAAGGACCATCACCATCACTCCAAACACAGTAGATACTGGCATGATTCAGAATTATTTGTCAAAACCAGCAAAACTGAGAGATCATATTTTACCATTTTCTCACAAGTCTCAAGGGACATGTGATACATAGTGTATTCAGGAGTTTTCTCACAGCACTAAACGCCCCTGGTACTGCTCAGCTCTGATGATTTATCTGATTGTTTTTAAGGAGACACATATGAAATTCATGTTTTCTTGGCAACTGAGTTCTTCAAGAAATAATCACTGCAATACAAAGAGTCAATTAGACCATGCACTGCAGGGAAAGCTGATGGTCTGGGAAGCCAGAAAAAAAGATTCAAAATGCTTTGAGACAGGTACTCCTCTGTCAGGGAGGAAATCAGAGCAGGCCAAAGAATAGCAGTGTAGATTTATGGTTGACACACTTGCCTTTTACATGAGGGAATTACCCTCTCCTCTCCATGCCACTGAAGCCTGCAATCCCAGTGACAGCCACTGTGCAAGCCATTAAGGATGGCTTTTATACCACAGCCAGAGTCATCATTAACAAGAGAAACATTGGAGAAAACTCACATGGAGCTTTCCCTTCTAGAAATGCATGAAGGTGGCACAGAGCTGGAGAAGTTGAAAGCAATGCCAGTTTCCAGCAGACTCCCTGAGTGGGGACAGCACACACAGGCTGTGTCTGTGACCAGCCCAGGATACAATTCAGAGTAAGAGCACGAGCTGAAGCAGGGAGTCTGTGGGAGCTCACAACTCCTCCAGAAGTCAGGGCTGCAGAGGTACTTGGAGAATAGACAGGAGTGACATGGCAGGGTATTAGTCAGAGCCAGACAGCTCGTGTGTCTGAACACCGTGACATTACCTCAGAGATTTCAGCAAACTGAGCATTGGCTTGGCAGCATTTCTCTGCTGTCTCCATAGCAACTTCATAGTTATCCACAAAGGCCCGGTACACTCCCAGCTGGCTGGCCTGCAGGAAGCAAAACAAAATATAATAAATGCTGTGGAAGAAGGCAGTTTGGGATGGTCAGTCTTGGTATCCAGTGACCAGGTCATGTTTCTTTCACACCTAACAACTGCAGGGAATGCTGAGCAGGCCCAGAACGACATCTCTGACCTCTCAACTTTGTAACTTTGTCCAACCAGCACTTGTGCCCCCATGTTCCACCTCTATGCTGAACAAGTTTACTTGTGAAGGATGTGAAAGCCTATGAGAGTGACACATCCTTATTTCTGACATCTATTTTTCCCTTCTAAACTGCCAGATTAGTATCTATTAATATTGCAGCTCATTGATGTAACTGGAGCTGCTGGCTTTTTGCCACAACATATGAATCAGGGAGGAATGATTCAGCCCAACAGCACAAATGTGACCCCAGTAAGCTACTTGTTGGCCTTTGCATGGTGGATATACTAAATCAAACCCAGATAGTACCCATATCTGCCTCAGTGAGCACTATAATAAGGGCAGCAGAGTGCTGAAAACACAGAGGAGAGCAAGAGCACAATCTGTTTGGATGGCAGTGACTGGGGCACTAGGTGACAGAAAATGGCAGGTTTTTTCCAGCAGAAGAAATATGGAATTGGTCCAGAAGAGGATGGAACAGGCCTCAGAGTGCAGCAGTAAGTCATTATTACCACAGAGTCTTAGCATTGATCCCGTTTGCTGACTTAGGAACTTCAGCCATATTCATGCCAGAGAACACAAGATCCAGCATGGGAAATCCCTGGGTAGCCTCCAAGCTTGTCTGGAGTGCAGAGCTGGCTTTGTGCTGCAGAGCTGCCAGGCTGGACTGGGCACACCTTGGCAGCCCGAGCCCCTAGGGCCAGGCAGCAGCCGAGGGTGCAGCAAGGAGACTTTGCCAGGGGGCTGCACTCACCTCAGCACCGCTGCACCAGACGTGCAAGAGGCAGAGCAGGGAACTTCCCCACTGCTCCTTCCCTCTCCTGCTCTCTCTCATAACCATTGTGCTCCCCACTCTCTGTGGAGCTTTGTGCCAAAGGTGATGGAAGAGAAAAAAGCCACTCCCAGGACAATATTCCCTGCACAAATGAACAGCCCTGTTAACAGGGCTGAGAAACAGTGAGCTATTTCCTAGGTAACATTTTACTGAAAGACTAGAAACCAATCTCAACCCTTATACAAAATTACACAGTTATGAATGAAGCTGAAGAAAACTGTGCTCACTTATACCAAGTATGACCCCAGCAGCATGGAGAGAATGAAATCTGTATTTGCCACTGAGGCACAATCCTGTGAAGAAGCTGCTGTTAGAATTACTGACCATTTGCAGGGTTTCTGCCATTCAGATTTGGATGATGCCAGCTAACATGGCAGAGCTTTAAAGTTTCTCCATTCCCATGCAGCTCTTTCACTTCCTGCCACTCCTGAACAGTCTTTCTAAGCTTTCATTTTCCTCCTCTGAATGTGTCATCACAAAGACATCTTTTTCATTAAAAACTGAGCTTCCAACGAAAGCAATAATGCTCACACACTGTTTTCATGCTGATTAATTTTTTTTTCAATTAAAAAGAAACCACTGAAAATGAAACAAGAGTTGGTAGAAATTGCTAGCTTTTGGATATTTTTTGTTTCTGAGGCCTATCAGTGAGCATGTTTGCTAAATATGTCTTCATTTCTAAAAAGAGCTCTAAAGAGTTTCCTTTCTAGCTATAAAAAAATATGTACAATATATTCTCCAAAAATGAGAAGCATATTTCACTCCCACACGCCTGGCATCTTTTCTTTTTCTCAACAGGAAAAGGTGTAATAACAGTCAATTTGATGTTGCAAATAGATCATACTTTGTGCCAGAACACACGGAATTCTAGAACTCTTTGCACATACTATCTGTAACTTCAATCTACTGTGCTGTGTTTTGCGTGAGTACAGAAAATTAATGTCCCCAGGGACATCTGGATATTTCAGTGTTTGTCATCAGACTGCATGACATGACCACAAGTAAACAAAAGATTTGATGTACATCCAGTGTAGATGCCTTATAAAGCCTGATGTTCTTGCTGTCTCTCTCATCTAGTTGCTTCCCAGTGCCTGCCAAGAATTATTAGCTTTATCTCATCCAACAAAGAGTTTGCAATTCCCACCACTGCTGTCCCAAACCACCCGAAACTAAAACTGCTATGCCAGCCCAAAGCCTCCTGCACCAGGGCAATTTGTTCCTTTGTTTCCAATGCTAATCCAACAAAATCAACAATTCTGTCACAAATGCAGAAAAATCAGGGGAACGTAAGAGCAGAGAAAGGGCTGAACTCCTGCACCTGAGATCAGCCAGCAACAAGAAATAGTCTGAAACAAAAGCCTGAGTAGGTGTGCAGTGAGTAGAGGGCTGCTGGACAGCCCTGCCAAGGAATACGTTCAGGTCTTCTCCAATTAGTGCTATTCCCATTGCTGCACCACACGTCCAGGGCAGCTTGTGAGGCTGCCACTTCCAGCAGCCTTCTGTGTCTGCTTCAGCACCCAGCAGCAGCTGGGTTTGTCCTCTCAAACCAGCTGCTCAAATTGCATACCGTGAACTCTTCACTAAGGCACCAGCTTGACCCTTCCTGGCTCAAACATGCTGGCAGTGAAAAGCAGATTCCTGTATTTTCATCTTGAGCTGCTGGCTTGTACAGAAAGCATCATCCTCCAGGCTAGCTCCCCCTGCTCCATAGGGGATGGGGCTGATGCTGGGCTACACAGCTGCTAACAATTGATGGACCCTGGTAAAGCACACTCCCCAGCCAATAAACCCCTCACTGGAATGTCACTCCCACCCTGAGAACCAGAGGCACCTCAGGAATGCAGAGCTTCTTTTCTTCTCTAAAAAGGAAAAAACCAGCTCCTTTAATCCTTTGCTCTCTGCACATGCTAGGGGAGAGGCTAAAGGGGCAAAAAAAACCTCCTAGAATGCAAACAATTTGTCATCTGGCTCAGAAACTCAGCAATTTTAATTCAACCTCAGGAATATGCTGTATATGTCTTTGTCCTTTTCTGCACTCAGAGAATTTTGTTGAGGTTGCTTGGAGGATTCTCAGCTGCAGGTTGACTGCATCAGCATAACAGCAAGGGGAACAGAAAGGCCAGGATAGTGGCAGAAAAGCAAAGCCAAGGGTGATGAGCATAAATGAGCACCAGGTAGAGCAAAGCACCAGAGAGAGAGGGAAGGATGTGTGGGGGAGTTCAACAGTAATGAGGAACACTTCACTGCTGGTGTTGAGAAGTTCACTTGGTAATACTGCCACCCTCCCATCTCCATCTAAAGGAAATGCTTTGCGGACTCTGCAGAAACTCTGGAGATTCAACATTTATGTGAAATTGTATTTATTTTACCACCACAGCTTGCTGCAGTCTTTAATTAAAGACAATGAAAGAGCCACTTTTGCTGTAGGGCCTCCCGTGCAGTGGCAAAGTGAGGAGGTGAGAAACCTCTCATCTATTCCAGCCTCAGACTCTGATCCCTTTGGTCCCTGCAGTCCCCAGAGGGAACCTCCAGCTCCTGTGAGATGGGTGAAGGGTACCAGCACCTGTGGTGATGGCAGCTGACTCACCAGCTTTTGGAAGAGGTCCCCAACACGTTGCTGGTGACTCCACTGCTGCACTCGGGGAAAGAGCCCATCATAGAATTCTTTATGGATCTCATAGAGCTCAGGCACTTTGAAGAATATTGTCTCAATCTGCTGACTGGTCAGCACGGGCTGGGAGGTGGTGGCAGCGGCTTTCAAAGGCTTCATAGGCTGAAATGAGGAAAGAAGGAAATAATTATCATGCAAACTATGAACATTCACCTTTGCCACACTGCAACACATCCCTCCATAGAGTTAGTTTTCATCCTAATGAAAAGTGAGACTTGCATTCACAGAACTCCTGAAAGCTAGACATGAACAAGTTTTCTCATGAGGATCAGCCATCCTTGGTAGGTGGCCCTGGATATTAATGCTGCAATTAAAATCCCTTTGCACTCCATTCCCCTAATCTCTGTCCAACTGTACAGCAACACGTAATAATTGGCACAGGATACTTAAAGAGAGCTCCTGGATACTGCCACATTAACAACTCCCAATCTCTGCTACATCCACTCCTTCCTTTAAGCCTCCCTCTCTACTGGAGGAGGAACCTTTTGCACCCAGCAACTTGTAACCCATGGTATGTGAAGCTCAGGAAAACTCTGGATAGAAGCAGCAGTGAGAATTCAAGTACCAGTGTTTGCACTGGCATCTGGCCCCAGCCTTACCAGCAGCAGGGCCTCCAGGTGGCTCAGGTAGGTTTCCTCACTGGCTAGGATTCCTGACAGGACCCATTTTCTCATCTCCAGGCCTTTCTCCAGGTCTGGCTCACTCTACAAAGAAGTTGTTTAGGACAAAAAAAAATTAAAAAAATAAAGAGCAAGTTGCAGGGAAAGTAAGAAAACACCCCAAGAATGAGGATGAAGAGTAAAAGACCAGTCAGTTGACCAGAGCACACTTGTTTTTTCGATTTACTTTCAGACTAAAAACCAAAACATCCACTTGTGCTCAGCATCTTGTTTCTAGACATATGCAAACATAAAACATTAAAGAAATTTTTATTTACCAGCAACCGATACCATTTAGATTATTTACAGTTTTCAGCTGTAGTCATCCAACAGTAGTGTTTCAATCAGGTGCCCAGACCTCTTCACAAAATTCAAAACATGGAACTTAAAAATTCAGAATTCATCCTTCTAAACAAATGTTAGGGCCCTTGTTCTGTGCAATGCCCTCCCTCCTTCCACAGGAGCTCTCCAAAGCTGCGTTTCTGTGAGCAGACAGGATCACTCCTCTGCACCTCCCCAGGTGTGCACGAACACGCCACGGTCACAGCCTGGCCTGGCTCCACAGGGATGTTCTTCCTCCCACTCTCTACTATTCCCCAAATCATTTTTCAGTGCCACCTAGCACAATGTCTATTTTTGTGAGAGGATGGAATAATCAGCATGGCTTGCAATGCACGTGCTGATTTTCTTATTGGGATCCCATGAAGGAGTTCTTAACCAAAACAACTGAAGAAAGAGAGGGGGAAAATGCCCCACATGACTACGTTCAAGGGCTAATGGAGAAGACTAGCATGAAGCCTTAAGAGAAGCAGTAATCCCTTCTGTTGAATTTCAATTATCCTTCCTCTCAAAACTGTTACCTGAAAAAGGGTTTAACCCGATAAAGTGAAACTGAGTCTTTCCAAAAATGCTAGAAAAAAAATTGGTCGAGCAAAGAAGGTTATAAATAATGAGAAACATCCCCCTTTTACAGAGTCCTATTCCCAGTTCTTTTTATTTCTGTTATTCACAGAAATAGCATTTTAAAACTCTTGCAGCCTTTTAAAGTTGTTAAATGTCTCTAAGAATAGAGTCAGAAGTTGGCTCTGAAAGAGTACATGCTTTTCAAGGGATTTGGGTAGGTTTTTTGGGGCTCCATCCTACTCTTAATATCCAGAGGAATCTTCAGCTTTTGATTTCCCAGTGGGAGGATCAGGAAGCAGAGCAGTTCACTCCACTCTAGTGACTGAGTATACAGTCCTATAGCTGCCCCTCAAAAAGCTCCCCTTAGGGTCCTCTGCAGATGTACAGATGAGGTACCTGGGCTAGAGGTTCAGTTTGCAGGAGCCATCGCATCCTGAGTGTGACTTTGAGCCTACGCACAACACAAAGAAAGAAACAGATCCTCACGATCCCAGATATTTCTGGATTCTGTCTCATCAATAACCAGCCTGATTTTCAAACAGTTTCATTAAATTTCACAAGCTATATTCTAGCCTAAAAGACTTGCAGCAACTTCTTCATAAAAATTTTGCAAGGTGTCAAACACCACCACCACCTCTTAAATAAAAGTGGCAGACAGAAGCTGTTCTAAGGAAATGAGTAAGATTTACACACAGATTAGGTAGTACATGGAAAGAAGAGCTTCTCTTTGCATCCCACCCTTCGGTGGCATTCAGTAAGAACCACGGTGCCTATTAAAATCTTGAAAGGGCATCTCAAAGAAGGCAGAAATTTTTAATTCACCAGTCTGTGTTCAGAAGACTTCAGAAGAACACAAGTGACAAACTACATGGTAAAATGAACACTGCACCAGACTCTGAGCATCCATGGACACCCGTGTGACTGGCATAGAAACGTTCAACAAGGCTGTGACCATTCCTTATGGTCTCTGTGCCAGGAGTGCCTGGATGTCCAGCTCGTGGACCATTTTGTAAGGCAAGGTACACACACGTAATCGAGACAGGCAGCCCCAAGATGGTTAACAAAGACTGCCTTCATCCAAAGAGGAAGGGATGTGGCAGCCCTGGTGCAAGAAAAACACAATTGCTCTTGGTTTCCAAAGATTTCTTACAACACTTACAAAAGAAGAAGTGCAGCTACACAAAGAAGCATTGAGAAAAACTAACAGTGCTCCAAAGTCCGCATGCTGAGGATGAGGTAACTGGTCAATATTGACACAGCACTATAATTGTCTTTACCGGGTTCTCTTGGAGGAGGTGAGGATTTAAAAACCAGCTGGGTATGTTTGTAACATCTGTAAAGAGCAGCACACAATGACAAGTTATTTAAATGACTTAAACTTCCCCATCACGACAGCGGCACAACAGTTTTCCTTAGAGCACTGAGAACAGTTTTCTCTTCACGAGTAAAAGCTTTAATTTACAGGCCAGCTCTTGCTGGGCACCGTCAGCTGACGGAGATGGAGATGGCATTTTCTGCCGGAATGGTAATTTCCTCCCTTTAAAAGAGATGTGCTTTCAGAGAGACAAACATCTCCCAGGACACACTGCAGGCCTTCCTTCCTGGCCATTACCACAAGGGCACTGTGCAAAGTCCAGTTTTGTCCTAAGCCTTTGTTAATAGGGGCATTTTTCCAAGTGTGATGCTTGCAGAAGTGCAGCCTCGGCCACGGGCAGCCAGGACACAGGGCAGGGCCTGGCTGTTTCATGCTCTGCACAGCCATTGCTCAAGAAACCCTCAGGGGAGCTGTTCCAGCAATCACAGGGCACATTACAAGATCTCCAATGCAGTACCTCAAATTTACATACAGCTTCCTCCAGTGTGAAAAGATGATCCCCTGCTCCTGCTGTGTCAGGGATCAATGCACCACCAGGGAGCTGCTCTGAGCATTGTGCTGCTGCTCCTGTTCCCTCCCGGGAGCTGTGTCCTGACAAGAGCTCCTGCTGAGGGAGGCCTTTGCTCACAGAGTCAGCTGGGGCTGCTGGAGTACGAGGAACATCTGGAAAACAGCCCCTGTGCTTCTTCAGCCTCAGGGTACTTTTAAGTCACACGTGTTATGAAATGTACTCCAAGACTCAGAAATCCACTTCGTGCCAACATCAGGAGGAAGAAGAGTAAGTTTATTATTTGGTATTACACCATTCCTCACTTACAGAGCTGGGAGCAGGCTCACCTGCTCGCCCAGAACAGGACAGCAGTGAGCAGGCAGAGACTGTGGGACTGTCCTCCCAGCCTGCACACACAGCAGCCAAGCTGTGATGCACCCTGGGCCAAGGGCATTTCTGCTTTGCCTGTGTCTGGCACAGAAGAGAAACAAAGAGCAACACTGATTCCAACAGCCTCACTGCCCCTCTGCTCCTGCTCTCCAGCCAGCACAGTTAAGAGGGAACATCCTGGGCATTGCTATCAAGCTTCCCACCACTACAGGGAGACCTGCCAAGGCTGAGGACTCCTTTTCCCTAACCTGGCAAGAAGGGAGCAGTCTGAAATCTTTGAGCTGCTTGTGGCAAGTGGAGGAGCTGGTACCACAGCTACCAGACCACAGAGGATGGGGAAAATACACCTATTACCAAAGTGCAGATGGGATGTTCCCAGCAGGAAGTGGGAGCAGCCTGTATTGGCAAACCCTAACCACTCAGCAGGGAGTGCCAGGTGGTCAGCAGTCCATCCCATCTTTCCTACCCAGCTTGGTTAGCCTGTTTTCCACTTGTACAAGTCTGACTGGTATTTCATGCTCTGACTGTCCCTGCCTCTTTGACGCCAGCATCCATGTCTAGCCTTTCTCCACTGCCCTCCCATCTTTTGGCTACCTCTCTACCCACGTTTCAGAGTAAGTCTTACAGGACTGTACTAGGGCAGCAGTCAGAGCATTCCTGTCTCCCTGCTGTGGGAGCTCCAGATCTGAACAAACAAGACATCAGTGCTTTGCTTCCACTCCTCATGAACTACGTTTAAAAAAAACCAAAACAATAAGGAAGGTGGAAAGCAGGCTACAGGAAATTACACAGGTATCTCATGCCCATAAGATCCTGGTGTTCTCCTCTCTTCTCAATTGGGTGATGCTTTTTGCTATTCCAAAGCCTTAAAAACCAAAAGATTGAGTCACAGTGCAATCTTGCAACCTGAACCGCGGCCAGTGAGAGGGGTTGGAAGCTCTGGAGATATCAGAGAGCACATGCTGGCCCCGAGCCACGGCTGGGCTGAATGTGTTTACAGCTTGTCAGCCTAAGTATTTTAGTTTACTAACCAGGTTGGCATTGTGTGCTGTGTTCAATTACTGCGAGGCTGACATTCACCAGCTCCAAGGTTTAGACAGATTCAGCTCCTCCTGACTCTGGTTCAAGAACTCGGGGCTTCCTGGTTCTTGTTTAAATTAACAGCAATAATTGTTTTCTTGCAAATGTTCAAAGAGCACAGATTAAGAATCTAGAAACCACAATACGTAAGATTTTGCAAAGAGGTTGCTGCTGACACAGCTCTTTAAAGAGAATCAGGGATTCAAAGTGGGTGTTTAAAAGGCACTTTAACTCTTCCTTTGGTACAGGCTGTTCATACACCATGCAATGAATGTGTTCAAAGGCAAGGTTTCCCATAAGGACAGCTCACAATCTCATACAGAAGCTGCCAGCTTACCAAGGAGAAAAACATTCTGTTCAATTTTTAAAGTGTAAATATGTTTGAAAGCTTCTGCTGGAGGTGTCTCATTGTCCTGGTGATATTAAATGGGGCAAATTCTGTAATCAAGCCAATCATGCTCCATGTGGGGAGGGGAAGCAGCAGGGAGAGGAGCCAACATTATTTATAACACCAGTACTGGTGTGCCAGCTCTCCTCAGGAAGGGCTTACATCCAGGCAGAGCCTTAAGGAGCAAAGAATTGGAGAATAAAAAGGAAAAGCTTCATCTGTTGAGGGTGGTGAGGGGAAAGTGACAGTAAAACAAAACAAACAAACCAATTCAAATACTGAGAGGAAGAAAGGAGAATGATTAGGAAATGCTGGAGGGGGAAGGACATGCTAGCAAGAGTAGTACCAAGAGGAGCAGTAATCCCATTTACTGTGTAGCTTCAGAGGTCAGCTTCTCTGCGTCCCCTTGGGACCAAGCTAGGAGCAAAAGCCACAACCTGCTCTGCCACAGTCCTGCTCTTGCTGAGCTGGCAGACAGCAGGAACAAAGGGACCTGATCTGAGGACAGGTAATGGCTGCCAATGCTGCACCAATCATGGATGCACAGCAGAAAAAGAAAGAGAAATTCTACCTGAAAGCCTGTAAGCACCAGCCAATTTCTCCTCCAAACAGGACAGACAGTAGGAAATAGAAAGTAGTAGCAGGAGTTTAGCACTCCTGCCTCCCTTGCTTTGATATATGCAAGAATTGGAAAGATGTGTTTCGTCAAAAACTCATCTTTTAAATTCCTGAGAAGGAATTCTCCTCATTTCCTGGGGCAGTGGAATGAGCTTTACTTTTCCACTGCCTGCCCTGCACCCACCTCCACAGAGCTCCACAAACGTCCCTGAGCCTGCCTCTGCTGGGGAGCATCCCCAAAGGCCGTTCCTGTTTCTGCACTTCCCAGGCTGCAACCTCTCCTCACATGAGGAGCAGCACCAGGATGACAGTGAGTGAGGCTTCCCCCTTCTCCCAGCCTTCTTTAGCTTCCAGGCTGCAAGCTCCCCACCCCAGAGCTCCTGGCAGTGACTCTTCTCTTCTGAACAGTGTCAGTCACTGCGTTTCCAGCTGGGCCTACACCTTCCTGTGGCCTAATACTGTACCAAGCTCTTCCTCTGTCCTCCTCTAACTTAATCCAGGTATTTGCTCTTCACCCTCACTGTATGGGAAAAACAGACACATTCTTTCTGGAAATGAATTATCACTATTTTTTACCAACAGTCTGACACTTTCTGAAGCTACCAGCACTGTCTTATTTGGCAAACATTTGGGCTGACATTTTCCAAGAGAGGTTTCCAGAATTTCTGTAAAGTTCAATCGTAACAGTTCAGCTGTTACAGAAAGGAAGGTTTGGGAAAATTAAATCTCTTCTCAAGTTAAATAAACAAACATCTCAAGCATTAGTGGAACCTATTTCTCCTTTTTCCATTGCTCCTGTAGGCTTGCTTCAGAGCAAAGTTTGGCAAAAGCACAGGTTTTATGGCAGGACATGCATCAGAAGCCCAGCCTGGGATTCTAGAAGAGCCAGAAGAAATGGAGCGAGTTGGGTCAGACTCTACAAACATTTGTTAAGACCTCCTTTCCACACAAATGACAAATCAAGGGCTGCTGAGGTCCACACTCCAAACAGCTCTGATGCTTGTCCCTCTCTGGGTCACAGACAAAACCAAGGCCAGTGCAGCCTTGTTCTCCTCCTTGGACAGCAACAGTTTGAGCAGTGGGCAGGCAAGAGGTGGAATGGGAACACCCCAGCTGTGGCTGCAGTGGCACAGTTTGGGGGCAGAGCAGGCAGCATCTCCTCATCTGCTCAGAAGATACAGGCGGTAGGAGGGAGTAGAAAACACTGTCCAGGTGCAAAGTGTAAACACCACAAACCTCTGGAAGTCAGCTGCAACCCTCAGTTCTTGGAATAGAATGTGCTGGGAGCTGGTCTCCCTACACACTGAGGGAACAGCAGGGAGCTCCTTCACAAGCAGTCCAGGAGGTTTCCCTTCATTCTCTTCTAGCAAGAGACACTGCTGCTGGCACTCTGCACTTGGTGGCTGGACAGAGTAAGTGAGCCCTGATGTGCTACCAAGCATGGGCTACAGCTGCTCTAGGGAGGTGGAAGAACTCAGTCAAACACCTGGCAGAAAAGTACAAAGCTCAGAACAAGCCCATAAAATAAGTCAAAGCAAAATGCCCTCAATATTCAGATAGCAACAATGCAGTCCCCAAGAGGCCCCATGGATGAGGCAGATAAACCAGAAGAAATGATAAATATCTGGCAGATAAATCCCAGCAGAATGCTCAATGCCTGTGTGATGATAAGTGAATTACTTAGATTTATATTTATTAAAAATAAATTTAAAATATCATTCTTTGCTACATTTTCCATTTTCTGGGGGTGTGACTGGAGTGCTGTTAACTCTCGGTTGCAATGTGAAATGAAAGGAATTTTACTTTAATGTGAAGAAAGCTGTGTTAAAAGTCAGAACCCGGTTTTGCAGAACATTCCACGTCTCACATTAAACACCCAAAATTAGCAGATGCTTCTCCCATAACCTGTCTGCCCTGATTGCCTGTGGTTAGTGAACATATCATCCTGTTATCTCACAGGAACACTGCAAGGACAATTAAGACCTGTGTGCCATTCCAGCTGTATCTGGACTTAATGGAAATGAACACTGTTGTACCCAGACTGGAGTCTGCAGTGTCCTGTAAATAAGGTGCAGCTCTGGAAATGAAATATTGAATCCAGTGAGTACCATTCACTGTAGCCACTGCACAGTGCAGGAGCCCACAGGAAAGATGGGACAATTGAGTAACTCAAAGTTATCATAATGATTCAAGAGTTCTTAACTTCTAATGACTTTACCTTAATGTTTTGCCATGATGTATGCAGGGCATGCACTGTGCTGCTGCATACAGTTCACTTCACTTCCAGATTCTGGCCATAAAAATAATCTGAAATTTTCAGAAGCAACTGCAGACACCTCAGTTAAAATTAAAAGGGTAAGAAGACAAATTTAAAAGCAAACACATCTAAACAAAACACATTTTCTGCTAATCAAGTTTAGTATGAAAGAAAATGGAAGAGACATGTCCTGGTGTTTCTGGTCCAACACATGCTATCTGTTTGGCTCAGCAGTGTGTTTGACACTTAACTTTGTTACTGATGTCTTTCCCACTATAGCTGAAAACACAGCTCAGCAAAAGCCATCTCACAGCTCATGGTGACTGAAAGCTTAACTTGCTTGGGATATACCTGGATATAAATTAGTCTCTTTCTGCTTCTCATGGACTGTCCAGGGATTGTCATCTGGGGACTGATTACACACAGGATCAACTGAATCTGCTGAAGTTCATGATTAGAAGTCCAATCTGTATCAGGACCCCTCTTTCTTTTGGAAGCCATGAAACATCTTTTTATAGTCAGAGAAAATAAAGCAGCAATTTATGTTAAAAATGATTTTTGAAGAAGCAGCCTTCAAGCATCACTAAAGTAACTTTTAAATTAACTACTGTTAAATGCTTATGAGTCAACATTCAAACAAATAAAGAAAAAAATTAACTATTAGGCAGTGTCTCCTCCAGGCCTCCAGTCACGGGCACTGTCATAACTGGTTCTTTGAAGATAACTCTCAGCCATGTGTAGTCACACAGTGTTTTTTCCTTCATCGTGAGAAACATAACCTGAAAATCTCAAGCCAACATTAAAACGGTTTTGGAGTTTTTTTTGAATCTACTAATGATAATTTCTTCACTCAAAAGCCTCTTACATATCACAAGAATTCTCACCTTGAGAGATAAGAAAGCATCTCAAAATGAATACACTAAAGCATAAGCAGCTAACTAGATTCTACACTTTACAGTCAAATAAAATTAAGCAAACACCAACAATATATCTACTTGATAATGCTTTAAGAGATCTTGACAATGAATTTTATAAATGAGAAACAACAAGGACACTGTATCAGGAAGGATTCTTAGCCTAGAATCCATCCTGGAAGAAGTAAGCATGGCTTGTGACAGTAACCAACAGAGAGCAGGAGGATGTGTATAATGATGGTTGACTTGCCTTTTGATGCAAGATAAATAAAACTGCCTGATAATGGTGATGGTGTTGATTTACATGTACAGTGATATCTCTAAAATATCCATAATTATCTTCCATGATACCTTAATTAACAGGAAAGAACAATATAAAGGCAACACATAAGTTAAAACACTTGGATGAGAGATTTCAAAGTGTCATTTATAATGTGGGAATTTGAGATTGGCACATTTTCTTAGTAGTACTGTAAGAAGGAAGTGACAGTTGTCTTTGTGCTATTGAACATCTTTATGAATGATCTGGGGAACCCAAGAGTTTGAAAATGACAAAAATATTCAGGAAAAAATCAACTTGGGACTCAAGTGTTCTGCAATCTATTGCAAAAGGATAAAAAGAAACAAAAGGTTGAAAGTCAAAGAGACTAATCCAAGCTGAAACTAAGATATTTTGGATTGTGAAGACAGCAGAGCCAAGAGTTCTTTACCAAGGCATGCAGACGACACAATACCAAGAATATTGTAAAACCAAAAATAGAATTTTTCCTGAAGTTTCAAGCTATAGCCATGCTACTGAACCTGAAGCAAAACCAAAGCAAGGTAGACTGAAGGGCCACGTTAAGCCACAGGTCAGGCAAGGCAGCCCCTTCTGTATTTTTAATCTAGATAATTGATTATATAGACAGCTATTTAGTGAATAGTCAAATCCATTACAAGTAGCGGCCATCTCCCACCCAAAGTCACCATTTCAGAGCTGGCATTTTAAATTATTTTTATTCCATTTTCACAGGGTGAGGGAAATAGATCTTCCAGATGCTTGATCAAAACCCTTAACCTACCTGAAAATAACTTTTATCTTCCTTGTGAAAGGCAATGACAACTCACATGCAGAGACGTATGAACGTGTTTTGGTCCACAGCCTCCTTTCCAAAATATCTGCTATTTAGAGACCCTCTGAACTGCAATTAGTCACCAATTCTCTCCATTAAAATGCACAAAGGGCTCAAAAATCATATACACAACTATTGTATTTGCAGGGAAGCCCCGATGAGGGCAGGAATGATGCATCTGACTCCATGTTCTCAGAAGGCTAATTTATTACTTTATGATACTATATTATATTAAAGAACACTATACTATACTGTACTAAAGAATACAGAAAAGACACTTACAGAAGGCTAAAAGATAATAATGAAAACTCCTGACTCTTTCCAGAGCCCAAACACAACTTGGCCCCAATTGGCCAATGAGTGAAAACAACTCACAGCAGAACCCAATAAAACAATCACCTGTGGGTAAACAACCCCCAAACACATTCCACACGAGCACAACACAAGAGAAGCAAATGAGATAAGGATTGTTTTCCTTTTCTCTGAGGCTTCTCAGCTTCTCAGGAGAAAAATCCTGGGCGAAGGAATTTTTTCAGAGAATGTGAATGCCACACACAACATGGAGCCCTGAAGTTAGGCTAAAATAAAATGTACAAGGTACAACACCAGGCAGTGCTGTGTTACGCTGGGTGATGCCCCACAGCACTGGCAGTCCCCGTCTGTCCCCCACTAAGCCCGACCACCCTGGCAGTGCCGCAAGGCTTTGCTGGGAGCAGGGAGGCAGGGAAGGACTCACAGATTTGGTGGATTCCAGGGAGCCCGAGGACAGCGTGTCGCGGCTGCCGCGGCTCTTGGAGCTGAGGTGTGGCGAGGAGGACGGCGAGTCGTCGATGTAGGGCATCATGTCATGGTGCCGCCGCTGCTCCTCGGCGCGGTCAGCATCGTACGCGTAGCCCGGCGGGGTCCCCCCGAACGGGGCATCTGCAAAACACAGCACAGGCTCTGCTCAGCCAGGGCACGGCCCCACGCCTCCTGGGGTCACTTATCAGGAAACCCAAAGTGAAACACATGTCAAGGAGAGGAGTAAATATAATGAAATTCACGTTGTCACCAAAAGTTCATTTCACTTATTCTAAGTCCTAAAAGGCAAAGTCCTTTCTTGAGTTAGTTGCCATTTAATTACAGCTCTTTCCCTCACATCTTCCTTCAAAAGCGTTAGCATCAAAATAAATGATGGTTCATTTATTGCTGGCTCCATAAAAGTTACCAGTCTGGATTTAGGAATCTACTGGGTAACAGACTCTGGGTTTTCTGCCAATCAAGATCAGATTATACCCCTGCCAGTTTAGGTAAGACAGGCAATACATAACTCAGGGGAGAACTGTAACTCTCTCCATATCTCTCCGCAGCAAGAAGAGTAGGAAAGAAAGGTCCTCCATGTCAAGTGAACCAACCTACTGACAAAAATAAAATCCTAAAAGGTCCTTTTCTGTTGGCTGCCCCTCCTCCTATTTTGAGCTTAACCCCTTAAACAAATAAACAAACCACCACACTGTTCCCTTCTATACATCCCGTCTCCCCTCCTCCAAAAAGCCCTAAAACAACACATCCAAAACACAAGCAGGAAAGGATGGTGGTATGAAGAGTCAAGCTAACCATTACTGCATGAGACAGCAATGAACTTCTGCAGGAAAAATGAGTAGCAAAACTGGTTATGGCATCTTTAGTTGCTGTGTACAGAGACTGCTCCTGCAAAAATCTGTAACAAGGACACACACTGAGCAGCTCCTTCTAGCATAAGGTAAAGGCTTTTCATCTCTCTGCACAAAGAAATATTCACAGAGGAGCCAAACTTGGTGTCTACACAGTGACACCACACCACGATCTCCAGGGGCCTGTGAAGCACCTTCACCTGCCGATGGCCAGCAGTGTCCTGTGTGTGACAGTAACAGCCACGCACGGGCCACTGCCCACAAAATGGCAGAGCTGTTCCCCCTCTTTCAGCTGCAAGTCATAGAATGCCACCCTGCTCCCCAGACTGAAAAATAACCCCAAGGAGATCAGCTAGATCTGCCTTTACAAAAACCAGCGAGCCTTATGGAAGACAAAGCCATAAAAAAAGGAAAAACAGTTACACTTGAATACAAGTAGAAACAATTTTTTTTTCACAAATATCCAGGTTCTGCTAAAATAATAAGCAGCTGCTGCCAAGCATACTAATAATCCTGTTACACATCACTAAGGCAGGGTGGAGGAGTAACATTTTAAAGCCCACTTTCCTCCCTCACAGTAAACTCAGTTAAAGCATGACTCATTTCAGTAAAAGATGTGAACTTTATGTGGAACAGAATAAAACTTGATCTATGTGGCTTTTTCAGGAGGGAGAGCTGGTCTGGGAATTTACACAAACAATTTACTGAAAACCCAACAATAAACTCACTGTAGATGTGAGCCTCTGTCTCAGCTTGTACCAAATGCCACCCAGCTAAGTAACAGCCTGGTACAAGGCCTTGAGGCTGCTGAAGGACTGCGGCAATATTATTTTAACAAACTCAGTGAGTTTTATGTCACCCACCTGCTCAAATTATTACTTTGTGCTCAAGCTCTCAGAGTTCCTCAAAAGACTTGTTAGACTGTGCACAATCACAGCAACAAGAGGGAAGGTGGTATCTGTTTTCTGGAAGGAACTTTGGTCTAGATGTTGGAGTCCACAACCATTCAGAAAACACCATGTAAGTTGATTTGCTGAACAGCAGCTTGAAGGGGAGTTGCTGAAAACAGGAAAAACCCAAGAAACCTGTGTGATACATCACTGACAACTGAACATGGGTGTTAGCCAAGGAGGAACATCAGTACTAGGCACTTCCACTGGTCTCAAGCCCACTCAAGGAAGAGTTCCTATTTCCTGCAGGAGTTTCTTCAAACTATTCTTATCCAAACCCATTTCCCCGCACTCCTGCAGTAACAAGACCAAGTCGCTGCATGGAAATGAAGGCAGGAATATTTTTTTCACTCCCAGTGCTCACTCTCAAAATGAATAGTTTGCTCCACTTTTCTTAGTGGGGGAGTAAATGCAGACTAAAATACATCAGCAGAAAGGCTTGCAGTGAATAACAGTATTTCCACTTTCTCCAGCTAAAAACCAGCTTCACACTTCTACCTCCCAGAACGAGTTCTGTCTCCTACTGCACAGGAAAACCTTTACCTGAAACTGGAGGAAATGCCAGGTGGAGGATCAGCTCAGAGGGATATTTATTCCTTGCTTTGCAATAAGATTCAGTCTACCTTTGAATCACTTTGTCTCCCTAGCCATAAAAAAGAAAATAAGTCATCTCACAAATCTATCAGTGTCACAGACTGCTATGAGATCTGTTCATAAAGTCCCACACAGAATTTAAAACTTTATTTCTGTATCCTCCAGGGATTCTTCACACATTAATAAGCTCAGAAGTAGTTATAATCCTTCTTCTTCCTATTATTGCTGGATGCAGCACTGAAATCTACCTACAGAGATTTTAATTATCTCAAAGGCAGAAAGACCTTCTTGCTTTTATATGCCATTTTTTTCCCAGAGAAGCAAAGTACTGCCATAGCCAGATACACTACACAAGCCTGAGCACCAGGAACAGAGGTAGCCTTGTGTCTCTGTGATGAAAGAGCCCGCTGTTGCCAGGGAAACTGGGTTATTCACATCTCCTCAGCCCAGCACAATGCTCACAGGCTGCTCAGCCTCCACCTGGGAGCTCAGGACCAGAGCAAAGAGATCAGAGCAAGGAGCTCACCTGCTCTGACACCTCCAGCTGCTCTGGGTGCTGCTACGCTCGGTGGCAAGTGGAGACAGCACCTGGGCTCAAGCAAGAGCACTTGGTTTCTTAGCCAGTGTTTCTGTTAGGGTGAGCATTAAGAGGGTTCTCATTCTCATTTTAGGGCCAGCCAGGCTCAGAGTTACTATCAATAACTTTGCCATCAAGGCCAGAGGAAGATGAACCACAGCAACAACAGGTAACTGCTGACAAGAAAAAGGGCAGGCAAACAAGGCTGATGGCTCCAACACGGTGTGCTGAGAGAGCACCTGAGAGAGACTGAGGACACGGCTCCACGTGTGCTCTGCTTCTCACCCCACCACCAGGCACAGCTCTTTCTCCTCCTCTTGGGCTAACATGAAAGAGGTCTCATCCCATAGAGAAGAGCAGCAGCTGGGACTTACAGAAATGAGCCCTCTCAGCACACAAGAGGAGCTGTTTCTACCCCTGGCCCTCTGATACTCTCACAGTACCACTCTCCTGTACCAGCACAATGGGCTGTGAACCACCTGGGGCTACAAAGGCTCATCATTAATTCACCCATTCTGCAAAAAACCACTCAAGCATTTACTTCCACCTTTGGTTCTGACAGCAACAGCCTGGCCTTGTTTTGCTTCAGCTTATATGAGTCTGTTCTAGCATTTCCCTCCTCAGTTACTGCTTCCATCCTCTCATCTTGCTTTTCATCCCTGTCCCATTTTAATTTTCTTTTGTTTTTCTCAAACATAATATTCCTTTCCTCTGTGACCTTGTCCTTCCCCTCTTCTAAACTGCTTCCCTCCCTCACTGCTTCAAATTTCACCTGGCTGGGGGGTAAGGAAGAATCTAACATATTTTCAGTTACAAAATCACTGGCACTCAGAGAGAGCACAGCAACACTGCTCCCTTGCCCTGTTGCCTACACCCTTCCTGCTGCGTGCCACATTCATTCTTTGGAAATATGAAATCATAGACCTAATGTGAAAGCAGGAAGGCTAAAAGAAATTAACTTCTAAGTAAAAAGAAAGATTATCTGCATCTAATCCACAGCCACACAATGGTTCAAATGCACGTGTCATACTTTCACAGCAGCACAACATCCATCGCTGCTTGAGAGGCTTAACAGCAGCATGCAGAGAAGATTCCAAGCGAGCTGTGCTCCAGCTAATCCTGCTAAAAGAGCAGTGAAGCCACAGCAGCTCAGACCTGCCTGCCTAAGTAAATACCTAGAATCCTGGAGGGGGAAGGGAGCCGTACATCCTGCCAAAGCCCCACATCACTGTGGCTTCTTTGTGAATGGCACCACGGCTAGCACAAGTTTGTAATGTCTACACTCACTCCAAAAACATCCCCACAGCTGCAGAGCAGAACAGAACTGAGGCAGTTTGCACCCTTGTGTTTCTGTGCCAGGGAATGTGTGAGGCCATAGTTTGACAATGCATTGTCTTGGCAGCAATAGGGTTTTAGGTTTCCCCCACTAAGCCATAAACCACTTCACTGCCCTTTCCCCTCTTATCCTCTCAGTTCTGCAACCCCACAGATGCCTGTGGTCCAGATAAAGAACTCAGCCAGCTCAAAGAAAAATATCTTTGACGCTTCCCTTCTAAGCTGGATCAGCTCTGTGATCTAGTTCATGGCTCAGAAATCCAAACTGGAAGGATACACGCACAGCAGATATGGGGTGGGCACACTTAAAAGCTCCTACTGCAACTGAAGAGCATATTAGCAAAACACTGCTTCATTTTCCTTCAGGGTGAAGCTCAGTCAATTCCTGGGATTTACACGTGGCTGCTTTAGGGATAAGTTACTGGAATGCAACACCCCTTCTATTTTTATTTTTCCTTTGTAACCTTTAAGTTACTAATGTGCCTTCCAAGCTTAGCTCCAGATTTTGCATATCACTGTTTACTTGGTGATAAACAATACAGAAACATGTCACTTTATTTCTTAGTGCTGGCCAGGCTACTTGGAGAAGGATCAGGGATTCAGGCCCAGTGCTGAGCACATGTCGAAGTACATCAGTGTGGATGGGCTGTGAAGGCAGCTGCCTGGGGAGTACAGCACCATTCTCTACAAGATATAATAACCAAGCCATGGAAAGCTAAACATCTTGCTTATTTCTTTGACATATCCTGAATCATCACCTCCAAACCCAGGAAATAGCACACTCAATATGTACAATTTCACACAAAACTGAGATCCACAAATTCTATTATCCACAAATTGTATTGTTTACCTATACCAGGAGCCTGTCCCCCAGGACACAAAGAGCAAATTCAAAAGAAAAAGAACAGACATGTTTGCCATGTCCAATCCCTACAACTTTATTCTTCTTGTATGGATGAAGAAAAGGCTCTGCTAGGATGCTAAACAGATTCAAAACAAACTATTTTCTTCATCCTTTCTATCTTTTCTCTACGTAAAGACAGTACACCTACAAGTAAGGATGTTCAGTGAACCCTGAAGCCACCCCTCACGTACAAAACCAATTCATTTAGCAACAAAAAGTCCCATTACTTTCTAAACTCATTCTTCAGTACAAGGTAAAATAAAGACAAAACCATCCCAAGTTAGCTCCAAGCCTGCCTATGGCCTCACACCATGTTTCTCCTTTAGGCACCTGAAGTGAAGGCAGCTATCAGTGCTGACAGACTCTTACCAGGCACCCCATCACTGAAAATGTCCAGAGGATGATCCCCCACACTGCTGAACAAGCTGACTGGGAGCATGGGCTGCAGTAAAACACAGCACAGCCCACCCCAGGAAACAGCCATCAGCTCAAAGCCAGGGCTAAACAAGCAGCTTCACACAGGCTGCACTGTCCCTCCTGCAGGAGACATGAAAGCCTCTCCAGGGAACAGAACAAAAGGGAAACAGCACCCCAGGAAGGGAAGTTTCTAAATACATTGCTGGACACTAGAATGACAACTGCAGCTTATGCGGCATGCAAAAAAGAACTTTGTGCATCCAAAATTTCAGCAGATTTTCCTACAATCACCAACATCCATTTCAGGTTTGCATCCTCTGCGCTCTCATTCCAGTAAATCATCTCTCAACCATGTGGAGTGGCTGCAGGAACAAGACCTGTCACATGTGAATTTTACAAAGTGCTTTGATGTCTGCTAAGGAAGGGTAAGATTCACACGTGAGTCAAGTGTGTATATGCATGCACAGATTGCAAACTGCATCTTATTTTTTGAAATGGAAGGAGGAGAAAGCAATGTACCTTGCATATGGAAGCAGCAAGACAGCTGGTGGTTCTCTTCACCCTCCCTCCCTCCCTCCCTCCCTCCCCCGGGGGGATCCCAGGCCATGGATGTTAACCAGCCTCCAAGAAACTTCTGTCTCTACACAGATGAGCTTTATCCCCATAGCAGACAGCGCCTTTAAGTCTTTAGGAGATGAATTAACTGCAGTCCACTTTTAATCTTTTAGGTGTGTCAAACCCAGATCATTAAACATCTAAAAAAGAAGATCAGAGTTCTTTAATCTGTCCATATATTCTATGAAGAGTTCATGCAGAGACTAGAGGACAGGTCTGATCTGTTTGCAGCAGTCTGTTACTAAAACATGTTGCATTTGCTCTCATTGGTGTGTTTGTGGGGACAGATTCAACATCCATGCAGATCTAATGCCCATGCAGAGACGTTCCATGATCCACCCATTATGTGAAAGCTGGGACTACTGAGGCCATTCTCCACCTCAGGGAACTCTAAGGCATCCTCCCACAGGACAGAAGCAGCTGCTCACTACAGCTACTGAGAGTCATTAGAAAAATCCAGGAAGCTAACCTGATTATCCAGCAGAGTCCAGACACGACTGCTCTGTAGCATGCAAATTCCAAAGATCTCCCTTCTGCCAGCACAACTTCCCTGCTGTTCATCTTGACAACTCCAGTCAGCAGCCCCAGAGTGCTGCACGCCGAGGAATCACACACCTCACACCCAGCCAGGCCTGCACAAAGTGCACAGCACAGCAGGCAGCAGGGCAGGGGCAGCAGAGGTGTAAATTCCCATCTCTCCAAGACATCTGACACTTGGAGCAGTTTCAACCCAGCTGAAATACTGGGAGGGAAGCACAACCAGTGCACACCACAAACCAGCCAGGGGAGTCCAACCGATAACAACAGTTGTGATTAGGAGGAGAACAGATGTTTAGATGTGGCCTTTCAAATACAGGGTGTCTCCACAGCCATTTGTAAATTCTAGGATATACTACCAGCAGTGGGGTGTGACTAACATTAGGAGACAAAGTTACCCATTACCACTGCAGAAGGCAAGACTTGAGCATGTCTTCTGACAGCTGACAGTGCCTGTATGTCCCAGTGGCTGCTGCAAGTCCTTCTAGGCACTTACAAGGTGTAATGTCCCCACTTAGAGCCCTAAACAGCAAACACACACATACATGAACAAGGGATGCTCCCAGCATGACTGGCTGCAAATATCCTGCCAACAGGTAAAGACAGAGAGATTTGGTCAAGGCTGAACTACAAAGGAGCCACTCACTTGAGGAAGAGAGCCCCAATACCCACAGTGCAGGCAGGGCCCAAAGCACTGAAACTCCTGCTACCTCTTTTCTTTTTTCACTGTTCCTCCTGTTTACCACTGAGTGATATTGGCACAACATCACACCCCACAACACAGATGAAACTTCAGGTTTCTGCCTTAGAGAGAGCAGAAAACGAATCTCTTTCCTTACAGCATCTATGCCTTTAGATTCCTCTCCTGTTCTATGTTTTCTCAGGAAAGCTGGAAAGGTTTCCATGTTCAGTTCCTATTGGCAGTCAGGCCACTGGATGTCCTTGGCAAAGGAAACCCCAAAGCACACTGGAACACCTTTGTAGTTTTCCACTCCTTGCTCAGGATTGTGCACCAAGTTTAGCTGTCCTCATTTACTGCAAGTCTAACAGGCAGAAAGCAAATTTTAGGCCTGGTTCACATGTAGAGACGTTTCAGCACAGAGATACATGGACAGGCAGCTGCATTCAGAAGTACGTGTGGCTTTGTGCCAAAGGCACCAGGAGCTTTAGCATTGACTAGATCAGAGGTGCAAACTGACTGAAAGAGAGAAAAAGTTTCCATGAAAAATAAGGAAAAAACACCAAGAGCAAAACCAAACAAGCAAACAACCATGAACCATGCACTGCTGTGAGGAGAAGAACCTGGAAGTCAAAAGTATTTCCCAACAAAAGCAGGGCCTTCCTTACGAGGGCTAAGGTTTTAGGACTCAAGCAGTTCCCCTTGTGTAGGTTCCTGTCCATGTCCACACGCTGTCCCCTAAATCACATTTGCAGGGACCATGGCAGACCACAGCAAGAGCTGGCTAAGCTAAAAATAACTGGAAAGAGTGTTATTTGATAAGCCAGAGCAGTTCCTATTCCATTTCACTGATCCTCTCCCCCAATGCAGCAGCCTAAGAGCACAGGGGTGGCATGCAGCAGCAAACCTGGCTGCTCAGGTCAGCACGACTGCTGTGCTCAAACTACAGCCTGCATTCAGTTCTAAAAAAAAACCATCAGTAACAAAGCCCAAGTGGAAACTGCATGTACTGACTGCATTGGGAGGGCTGCTGCTCTCATACCCAGGTGGCTCTGTCATCTGCCAGGTGAAGAAAATTCCACCCATGACCAGCATAATATTTACTATTTTGCTCTTCACAGCTGCCTCAGAGTTTTGCAGTCACCTCAAACATTTGGTGACAGGAATCTCCAGAGAAGTAGATTATAAAATTAATTGAAACAAAATGGAGCAATTCTCACCCCATGATCTCTTAAAACCCCTCCCCATTTCTCTATACACCTTTTCCTGTATTGAACTGGAGCAGACCAACAGTGCTGGCATGTGGAGAGGAAAGGGCCTGTTCAAACAAGAGTTTCACTGAACTGACAGCTCTGTGAGAAGGGAAGGGAGGGTCAGCCCTAGGCAGCGGGGGGTATTAAAGTCTATTTAAAAGAAACAGTGAAATGTCTGATACGAATCTTTCAAGGTGAGTTGCTTTGGCTTTATTTTTGTGCAATATTGTTGTGTTTTCTCACTAATGCATCTGAGACACTAAGAAGCCAATAAAGGCAGCTCCCTCTTTCTGCTTACATTGTAAATCTACCCATTGACATCTTACTTGTAACACTACAAAAAGTAAGCTATTGATTTACTATCTTGGCCTAGAAAAAGCAGCCCAAGCTAAATGTCTTGCTAGGCAGATGGTTCTGCCTACACCACTGACAACCCTTTCTGAACACAGCTGCTGCCCAAGCTCAGTGCCTTCCTGTCATCTGGCTGGAGAAGAAAAAACACTTTGGTGTCATTCATAGTCACGGCAAGGTAGTTATAGGAATTTCTTTTAATTAAAGATGCTGAAGGTGGAACACAGCTTCCTACCAGCATTAATAAACACCATCTTCTCCCCATCTCTTTCCCCTTGAAACCTCTAGGTTAAGATGAAGGTCAAGGTCTGCTCTGGGTTGGGAAGTTCTCAGCTGACATACCCACACCACCTTTTTCACAAACTGTGCTTCTGTATGGAGCCTGCTTTTAGAAGTGGAAGTCCTCTTCCAATTATTATGAAGAATAAATTTAGAAGAACACAAATCAAGAACAAGCAGCACAGTGGTGCCAGAGTTCCCAGAGAAGCTGAAAAGCAGATGAGAGGAAAGACCTCTCAGTCTGAGCTCGTGGTGTACTTCATCAGACACCAACAATGCTGGTTTACACTTCAGCATCACTGACTGATTCATTGCTGTTCAAATTTTATTAAAACATGGGATAAGAGGGAGCTTATTTTGGTAACACAGATGTGTTACACCACCACTTCATTAAGCCCTGCCATCCCACAGCACGAATGAGCCAACAAGGGATTTTGAAGACATGCCAAGGGGAAGTACTAAAATGCCAATGAATTCCAGCCAAAGGAAAACAGGACCACATCAGTCCCAACTAAGACAAAACAACCTGTGCAAATGATGGCATCCCTCAAGAGCTTTGTTCTGTACCCAGACTTGTACACACCAAGAAGAGCTCCTGCTCAGACAGCAGTTCCCAAAGCAGACTGAGTGTTCTCCTGCCCAGCAAGTCCCAAAGCAGTTTCACTCAGTAACTCTGCACTAAGGCCAAGAACCGAGATCTTGCAGCTCCCCAGTACTCCGAGGAGCTTTGGATATGCAGGGATACACAGAGCCAGGCAGGATCAGAGCCTGGCTGCCTGAACAGCTGTGACAGCCACACACACACACATTCTTCAAGGGCACCCAGAAGCTGCAATTCAGCTCAGCCGCTGCAGGAGGGAGCAAAGCAGGAGAAGGACTCACCTGTGAAACCAGCTCTGTCCACTGCAGGCCCCAGAGCAGCCTCTGCACTATTGCTGTACTGCAGGTGATGGAGCCAAGGATTGCTCACAGGGAGGGCTCACCCCCAGGCAAGTCACAGAATAAACAGAGTTCCAGGGGAGTGTGTCTCCACACCCCACATCCCCGCACAAGAGCTCTTTCCCTTGAGGTGAAAAAAGCTCGTTAAGGAAATGCTCTGTGTCCAGAGTTCAAAACCACAAAACATACACCAAGTGTCTTTACACAAACACACACACACATATACACACCACAGAAGAAGAACGATCAGCTGTCCCAGCAGCTATCTGGGAGCAGGATTTGGTCTGCCAAAATACAGCCTGAGCCCAAGCAATCCACAGCAGGCTCCTACTAAGCAGTCTGCACAGCAGGGTAAGATTTTAAAAGATTAAGCAGTACAGCATGGACAGTCACATACAGAGCAGACACAGCCAATGATGATGCTCACTGCTGTTAACACTTTCATTTCCAAATTCCACTGCTTAATAAAAACAGGTGAGGAGTCCGAGCAACTATTCCAGAGCACAACAGAAGCCAGAGGCAGAGAATTTTCACAGGAGCTAGTTTAAAGTAAGAAAACTTTAAAACCAATGCACAGCAAAAGAAATGCTTTCTCCATATGGCTTTGGAATTACTTTCACCTTTTCTTTCCAGTGCCACACCCCTCCCAAAAGAGCCAGACAACTATCCTTCAAGCTGAAGCACTGAAATTCCAGAAGGAGTGATAATCACAGTGGTCTGACACTGGCACTTAAGACCTGCTTCTGATTTCAAGCCTGAAAAAAAAAATCAATTATTTACCAGAATTACGACCTACTTAGCAGATAATAGCCTGGGATGTCCTCCCTCCCCCCTCTACAAGCAACATTTTGCTAGAGAACAAAGCATTAAAAAGGGAAGTATATGGGAGTAGCAGGAGCAGAGGCTGTTGTCAGGAGCTCTCAAGCCCCAAGGCACTCACATCCCTGCCCCAAGGCACTCACATCCCTGCCCGGGCAGCTCCAGAGGGCAGCTGGTGATGGGACGCAGCTCCCCTTGTGCCAGGGAGCCCTGAGCCCTTTGCTTGGCTGAGAGCTGCAGGGAGCTGGCCTGGCCTGGCACCACACCAGTGCCCATGCAAACCCTGGCTGTGACATGTTCTGCATGAACTGACACTGCAATCAGTATTTTGAGAGGAGAACAGTTCTACAAACACAGAAACACAAAGAGAAGCTCTATGGAGGGCAACCTATATCCAAAATCTTCAAGACACTGAGCTTCCAAAAGCCCTTTATGTCAGGCAAGAGATAAGAGAATTTGGTGCCAAAAACACATTACAAGTACATATATGGTCTTGGCACCTTAACCAGACACCTTAGAAAGAATACAGACTTAAATGACTCTTTGGCCTCAAGAGTCAATTCAAGTTAACAGAGGTGGGGATACAGAAATTGACAGCAGCTTGTATTGCAGTGGAAGGTACTTTAACCCCACCTACCCTCAAGGAACTGATTTAGAAATTATGTCAACCTAAACTCCTTATATGGCCCAGAGACATGTCCGGAAGCAAACAAAAATCTTAGATGGGATAAACTGCTTACTGGAAGGGGATGAATCACTTGTCAACAGAAGAAATCTTCACAGTTATGCTCCCCTGTCACAGGGAGAAGATCCAGGCCATGGTTTCTGACTTGACTGGACCATTTTGAAAGGGAAAAAGATTAGCCAAGCCCAGCTACTTGCTCTGAACTGAGTAAATTGTGTGCACAGCTAATGTTTGTGCCAGTAGGGGAGCACATGCCCAGAAGGATGGCTGCACTCCTCCATGCAGCACAGCTGCCTCAAATCTTCATTCCTTTTAAAGGAAATGTATTTATTTACTTTCATCTCTTGCCTTTCATCTCGTGTTTGCAGACAGCCAAATATTTTGAGTGAAAACTTCAGCAAAAAGCCTAACCATCTTTAAATGGAACACACGTACAACCAGAAGCAAGTAAAACACAACAGGGGAAAATAAAGGAACACTTGTACATCAGCACTATATTTAGATACTGCTTTACTGGGACTGTTACAGAAACTTGGAAGACGTGTTGTGTTGATGCTTGGTCCAGCCCTAAAAAGCTTCAAGCAATTTGCCACAGCCCTGAAATAGAAGTTCTGACGTTTCAGACTGCAAGCTGCACAGAGCAGATACTGTTCAACAGCACAGTCACTGTTTTCTACAAAAACCTCTGCACACCACTAGGTTTCCTGCATTAATGGTTCCTTTAATTTTCAGCAGCAATTTTAAACAACAACTACACTGTCTGACAGACTCACACACTTTGATAGGATTGAAATACTGAAGAATTAATGGGATTAGACAAGATTCCTGTCGATACTACTACAGCAGAAAGAAGAAACACTGCTTCTCAGTTGCTACATGGGACTAGCCAGCCAATTATTTCAAGCACAGCATCCACTCACATAAAGTGGAAAGTTTGATCCTGCCCCAAGAAAAGGGTTTGACAGACAGTCCCCAAAAAATAAACCTTAACCTGGGGATTTGGTTTACTTCCTCAGAGTGGGCGCATGCCCAAGTCCAGATTTTATATAGCTCATAAAATGCACTTACCCAGCACAGCGGGCACGTATTTAATTACAAAAGCTGTATATGGCAATGGAAACCCCGTTCAGGACATCACTACCATAAAACAACAATCACCACCTTCAAGGGGCTCCTTTTCTGTCCCAAATATTAACTTCTCCTTCTAAACCCAAAAACATTAAAAATAAAAAAGAAGGAATTACATCTTGGGAATGTAAGTCGAAATGTGAAATTTCTGGGACCACACTGGTACCTCGCCAGCCCAAGTTAATTCATGAAAATAAGACTTAGACTCAAGCTATTTGAGCAAATTTTAGCCTAGATCCTTGGCCAAGAAGCTTTCAATCAAGTAAGTGTAGACTATAAAACCAGCAGGTGTTAAAGATGCCACAGAGAATGACATCAAGTTGTAATGGAAGAAACACAGTTCACACAAAAGAGATGACAAATATCCTCAGGCACTTTCTTCCTGTTAATAATCACAACCGTTTAAGTTGTTAGTTTCACATCAGCAACCCAGGGCTTGGGGACCACAAGTGGTTACACACAGCAGGAGCTGCAGGAAGTGAAACAAGCCTCTATGTCTCTTCTATCCTAAAATAAAAATGGGCTGGACCTCAGTACTTTATAAAGGCAAAGCTGCCTTCTAACAGCAGCCTGTAGAGATGAAAGATGATGATGGAATAACTTCATTTTTGTTTAAGGGTTTGTTTTTAACAGATGGGAATGAGGAGAAGAGAAACAAAACAGCATAACTCACTCCATTTGCATATTACTCCTGAATGCAACAGCTCAGAAAAAAAATTTAAATTTTCATAATCACCTGCACTGCTGATCCATGGGTATTAATGAATCTAAACACCAAGTTTCCATGAAGCTGAAGGCCAAACTCAGTGAGCAAGGAGAGGACTTCCCAGGTAAAGCCAGCATACCCTTGTGCCCAGTCACTACATCTCAAAGGTAGTTGTACAACTCAATGCTCAGTTGTGTGCCAAGCAGATGGGTCTCTTGCCTTTGGTTACTACATCCCTCTTCCTCAGGAGCACAAGGACCCACCCTCTGCTGAACTCTGCTGCAAGGCAGCTCTCCAGCACCTATGATCAGCACCTGATGCTGACAAATGGGAGGGGAACAAGAAGAGCAGAACCAAAAAGCACAGCTGAGCCTTAACAAAAGGTGGCACTGCAATGGCCTGGACATCACAGAACCTGTGTGTCAACCAGAGGACTTGGGTCCTCAGTCACTGTCCCTGTCCTCTACTAGTCACGGCAGGACCTTCAACTGCCAGGTCCCTCCTCCCAAGCCTGGAGATTTCGTCTGGGACTAAACCTGAAGTTACCTTGAAGTCGTGCACACACTGCTCTACCTCAGAGAGGTACAAAAGGTCGTGGGAGCAAAGGCAGTGAGAATCTCAGGACCAGAAGTGCTCACACAAGTAATCCAGTACCACAAAGCATCCCTGCTGCTGTTGAGTCTTGTCTAGGAGGATTTGTGATCCCTCCTTTCAGGGCTGCCTCCCTCTCCTCCCAGGGAAGGATGAGCACTGCCTGATAGATCCCTAGCAGAGAGCAGCCACTCTTCGTTTTCTGTAACTGCTTCTTGGAAACCAACATCCCCATGGGACCTGGCAAAAAGCCAAGGGTGAAATGTAAAATTTAGTAACAGTGGGATCTGCAGCACAACACTCTCACAGCACACAGACTTTTCTAAAGGGATTGCTGGCTATCAGCCACTCTCAGAGGGGGCTCTTTCCACGAGGCTGGCCATGCTCCTAGCAAGAGGGATGGCACAGACAGGAGGTAACACAGCCACAACAGCCCAGCTCACTGGGGACGAAGGGCAATGCAGTTACTGCAGCAGGAGGGCCTTGTCAAATGACAGAATTAACTCTACAGCTACCAACAGTGCACCTGATGGGGCTCAACCCCAGAGCAGCCCTTAAAACAGGAGCTTAGGCCCCACACCCACACTCCAGGACAGGCAAATGGCACAGGTGGAACCCAAGCTCACTGGAGACCTGCAGGTCTTGGCATCCCAAGCACAGTCTCACAGGGGCATGAGAGATCAATGCTGTTCCTCCCCAGGTGTGGTAACCAAGCAGCAGATACCACTGTCACATGGAAGCACAGACAAGTCCATCCTGGGAATTGGGAATGTGGAGAGATGGGCACTAGCTGGCACTAGGCAGGCTTGTGCCTTCAAAAGACAGGGTTTAAAATCCACTCTTCAGCTAAAACTTGGAATGACCATACTGCAAAATGAGCTTCCCTCTGGATGGGCAACTTCTTATTCAAACCCAAACTCATCTTTCAGACACATCAACAGTCCAGGATTAAAATATGCCTCTCCCCCAGTAACACTATTTTCCTTCTAATCTGCCCTCTAGAGATGGCAAGTTTGCCTCTCCTCATTGCTTCTCTCTGAACAGAATGTGAAGCTTTTTCTTGCCTTCCAAAAAGCTGGGACTCCTCTTGCTTAGCCCACAAGGTTGGAAAAGGCTGGAAAAGTTTTTGGAGGTGAATATTCCTCTTTCTCTATCCTTGTTTTATGAAAATGCTGGGAAGAATGTTATGCCCCATTGCTGCACAGAGGCCAGGAAACCTGGCTTCCAGCACAGCAGCTTGCCCCATGCAGCTTGGTAAGAAACTCGGGAGACTTTCAGTGAAGATCCCACCTCCTCCAGATTCTATTAATAATCTGCTTTTCCTACTGAATGCTGTCCATACATTACAGAAATCCTAAGAATGCCAGTGTGGGTTGTGCTCCACATCTGGAGGCCTGCAAGCAAAGGGAGGCCAAGGCCATAAAACTTCAGGCACCACTCCGTGAGCTCAGCTCTGTGGTTTAGTGCCCAGCCTCAAAACACCACATTCCCATTCTGAACCTACCAAAGCCAGCTCAATTAATAGGCCCAAAAGCTGTGTATAAAATACATATATATAGATAATCTTTGATGTCAGGAGTTACTCCCTATCTATTTGTTGGGTAATTTAAATCTCTCCCTCTCCACTCTCCATGGTTATTGAGTTAGGTAAAAGGGAAAGAGGAAACCACTTTGGACAAGCCCCTTCTGCTAGTTTCTTTAAATGGCAACAACAGGTCTAGTCAAACCTATTTCCCTGTTCCCAATCTTTCCCTCTGTTCTCATGCCAGGTACAAGGAGCATTTTACCAATGGCAACCAACGCCAAAAGCTCTTCCACGAGCCTGGTCTTACAGAGCAAGGCTCTCAATCAGGGATGAAAAGAGCTCACACATGGAAAAAGAAGTGGCATTCTTTTTGACAGGGATGTCATTCCTTGCAAGAAATGGAACACAGACATCCTGCAGTACTGTCCAGAAGAAATGGAAGAAAACACTGAAGAAGAAGTATGAAATAGAAGTTCAAAGCCAGTTGCTTCAATTGAAAACACATCAAACAACTTTCTTCTGCACAAGCAAACAAATCCCAGAAATTTCTGAATGTTCCCTCAGTATTTCATTCAAAGGGTCAGGAATTCCTGGTGACAGAGATTTTTACCCCATTAAAGAAATTGAAACCTTTTTCTCCCTTACCTGGGAACACATTCAATGTCACCTTTGTAACAGATTATACATGCATATAAGTTAATGCCTCTCCTGGCTGTGGCTAATAAATGATCCTGGTAACATCAGAATTACAGCAAAATTCCACCAAAAAGGATAAAACTAATTTACAGGGGAACAGCTTTATGCTGAGCTAGAGCTGCAAATCAGGAGGACTGAAGCCTAATTTAGGTACACTTCTGTCTGCAAGGCTAGGAACAAAAATCTCAGCTGAGGAGACATGGAAGGCTAGAAGAGCTGGTGACAAACAGAGAATTCAATCCAAAAAGACCGGATGGCAAAGAGAAGGTGGATTCTCTGAGAATGACAGCCGGAGAAAAGAAGCTCTGGCATGCAGCAAATCCAAGGCAGACACTTTCCACGCCTCCAGGACTGCTGGAAATTAGAAGTATTCCAGTAACTTAAATTCAATTGCTTATAACATCACAGCTCTCTGAGTGCAATCAGACTGCTCTGGAAACCAGCAAAAAATATCCCTACTTCCAGTATCACCTGGGCAGCTCGTTTTTCATGGCACCATGTACTTCTATGCATCTAGTAGATGTACAAAGCCTGACTAAAAAAAAGAGTCAGTGATTCACAGCAATCACTGGAAAAGTGTCTAGGAAACTCTTCTGCAAGGTTTGACAGCATAGCACCATGGTTACTAAGACAATACCTGGCACAAAATCCTGGTCTATATCAAATCCCTTTGGGTCCAACCATCTGGGACAGCAATTCCTTTCATGTAATAGGGAAAAGTCACGATATTTTAGAAATGTGGCTTTTTAAACAACACCCCAAGTTCTTCCATTGCTTTTTAACTTTCTAACATGTATAGATGTGCTGAATATACTATTTTATTCATTACTTTAAGGACATGTTACAGAAAGACAACAGCTGGGATCTTTTGTTGTGCAGGTGAACAGCTGGACTCTAGGAAGAGCCAGATTAGCATCCAGCAATGCCTTGACTTTCTCCATTTTTAAACTGAGATAATAGCTACCTATACTCAGAACTGTAAAGTAAAAGCTAGAAAAATATCTATTTGCAGTTTTTTGAGCAAAAGTAATTTCCTACAGGTAACTAACTCGTCTTAGGCTTCTCAATTGCACTTTTCATGGCGGGAGGGTTTGGTAAATGAGTCAGGATAGCCTATACAGTTAAGGGCCGAATTATTCAATTGCAAAGAAGAGAAATTCCAAAGCATCGCTCAGGAACAGCTTTTTGAGACAAGGAAAACGAGACAGCTTTAAGTTACTATGGAAACCAGCAACACACACTGTCATACACAACAGAAGAATTTCAGAATTACATAGATCCAGGACCCCCAAAATCTTGCATATTAACCCTCTTCAAAGCACTATTCTGCTCTTCTGGATGCAGCACTTTACTCCTCTTTTACCTGTTCTACTACCAATCTTTTAGTCAAAGCTTCTGCAAGGGCATGGAGAATAATCTTCCTCAGTCTCAAATTCATGATGTTTCCAGTTTTTACCCCTCCACACCCCCTGATGGATGCCAGTCCCAGCAGCTGGTCCTCAGACAAGCTTACACAGTAATTGACTTGGTATCTTCTTGAACACTTCTGCATTATTATTTTGAGAGCTTACAGGTAGGAAGGTCATTGTATAAGGACATGCTTCCCACACAACCTGCAGTTTTCCTGAAATCATGCCCTCGAATACAACATCACATCTGCTGTCACAGCACTGACGTGTGAGGAAGGTTAACAAAGACTGAGCCAGCTCCGGTACGAATCCTGCACCACCCTCTGCTCACACCTGCAGTCTCTGCTCTTCCTTGAGCTGAAACCTGCTGTACATGCTTCTCCAGAATGCAACTTCAAAAAACAAATAAAAATGAATCTGTGGGATGCTGCCCTGACCTCCAGCACACCCAACCAGACTGCTGGTGCAGCCCCAGCAGTGCTGCTCTGGGGGCTCTGTAGCTGCAGTGGGAAGGCAGCTGGGCATTGCCACACCTGAGCAGGCCACAAATGGAGCTTCAGCCACTTGGCACCAATCCCAGTTACTTGGTCTTTTTTTTGTTTGTTTGCTTTCTCCAATCAATCATCCCCTTTAAGTCAAATTCTGGGTTTTCCTGTTGTTAGGAATGGGATTCATTGCTTCAGCCCAGCTTCCTCTAGGACACATGGGGAGGAGAGATAAGCTCTGCCTTTCAGTCGGTGCTGACCACAGATAAGCAGAGGGGCTTTATTATTTTCCACCTGGCTCTATGGGCAGGACACAAGCAAAGATAATCTGAAAACCTGACAGGTTGAGGAATAGAAGAAGCAAATGCTTCTTCAGCAAGTTTAAGCTTGCTAACAAGGTTTAAGCAGCATGGCACAATATTTTAGACTCAGGAAGTAACCAAATCTTGTAATTCTGCAGGAAAGAAAATTAGTTCTCCTCCCTAGGAAAACTGAGGGTGAATAGCTGATGTTCATAACCATTCTCTGGAGAGCAACACTCACTGGCAAAGTCTTTCAAACCAGCCTTTTGCCACGTTAACTCTCTTTAACACAAAAGAATTTGAAGACCACAGTCTAACAGATGAGGAAGCTTTGCCATCTCATCCTCTGCAGGGAGGCACAGGCAGCAGCATCGCTTAAAGAGTATCAAAGAGATGACTGAGCAACAAAGAAGAGGTGGAGGGCATTTAAAATGTTCTGCAGTTCTGGTAATTCAACAAATGTCAGGAAGTGCCAAAGTCCTGCCTTTTATTTTGTCCCAAAATACAATAGTATGATTTCAGAAGGGTGTGTAAAAACACTACTTGCTGCCCCTTAACCGCGCATGCTGCTGCCCACAGGCAAAGAAAATGTACTCCAATCATGGCACTGTAAAGCCTGGACTTCTCACCACCTCAAGCTATAACAGAACAGATGCACTTCTAATGTCCCTGTCACCCTGCCCATCCTTACAGATAATGTTTGTCCCCTGGAATAAAAGAAGACAGCATTTGGAGAAATACAGAAGCAGATTAAGCGAATTCCTAAACCCATTTCAACAACTGCGCTTCTCATTTAAGCTCATGTGCTGCATTCTCCAATGTTTTCTAGCTGTTGCCACATTCCTGAAGACAGCTATCAGCATAGCAATTGCCATTACAAATCTGGAGTTCCATCTTTAGGCTTAACATGAAGTAAGGCCACAGAAATGAGATGCAAGAAAACAAGTCTGTACTACCAAACATTTGGAAACTCTTAGTCAAACAGCTGAGACAATGTTTCTGCACTCCAGTAATGCGCTCCGTTCATCAAAATGCCGCCCAGCACTTTAAGAAGATTTTCTCCATGCTTCCCCTCCCAGGCTAGTTTCTTCTGTTAACTCAAGTCCTCTGTGGATGCTTGTCAGCCCTGATCTTCAGCAGATGGTCTACACTTGAGAGACACTTCTGAACTGAACTCCTGAGGTGATCCCTACACATAATGCACTGAAATATTTACTACTGTGGGCTTAAAATTGCACGTGTCTGGACTCTCCCTCAGAGACTATTTTTCCCCCCAGTGAAGAGTCTCAGATACCTGCGGGCCAGGACCAAGAAATAGGAAAGAAATTGTTACCAGAAAAAGATTCTTATCATTCATTTGAGAAAGTTCTTTTCACTGAAGCTAGTGAGACTGTATCTCAGAACACTTGGTCAGAAGAAACACTAAAAAGTCAGTGCTTTGAAGCACATATTAGTTGAGACAAGAAAGTAATTTGCAGAATAATCCAAATTAGAACAACAAAACCACTCCTCCAGAAACACAAACACAAAGCAAGATGCTGTCACTATGTACAAGCAGGCACAGCTAAGATCTGCAGATCCTTTGACCTACTGCAATTCTTTAAAATGTTTATGTAAAAAACCCCCAGAAAAACACTTAGATAAGCAAATCCAAATATTTTGTTTAATCCATGGCTCCTAACAGTGAACTACAAGACTGCCTGTCAATTTAGGAAAAAAAATTACAGCATTTTATTTGAAAGAGAAAGAAGAAAGACTCATAATTAAAACAAACAGGAAAGTGCCCTTCAGTGAGGAAAAGGAGCAACCCTGGGGCAGTGATTGGGGCAAGTCATTGAACAGGGGCTCAGATTTGACAGGGCACACAGTGAGCTCAGGGGCAGCACGAGCAGCTCACTGTGCAGCACACACAGACAGCAAAGACCACACTAATGCACAGCCATGGGTAACCTACACCATGCAATTAAATATTTAGGGAAATTAGGGCCTGCACAGAGCTCTGCAGCAGCCGTTGCCTCCTTACACTGACTCTGGAGGAGAAGCTCTGCGTCAGCCTCTGCACAGACTGCCCTGAGAAGGGATAACTCTCACCTTTTCAGGGGCAGCTGTGGCACAGCTGGGATGCTCCAGGTGACCAAACCACTCCAACCAAGGCTTGTACATTCAGCAAGTAGGAGAAAGTTAAGCAGTGCCAAAGGCTTCCAGGGTCAGAGCTCTTATGCTGACTAAACAAACAAATTTACATTATGTGTACAGACAATACTGCATGTCAAAACCTGGTATGTCAATGAATGAGATTGGGTATTTTCTGACACAAGAGTTTCAAATAGCTCACACTTTATGCACCGCACAAATGTGAAAAGGCCTTACTGCTGAACCATTAAATATTCTGCACATTGCAATTCCAAAAAACCCATAAAAACCATCAACACTCTCCACAGGACTTTTAAAGCATTTGATAGTGTGTGCACAGCAAGCCATAACATGAGAAGCACATCTTTGATAGCACACGTGAAGGAGTCTGGCTGACTTGCTATCAGAACATTGTAAAACCAGATTTCCTAGGGAAGAAGCCTCTCCACTTTGCCATAGTGCAGCAAGTGACACCAGACTGCAACAGCTACCCAAAAGAACACAGCTAAGGACATTATGCATGCACAGAAATGGTGTCAGTCACCAACTTGTACATGCATTTATCTGCAATTATAGCTTATTATGCCTGCAGTCATAACACAGTTATTCAACAAATTCTGAAGACATTAGCCTCCTGGAGAGTATGAAGTAGTTTTTCACCACCAGCAGAACCAGCTGTCTGAGGATTAATGCAGTGATAAAAACCTCTTTCCCTCTGTATCACCTTACAGTGCCAGCAAGGACATCAAAGGAAGGGACAAGGAACAAACTGTGAGTCTGGTTAAGCAGACACTGACAGAGCAGGAGTGCAAAGAGATGGTTCTGGAAACAGCTACCCCAGAGGCAACACAGACCAAAGAGAATGGATGCCAGTCCCAATGAAGAACCTGCCTGATGCCAGGCCCATGCACAGGCACAAATGAGACATCACTACCGGAAAAAAAGTGGCAACATGACACGCTTTATATGCTGCTGCTCTGACATGTGGAATTAAGAAATTCTGTAGGTATTTCTGCAGCCTCAGCTCTGATCACAGCAAAACTGCATCCCCAGAGAAGAGGGGAGACCAAAAGGGAGGAAGGAGCAGCTCCTGGCAGAAGAGGACACAGCTTGCCAGTGCAGTTGGACAGCACTGTGGGAACATCACTCTGCTATACCAGGAGTCTGGCCTCCTGCTCAGAGATAAACCATGACTTTGAAAGCCTCAGTAGCAAATTCATTTAATAAATTACCCTTGTCTCACACCAGTTTTCAGCTTCAGTATAAAATCTGACCTTGACAAAGACAGACTGGCAAAGAAATGATACAAAAAAGTAAATCAAAAGATACAGATTTTCCATTCAGCTGGTCCTTTAATTTTCATTCTTAAGTCCAGTTTTGCAGCTAAAGTCTCCCAAGGACAGCGCACCCCTAATTAATTGTCATTCAAAGGGAAAATACTGATTCAGCTGTAACAATTTAGCATTAAGACATTCTGGAATCAGACTTCAGTATATGATGTCATGCTCTGCAGACCAATGTCTTTTGAGCAGGAAGGGTTTCTGATATGTTCACATGGACAAATCAACATGGGAACGAGCAGGATTTCAGAGCTGGTACTACAAGGCTTTTCTAAATCACAGAGTTTCACCCAGACAATGCTTCAAATGTGCCAGGCAGAGCTTTGAGGAAGGTTCTTTACCAGGATTTCACAGGTGTACATGACACATTTAGATTTTTAAGGTTACAATACATTCCCGGATACTTCAGACTCAGGCGGAAATAAATACTCCCTCAAACAAATTTATTAGCACTTTCTGACCAGTATTTCAGCAGTTAAAGAATTGGGAATGTTAAGTGTGCTGGGACTTGAACTCTGGGTGTGGTTACCACCAAGCTGAAAAAAAGAAACAAGCCAACGCAAGAACCTGCTCATGTATTGCCAGGGAAATGGAAACAAGGCTAAATTAAATCCAGAAACTGTGGTAACAGATACTAAGTGTCATTTTGAGTGTCATTGCCTCAGCAGTGCAAAAGTTACAGAAATGCCTGCACCTCAGGAGAGCCAGACATTCTGTTCCTGTTGAGCATTAATTTCTTGCCAGAAGATGCATGAAGTTTATCAGTGAAAACAAACACAAGACAATTTCAGTTGTGTTTCGTCTTCACAGCTTTCAGTGACTGTCTATCCAAGCAGTAATATTCTCAAGCTTTTAAAATCTAACTATATTCATGTAATAAGGTGGTAGCTTTCTATTTAAAACACAAGCAGAAAACTCTCTGTCACACTTTACACTGTCCTTAAGCCGTTTCTTTGTACCTGGAGATGGCACACTCTCAGCAGTACCTAAACACAAAGACTGCAGAGAAAAGGGCTGTTATCAAAGATAACTCCTTCACCTCGGCCTTTACACAATGGAGTTCTTTGAAACCCAATCCCAATCAAAAACAGTACTGTCTTCCATACTCCTCTCCACTTCTCACCATCCTCCACCTTCCCATAGAAACAAATATAGAAGGATAAAGTCTGCCTGTACACTTTAATTTACAACAGATTCCAAACTGATCCAAATGGCTGCTAATCAGAGCTGAACAAATACATAGACTTTTAGGGCAGGTGTCTCAGGAAAGGCTCAGAACTACCCTCACTAATGTCTTTGAAGGTGATGAATATTTACAAGTGACAGGATACACTGAGACAATGCACAGAACTTTCAAAATGCAAATTTTGACTGCAAATTCCTCCCCTTAAGAGAGAAATAACCCTTGTTCCAGACCTGTACAGCAGCCTTGACAAAGGCACTTGTGCTCAAAAATCAATCCACAGCTCTTTAACAAACTAATCTGTGTAGCTGGCAGAGGAAATCCCATCTTGCTACACTGGGCAGGAAAAAGCTGAAGGTCCTTCAAAGCGTTTTTGTGGAGGACCCCTTTCTGTCCAGCAGATAAAAATTCCAAAATTCCCACCATTCCCCCAGGAACCAGCAGCAGTGTTGGTCCCTGCCCAGCACCTGGAGCTGAGCAGAAGTTTCTAAAGCAGGGCTGAGCCATCAGCTGTTTCCCAAAGCAGCACAGGCAGCTTTTGTGCCTCCCTCCCTGGCAGCTGCAGGGAGAGCCCTGGGGGCTGGGAGCAGGGGGCTCTCCCCAGAACACCCAGGGGAGAGCATCAGCAAGGCACAAAAAAGGACTCAGGACAACAGGGCAAGCACACAGATGCCATGTCCTGGCATCCTCCCCTTCCTTCCAGCTTGCAGTTATTTATTCCGAGTGCTAATGTTTAATGCTGGGGAAATTCCAAGTCTACCTAAGGCTGGAGAATTTATAAAGAAAATGTGAATCACGGTACAGTCTCACCTGCCTGCAGCCTTTCTGGGAAAAGGAGTGGAGAGAAGGCTGTCTGACAAAGCACCTTAGTCACCCAGAACTTCCACCAGCCAGGCTTCAGGCAGATGCAGGGGACAAAGGACCAGAACAAGCCCAAGTGGCCCTGAGCACTGGCATGTGGCTGCAGGGCCCCAGTCCTGCCCCAGAGCCAGCAGCAGATGCCACCCCAGGGTGTGTGACAGCTCCCATTCCACAGGCAACAGCTGGGTCACAACAAGTGGCAAGTGACAAAGCCACAGAAGGGAAGCAGCAGCTGAACAGGTGACAGCTCTCAGCAGAACCCAGCTGGAGCCCAAAGCAGTGAGTTTGGAGGGTGGTGGCCACAGAAAGGGAATCTAAGCAGCAGGAAAAGCTGCAGCTTTCCCTGGAGGCAAGTCCTCCAAGTTCAGGCCATAAAAGATCAGATTAAAAAGCAAAACTGGCAGAGTAACCATAGGAGGGACAATGGGAGAACCAATGAAACATGCCTGGGTAACATTTACCACAGTCAGTGGTAACACATGAAATGTGTGTTCCCTTTCAAAAATTCTTCTGTGTCTTCCTCTGGTCCTCAGAGTTCCTTCAGCTGAAGAACTGCTACTCCTCTAAACTCAGGTAAGCAGTGATACTCAAATGTAGATACTTACCACATTCCTCTCAGCCTATCCTGCAATTTTCAAAGTAAGCAGGGAGTTTCACTCCACAGCACAGCTCAGGTAACAAACATCAGCTCAGCTTTGACAACACCTTCTGGTTTTTAATGCTGCCACAGCTGGTCCACCAGCTGTTTTCTGCATGTACTCTTGCAAACTTAAGGGGCAGGCCAGGCAGCAGAAGTCTGAGCACTAAATTCTTGGATTAACAGGGGTTAGATGAGGCAAATGCATGAGCAGCAGCACTCTGAGGAAGTCCAGAATGGAAGCATAGCTACAGAGAGGCTAGAGTGCAAGAGCCTCACAAACAGTATTTCTCAAACTCTTTAAACATATACAAACATACAAGTAGTGGCTGAAACTACCTAAAAATATGCACAGGCAAATTTCTCTAACACTGACTTAATTACAGTTAAATTAACACTATTACAGATCCACACCCCACTAACAGAAGTCCTAAGAAAACAAGAAATAAACAGATGAGTCATCCAACATTTTCACCTGTCTTTCTTGTATCCCTTTATTGAGCCCAGACTCTGTAGCATCCAAGCTGCTGCCACATTCCAGGCAACTGTGGCTGCCAGTCTTCACCTAGCAGCTCCTGGGCACAGGTTTGGAACCATTTTTCCATTAACATGGGCTCCACTTGGAAACAGAAGGCTCAAGGTACTGATCCATGTCACTTATTTTCTTCCTCTAGCTATTTCAGATGAGATATTACAGAGCTGCTCGATCTCCCTCATCCTCACAGATTTAGGGGGAAAAAGGAAAGCTGTGCCCAGCTTGCTTCAGAAAAGGTCCAAACCAAAGTTAACTAGAACGTGTGAACACAGCCAAAGCCTGGCACTGCCATTGGCTGCTCCAGTGAAGGGGCTTGCCACAGGGTGCATTTCAGACACATCCACAGGCAGTTCTGCCAGGGATTTGGTGTCCATTTGCAGTAAGTGACATTCAAAACAAAGAAATTTACAATTTAGAAGGAAAATCTTCATCTTCCACAAAAAGATGATAGAGGTGCAGAGGTAAAGCACATCCCCCTCAGCCATCCCACTTTCTTTCCCGTACCAAAGGGATCCTGCTCCCTTCAGGCTTTCTTTCCTTTCTTGAACAGGAATCAGCACAGCCAGAAGGAAAATTGCCTTTTACCATCCCCAGTCATGATCAGGAGACAAGAGCTGGGAAGGCTGGGCTCTAGCAAAAGCCTGTTCACCAGTTTAGGTTAGTAGCTTCTCCACAAGCTACTCAGTACCTACTGTTCACAGAGGGTGTCAGAGTAGAGTAGAGATTCCCCTTTCTGCTCTCTTCACTTTTATTCAGCCTCAAGAATTTCCCACTGAAGGCTCTGCATCCAACAACCCCCCAAAGCTATGGCATCAAAAGTCCTGAAGACAAACCACATGAACCGGTAGGATGTCTCTATCTGCCATCTTTAATCAAGTTTTGTGGAAATCTTAAGCCTTCAACCTTGCCCAGCAGGTAACATGATGCCTCCTAGAATGCTCCATTGACAGAGATTTTTGTTGAGCCTACCATAACTCTTTCTGTCTGCCCCTCAAGCTCTTCTGGGTGTGCAATACAGCTGTGACACTCCCACCCCCTCTCACAGAGCAGAAACAAGAACCAGGGTCCAGAGACAGCCAAGTGAGAAAACCAGTGTGAGGCAACACAGGTCCTGCTGAGCAGCTCCTCGCTGCTCTGAACGCTCCCTCCTGTGCAGAGCCAGCTCCTGCAGCCAGCTGTCCACCCCTCCTGCTCTCAATGACCACATGACAATACAGAAGCAAGGCTGGCCTCTCACAGCCACAGAAAGCTGAGGGCTTCTGCAGCCTACAACAATGTGTGAATATAAATCACATCCCAGCCAAACCTCACACTGTAGTCACGGCAAGTGGTTCTAAACCTGCTTCTTAAAAAGAAACAAAACCAAAACAATAACAAAAACAACACAGAGCAGACCACAGCTCCCCTGCTTTTAGGTCTTCCTCACCCTTCCAGGAGCCCAAAAGGACTCTCTGGTGACCTCAGAGAATATCAGCTCCTTCTTGTTGGCATGCAACTAGCTGTTCTGTGGAGCTGCCCCATGAAAGCAGGGGTTCCTTTATTTACAGTTTCTTTCCTCCTTTCCCACCAGTTATTTTGAAGGGATTATGTTTCCTGTTTTCACTGCTTTGCCTCCATTTGTCATTCAACACTGCCATTAAAGTAGGAGGGAAGTGCAGGGGAGCAGACCAACACAAAGCAAACCTTTAGGGTTCAGCAAGCAAGGGATTAAATGTCATCTCTTCCCCCCTCAGCCTCACCTCTTTCTTGCACACCCTCCAAGACATTTCGTAAATATAGCTTATCCTCCAGCATATACCCAGATTCTGACACCTGTGACAGATTAGACATTTCAGGATGGATCAGATAAGCAACTTATTCATCCTGGTTTGTGACAGCTACCTACCCTCCCTCTGGCTGGTGCATTCTGGATCACCAACAACTTGTTCTGGAAAACCCCTCCCCGTAGGTTGGAGCTAGAAATGGTGCCACAGTATTTTTTAGAGATAAAAGCAGAGCAATAGAACTCAGATACTCTTTCTTGTTATGCTGTTGATTTGCACACATTCTCTCCCTACCACCTCAGAATGGATGTGCGATTTCCAGGGAAATGGTAGTCAGAGAAAAAACAAAACTAAGAAAACCCAAAGGGTCTGGCAACAATTTAGAAGGATGCAATCCCCAGAACTACTGCCCTTTCCTTAAGCCCTTGCTTACAAACGTGCTGGCAGCAGTCTCACAAACCCTCTTGATGTAGGTTGTACTGAGTAACTCTGGTGCAGTGTATTCCTGTAACTACTGCTCCTCAGCACAGCTCTTCTGCAACTTGTAGAAGTATGGTGACCCCTGAGGACAATAAATACAATGATACCAAAGGTTAAGGGTAACAGAACAACAGGCTTTGAGTAGATAAAGGGCAGTTTTACTGTTTTAGCACCTTTTCAGGTATCTCGAAGCTCTTTGCTCTCTGTTCATACATTCTTTACTACAGCCTGACTCCCATCCATCACCTGATACTCAAACACACACGCTCTCTATGAAGGATAAAGAATAACTGTTTTAGCAGAAGCAGAGTCAGAAGCATCTCTGCCAAGTCCATTAGCCCCCTCCAAGAGTTCACATGCTCCTATTCACATGATTCTAGGGTTCCCCAAGGCTGCTGCTGTAATTGCAGCCTTCCCCCCCTCCTCTCTCCCAGTCACACTGCAGGGCTGCCCCAAAGGTGACAGTGCATTGCATAGAAGCAGATGATGGCCAAGGGATGGAGGGAAATGAAAGATAAAAAGCAAAGTGTTGAGACAGGAACACAAAGACTCTGAAATAAAAGTTGGTTTTAAGCCAGCTCAGGGTATGGCTAAGCTAGACTAATGAGGGAGTGTGGGAGTGTGCAGCAGCAAATCATACACAGAACGAATCCTTACACAGGTATCAGAGAGCAATTAAGGTTTAATTAGGCTCAGGATAGACAAATCAACACCAAAGAGGAAACTAATTACATATGAAACTGAATCATGCATGGCACATAGACACCAGGGATACCAGAATATAAAGGGCATTGAGACAGGAGAAAAACACCACAACCAAAAACTGTCAACAAGGAGAGAAATCAGCATCTGAGATGGCCACAGCCACTTCTGGAGAAGATAACATTTCTGCTCCCAGGCAGAAGTAATCTTCACTTCATGAGACTGCAAAATGAACATATTTCAGCAGAGAAGAAAAAATCAACTAAAATCATAGCAATGCATTAGGAGATCCTGAGCTCAACATCTGACAGCTCAGACCACACAGCTGGGCAGAAGAGACAATAACACTGAAGGTAAAAGCAATTTCCAATGCATAAACCAAGTTGTCCCTTTCATTGCATTAGGAAAGGCAGATACCCTCCCAACACCAGCTACAAAAGGGTGTAGTCCTCTCCAGCAAAGTGTGCCACTGTGCTGGTGAAAGGCCATGCTGGGGAGCAAACACTTGGTGCACATGCAGGAGGGCTCAGCTCAGCAGGGCCGCTCTCAGGAGAGTCGAGAGAGCTGTGTAGGTACTGCTCCTCTCAAACCATACATTTCCTGAGGGCTGGGTATTTCTTTTTCCTTTGAACAGTGCCACCTTAGTTCTTGACACTACTGTAAACACACCACAGGAACTGGTTTAGGGAGCTGCTGATTCAGAGCATCAGCAACTTCAGATGTTAAAGCTCTCCTTAAGAGGTAGAACAAGCAGAACACACAATAATGGAGTTTTGGAAAAAAATAATAGGTACAAAGGGTATAAATAAGCAACCACGCAGGGAAAACCTGGGAAAAACTGCTTCAAGGAAGAAACTTTCAGTTTCCAGGCTTGGTAATATACCACAGATCACAAGACAGTTGCATTCTTGGCTGAGTACGCCAGCTTCTCTCACTGATCTTGCAAGAGAATGTTAATGAGACCTACCTGGAAGGCTTTAAAATTTAGGGGAGTATTGCTCTGGCAGGAACTTACTGGTTAGTAAGTCATTCTGAAACACAAATTACCTTTACTGTAAATGCACCTTTCTAAGCAGTTAAAACACAAATGAAAAAAACAAACAAAAAATCTGAAGCAAACAAACAAAAACCTCAAACCAAACATCAACCCAAAAAACCCCCAACATACAGATCTGCCTTTGGAGAACTGCAAATAAGAAAAGCCGGTTAGTCTAGCAGTCAATCCTGTAGCACAGGAAAAATGGAATTTTTTCAATTCCTGTCTCCTTTATTGTTGCCAGCTAAAGGCTTGGTTGATTTCTTAAGCAAACTCAGTGGGAGAATAGACTGGACTTCCCTGAAATATTCTCTCCTGCCACAAAATTTCTGTATTGCCAGGTACCATTCAATTAACAACAGTTATGGTCAAAAGAAGTGTCTCTTGCACTGTAGTAAGAGAACAAAAGTCAGACCCCTGGATTGTACCATGCCAAGAGCCACAGAAATTTTGGGAGAAAAAAAGAAAGACAGAAGAGTTTCCCAGTAAGGAGCCTGGTAATGAGACACAAACTGCTTTAGAGCTTCAGTTTATTTACATGCATTAGTAATTAAAAGTAGTTGTTTGGTTGGTTACATAAAAGAAGATGTGGTCACCAGTAGGGTTCTTTATCATCCAAATACTCCAGCATAAGCCAACAAAAAGGCAGTAAATAACTAGGGCCCTTTAGGCCCTATCCACAGCAGTGCTCTACCAGACACAGTGAAAAGAAAGGTGAAACCATACTGCTGGAACCACCACAGGCAAAATGAGAGCGGCCAAAGCTAATCTAGCATCGATGATACTACCTCACATCATGACAGGAGATGCACGCAGGCAGTTCTAGAACCAAAACTAAAGTCCAGGGTCAAGATCCCAGACTACCATCTGTAGATGATCTAGGACAAAAAAAACCCTCCGTTTCCCTGGATGGACAGGGAACGTACCCACATTTCTGAAACACCTGCGGATCCCAAGAACAAATAAGGCCATATCATTACAGCAGTGCAAGAGAATACATGGAAAGAAACCCCCAGTTTTAACAGTGTGTATCCTTCTTCTTTTATGCAGAAAATCTCAGACTGAGTTTTCTACTCCCCATTCCCATGTCAGGTATAGGATCCCTATGTGCATTTTTTAAGCCAACCTCCAATTCTGCACATTGAAACATAAAATGACAAATTATCCTTTTAAAAGTAGATAACCTACCCTCATCACAAATCTCACACAGACTTTCATACTATTAAAACTATATTTCAACATACTTAGAACAAACCCCAGGACTCTCTAAGCACAGGACTCCTACCATCCCTAACATTCTTCCTTTCTGCAGGCCTGCTTCTCTGAAAAACATTCACCCACCCAATTTTTGCCTTATCAGGAACCTGCTACATTCCAAAGGGCTGTGCTCAAGGTTGTAATGTTCTTTTCCAGGCATTTTGCTGACTATTTCACTGCCAAACACAGCCCTTTCCAGGATGTACTTTTCTGCAAGAACTCAAAATTCGAGGCATTTCAACAGGGTTGCACAGCATTGCTGACAGAAAGCAGACTGCTGTTTACTTCAATCAAAGACAAAAAGCGTGTCACTTTGTGTATTTTTAAAACCAAGAATTAATAATTGATATTTGCCTTCAGACAGCCCTTTGCTCCCAAAGCAAATCAAGCTAAGGGGATACATTCAGTAGTACAGCTGCCCCTGGGGTGAGCCACTGGACACCTGCAGGCTGTGCAAGGAGAGAAGAACAGGCAAAAGAACGTGAGTTTGCCCTTGTTACAAGGTGCTGAGTCCTGGCAGAGCAACAAGACTTTCTCAGCACTGTCTGAGAGACTGAGTTGTAGACAGCACAGTGTTAAACAGCAGGAATGGTTTGCTACCCCCAGTTTTCCCCTACAAATAGCAACTCCTCCCCACTGCCTACGGCACTGGCTGACATCTCCCAGGCACACTTGGTATGCACACAGAGATAGGACACACTCTGACAGGTTTCATTTGGAGCCATCTTCAAGGACATACTAAACAATGGAGTCAAATCCACTTACACACTCAACAGAGCATCAGAATAAACCTGTTAAAAGGATTATTCTACATACGAGTTGATTTTCTACAACAGTTGCATTTGTTGTAAAAGCCCTTTAAATGAATACAAGCTAAGGAAATCACCTTGGGGCTGAGGCAGAGCAGCAGCCAAGAACAAGAAATCAGCTATTTTAAAAGGTTCTAGAGAAGAGAACCAGACCCAGCTCTGCTGAGTTGCTCAAAGTGCCTCAGATAGTAATCCTATTTTGGGAATATAGGGACTGCTCTGGGCTCAATGAGTCAGCAGGGTGGGGCAGTTTTTTCCCATGTTTGTGGACTGAACAGGAACAGAAAAAGCAAAAGAAGCTTGAAGCCAGAAATGTAGCACCTGGCTGGTGCACAGGCAGGAATTCAGCAGAGTTAAGTCAGAAGAGTTCACAAATCTCTGCAGAGCCAGCAGTCACAGGTAAAAATAGAAGTCTTATCTGGGAGTCACATAAGCATTCAAAATAAAGCTGAACAGAGAAACTGTAAAAATGTTTCAGTGCTGGAAGCTACATGTATTTTTTTCCCCATGGTGAATCTTGCCTTCTCCTTGTTCAAGACTGAGCTTTTTAAGCAAATCACACCATCTGACAGAAATCTTAGTACCACTATTAAGCCAGGACATGACATTTTATATTTCAAAGCAAACAAATGTAAAAAGGCCTACAAATGACCTCTAAAACTCCACTTTCCCAAAAACACTCACAAAGGGAAAATATTCACATAGTTGTAAGATGTAATTCTACAGATGTCTCATTACAGTAATTACATCATTAAAAATGACATTAAATCTTAGCCCGTGAACACTCACACACACAGAGAAAGCAAACACTGAAGGAGGTCCACTCACCTCTAAAAGCTGTGCTGACCTGGCATCCCTCCTGTGCTTCTTTCAGATGATGCATGACCTAAAGAACCTTTTGGTAGAAGCTGGTCACCTTTTTAAGTCTTAGTAAAAATGAGTAATTATATCTTTTCTTCCATTTTCTCCTGGTCAGAGCCAGTCAATGTATTTGCTGATGTAATAATTGAAACCACAAAGTACTTACGTAGGCAACTGGGAGTCATCATACAGAAAATGGATGTCATCAGGTCTGTCTTACTTCAAATATTCCCATTTTCAGTCTAGCATTCCACTTGGATTTATTCTACAAAGCAATTTCAAATATCTGCAAGCTCTCAGGCAGCTTTTACTCATTCACACACTGCCAGCAGCAGAAAAAAGACTTCCTGGGGAAGAGGTACTCTGCTCAAAGGACACCCCAAACCTCTTTGTGAAACCCCAAAGCAGCTGGGTAGTCATAAGTAAAATTGCTAAAGTTAAACAAGACTTGTCAGCATTAATGTTCTGTTGTTATTTGAATTAACAGCCCTGGAGTCACAGGGGACTGGGGCTTTAAGTGTAAATTGTCTTTCATGGCATTACACTCTGTGCCCCACCACCACCCCACCAGTTACTGCTCCACCAGCAACATTTGTAGGAGGACAGATTATGATCCATGCTTAGAGGGGTTCTGTGCTTTGGCTGGATGAGTTTTGTGATTTTTGTTTGATTGATTTTGGCTCAGAAAAAACCAAACAAAACTCCCCAAAATGCCACAGATAAATTCCCTGATCCAGTTCCCAGCGTGAAGCTAGAAATGAGCAGTTGTTGGCACGGCTGACAGGGCAGCAGGTCACAGCATGAGGCTTTAGCACCAGAGACAATTTAAATCAAGATTTAGCCTCAAGGGGCATAATATGAAAATACTGGAAGACATACACAGATACATGTTGTAAGACAAGGCAGCTCGTGCTTCAAATTTTAAGCAAATAAACCAAAAAAAGGAAGAAGCAGAAAACCCAGAGATTAACACATAAGGAGCATCCACTGCCACAGGCAAAACCCCCAGATTCTGAGCTTATTTACTTAGAGAGGAAACTGAATGAGTTAATATGAACACAGAATTAAGTAGAAAAAGAGAAATAGTGAGAGCAAGCATATGAATTGTAGAAATCAGTGAAAGGGCAAGCTTCCAGCAACAGAACTCAGGTTTTTTCCACTGTGCTTTGTTTTGGGGTTTTGTGGGGGTTTTTTGACAGTATTTTCCCTTAAAAGTTAAACATGGATACAAAACAATTTCTGAATACATACCCATAGAGGAAGTTAATCAATTTACTAACTAAAGTGTGATCCAGGAGAAATGCACCAAATTTGATTCCAGTACACTAGAGCTCACCAAAATTCAGCTAAAACCCTGAGCTTCAACAACTGAAAAGACTGAGCAGCATATTTCCTCATTAACACACTTGGAAATTTATTTATGCAAATCACTGTATTAAGATAAAAGCTTGCTATAAACCTAAGGCTGTTTTTCTTTTTAAGTTCCCTTTTCATTCTTTACATGTTTGGAAAAAAACTTGCAAATTACTCATTTCCTTACAAACTAAAAAACACAACCACAAAGCAACCAATTATTAAAGACTATGAAACAAGCCTGTTTCAATGTGCATCAGCCCTACATGGCAAGTGTCTATTAATGGGAAAACCAGTTTTAGCATCAGAATGCTTCCTTAACCAGATGTTAGTCTAATTACAAGGAAAAGTCCCTTATAAAGTTTACGTAGAACTCTCTAAATTTGCTTGTATCTTTGCATCAGTGCATATTTGCATATACATTGAAACCAGTCTGAAACACCTATATACAGAATAAAATATTCAAGCTAAAAATTCTTCCTCTTCAGATTCTCCTTGTGCACATAAATATTCAGGACACATTTACATAACAGATAATCAGGCCTCCTTCTTTGCTCTAAGTGGAGATACTGAGACTTCTAACACGCTCAGGAATGGAGGACACTAACTGGTGGAAGACGTGTAACCCTTTATCTGCAGTAGAAATTTTATTATGTTTACCTATCAGCATAGAACAAAGCAGAGCTTAGATCACATTAGTTCGTGTTTCAGTTCGAGCAGAGACCACAACAAATTATGTATAGGTCAGTGCTCAAGGCTGAGTGAATTTGGGGTAGCCAAGGTCAGGCCTAGGGCACGTTTGCTGAGCACACAGGACAGGTCAGTGCCACTGAACAGCCCCATCACAGCAGGGTGTGACACAGCCTCACTGCCTGCAGACAATGGCCCCGCAGAGAGGCAGGCACCTTCTGCTGGTATCTCAGATACTGTACAGACATAACAGACAGATTTCTCTCCATGAATACTGAAAAAGCCTTACCTAACCAGAACTCATTCTGAGAGTCCTAGCTCAGAGGACTGGGCAAACTAGAAAGAATTATTTTTTATTCTGATGTAAATACCATTTTCTCACTCTGTCAGGCCATTTTCCCCTTTAGGATGGCAGATGCAGGATAGCTGAAAGAATTATTAAATAAAGTAAAAATGCTTTCCAAATTACATTAGGGTTTCCATAGCACCTAATCAGGAGGCATGGCAGATACATATGGCCAGCTAACATAGTCCTCCAAGAGGTACAAGAAACTTCAAAACAAAATTACAGTTTTGAACTGCCTGCCCAGCATAGCTCTGAGCAGCTCTCAGCCACATCAGTATTGCTATTGAAACAGCACAACCTGCATGCATGTCAGTTTTAAAACATTTATCATCTAAGCCTGTGAAGACCCTATCAGTGCTTTTGAAGTCAGAGCTCAAGTTCAGACTTCAAATCAAAGTATTTTGGGAAATTCTGGTTCAGGTAGTTACACAGAAACAAACAGTGCTGTGGATCTTCACTCACAGCAAAACAGTCACTAGAAATCTCCTGGCAGCAGCAAGACCTCAATCAAGTCTTTCCCAAGACACTGTTAGAAGTTTCAAGAGTAGTCACTGGCGTGTTCAACTATTAAAAAAACCAAAAACAATAACCCAAGCCAAAAAAACCAACCAACCAACCAAAATTTGTGAAGCTCTCCTGCTCCTTCCTTGTTACTTATTCCAGATGCATACCTTCTTTCCTGATATTTTTCCTACTGAGAACACTAACCCTTTTAGCAATACAGAGAAACTGGTAATAGCAAGTTGACTTCAGCTCTGTGACTGCATATTTCACTCAGTGCATACATAAATTACAAAATCAATTTGGATTAGGAAGGGTCAAAGTGATGTTTAAATCCTATGTAAATATTTCTATATCAAGCAGTGTGGTTTCTCAACAATACAAAAGAAAAGGCTTATGGGTTTGTGGAACTGCTCAGCTGTGCTCAGGAGGACCTTCAAGAAATTCAGCAAGTCAAACAGAGCAAGTGCCTCCCCAAAGCCTAAATGGGTGCAGTGACAGGTCTGCATTCTCTGCATTGTGTGTTAAAACATCACTCAAGAATACAGGGAAGTGAAAAATAATTGTCTTCACTGTGGCCTCATATAAATTCATAAGATACGAGAGACCTTCTGCTTTCACATGAAGCAGAACCCAGCCCTCATCTGAATGGCAAGAGCACCAGACCATGTAAACCATCTCAAAATTGCAATCAGTCTCTCATCCCTGTCATGCAATACAGATCAATTCAAGAAGGCAGTCAGGCCTGTAGCTCAATACACCACCTGAAACATCAAAGGAAAACCAGGGAATTTCCTTGATTCCTATCCTCTGAAAAGAGGATGGGGACCATCAGCCAGGTCTGCCAATGGCCCTTCTGCCAGGAAAAAACTAAACTGTTGAATACGTGTAAGACAGCAAATGGTTTCCAGGTTCCCTGTTGAGCTGAGCACACACTGGCTCTTCTGGATATATTCAAGGACTAAAGACAATCCTCGTTGTCACACACCAGCCCCCTCACCTGATCACACGCATGCTTATCATGAGTTCTGTTAGAGCAGCATCTGCCTCTGGGCCCATTACAGTCACAGGTTTCAAGAGAGAGAGGGCAAGAGCAGACAATGGAGAACACAAATGAGTTATTCAGTGTACTTCATTCCCTGAGTAAGTTCCCCAGGAAAGATGCCAATGGAGAAAAGGCTGAACAAAAGATTCACCCAAACAATTATTCAGGTGACTTTTAAGCCCAATGTATTGCTCACATTAAGTGCACCAGCTTTCTGTCAGAGTCAGAAGCAGCTCTTGAGGGCCCCTGAGGATCTTGCTTTTGTGAACTGAGAGGTACTTGTTCCAGCTTAGGAAGCCTTTGAGACAATACTCTGGATTTGACTAAAACATTCTCCTCTCAATACCCCATTTACCCCATATCAGGAGCTGTTGAGCCACAGATGATCAATACTAGGACTAGAGAAGTGATGTATGTCCCCAGGCTAAAGAGACTATTTTCATCTGAGGCCTGTCAGATTCTTCTCCTTGCAATGCAGATTTCACTCATCAGCTTTCTAAGAAAACCAAGAAAAGTAAAACAAGGAATGGACTGTAAGATGTCCTCTCCTCACTGCAGCCACTGATTTAGTGCAGGATGCCCATCACCTACACAAGACACCTTCAATCCCAGCTAAGCACTGGCTTTGGTATCCACCACAACTAGGCTTAGGTGGGAGAACTGCAATAGAATTTTGCAACTGGGCATTCTCTGCTGATTAACCTAGAAATCCAAATAAGTTATTGATACAGCTGGCAAAGAGAAATTTATTCATCCAAATACCATGATTTCCTCAAAGACAGTTGAGGCATTATTGTGTTTTCTCAGAACAATGTCAGTGATTTCATCCCAGTCAGAATGACAGGTCCAACGACCACCTCAGGAGAGTGCAAAGCAAAAGTGTCCCACCCAGGGAAGGGACTCCCATACTTGTTCTACCTAAAAGGATTCAAACAAAGGGGACAGTTTATAGAAGTGACAGGCGAAGACAGGGGAAAATGCATCCAAGTATTCCAACAGTGACCTACTGTTCTGAGCATATTATTTTCTGAAACTTCATGTCATAATGTCACTTCAGGCCACTATAAAAAAATTTCCGGAGCAGCTCTAGGTTAGCAGGAAGCAGAACTGAAAATGAGACAGTGAATTATGAGCTGAGGCAGCTGGACTAGCAGGCACAGAAACAAGTGTTCTGTGCCTTGGCTCACTGTAAGCACCATAATCTAACCTCCTTTGGGACACCCCGAGCCCAGCCAGGGGCTGCCTTGCTGGGCAGTCATACCCTGCCGTGTAACTGCACTGCAGCAAGGTGTGTGTGACACCTCCCTGGTGACAACAGACCAATTACACTCACTTTTTAGCAGCTCAAATACATTTGGAGCCCGATGCTCCAGGGAACAAAGTATTTTCCTTCGGAACAGATTACCGTAGGAAGCTGCTGGCCCATTTCGAAGGAACACACAGATGTGACTGTAGGCAACTGAGGGATTTGCTGCTTTTTTGGTGGCTTTTTGTGCGCTGGGTTTCTTAAAACTGATCTAACAACAGCCTGCTCCAGCCTCACCCATCTTGTGGGCTCAAAATGGGCACTCCCTCCTTAGCTCTGCAGCCAAGGGACTGCGTAATTGCTGATAACAGAATAGCTGGTAAATACCCCAACAGAGAAGGAGCTGCGTTTCAGTGTGGAGTCAAGAATATTCTGGAGTTCCCAAGAAGTAAACACACACAGTGAGCCAAGGCTGCACAGTGCACTTCTCCATACCTCAAGGAGAGGAGCTGGAGTCCAAGCACACAAGTTACTCACTATTAAGTAACTCCTCCTGCCAGGGCTGCCTGCTTAGATTTCAGATAATACTGTGTGATCCACAGCAGCCTGCCATAGTTGCTACTGTGCTGTTGTCATAGATCAATCTGCAAGTAATTTGTGGATTTTGGCTACTTCAGAATTTGTACAGAAGCTCCTGAAGAGGATGGGGTGGTTTTGAGGGTTTTAAAAAAATACATTATTTTTAGAAGAAAGAAGGTTGTGGTGGATCTACTCTTCTGGAAAATAATCTTTCTCCTCCACAAGATAAAATAAATAATAATTTTTCAAAAAACCCACCCCACCCAGTAGTAACAGAGATTGGTGAAATGACTGAAAAATAACAAAATAAAAGGTAACAACTATGCAAAAGGCCTGTAATACCAACAGGCGCAATTCAGTAGTATAAACCAACACACTGAACTTTAGTAATTTACACTTCCTACAGGGCAGTCCTCACACACATACTCCTCGAGTATCCGCGTAGCCATGAGCAACTAACTTGACTCCAGCTGCCACATTTGGGCAGAGCCTCCTCTAAAGCAGAGACTCCAATTACATTTGCAATAATCTGATTACTGTATGAGCCATAACCTGGTTAAGAAAGGGTCTGAGAGATACCATTTTGGCGCTTAGGAAGAAGACAGGGAGAGGGAGATGTGCTTTGTTGTTTTAGTAAAAGACAAATTGAGCAGATTGAGCCAGATTTTGTGACAGAAATACAACACATTGTCCTACACAGGACACTTTCACTGTTTAAAACACATACAGTACAATTTGAAAAAAAATTAGAGAAGTTATGGATCTGTAAAACTGTCTCAGCAGAAGGACCGACCAACATTCAAGGATTTATTTACAGCTTATGGTTACTTTCACATCACTTGTAATTTAAAGATATGATCAGGAAAGCAATCCACTTTGTCATCAGTGAGCTGGCCAAAACCTGCTTTGTAACCCAAGACACTCAAATTGGCATTTTAGAAGTCCTTCATTCATACGCTCTCACCTAAACTAATCCATGCCAGCATTTCTCTAGTCACTTGCGGCCTACCCCTCCATCCATCTGCCATTCAACCTGGATTGGAAAACCCTTTCTTTTCCTACGTGTGCCAGCAAAAGATTACCTACATTTCACCAGGAGAAGAACAGGATCAGACCCTTATTATTCTTTCCATGCTTATCTGACTGAGCAGAACAAATCAAAGAGGAGACAGTAAAAAAAAAAAACCCAAACTGCTGGTCTTGGTTTCTCTGGGGAAAAGCAAGCTCCAGATAAGCTGTGCCTCCAATCAGCACTCTGATTTTCATGAGCAGCAATATGCTTCCCTGTGGTAATTGAAATGGAGCAATTCTCAAACAGCTTGCCAAGTCTCACCTCATTAACCTTTATGGACTGACCTCCAAAATTCCTTGAAGCTCAAATACAGGTCCCCCTTGCCTCTGCACGACAGCTGTTTACCCCTAAGAGGTTGGGGAGCAAGGGAGGGCATTAGAGAGCAAACTGCTAAACATGCTAGAACTGGAAGAAGAACTGTTTCTAGCCTATTACTGGGGCCCAAACCTTCACAGGCCTAGGCCTCCTTTGTTGGCCTTTCTTTCAGGTAGCCTTCAAAGCCAAATTTGGATTACAAATCACACTCCTCACCCACAACACTTCTTTTAAGAGTCAGTATATAGCTCTAGTATGCTGCCCAGTAGTCAAAAATAAGCATTTTCTAACCCACACTTGAAGGTTTAGCAAATTTTCTAATTAAACCTTATTTTTCTTTCATCCCAAATCTGTTACTCAGGATGCCTCCTTGCCACTCCAGTCAACTCATTTTATTACTTTTAATCTCAGGTCTCACTGAAACTTTCTGGTGGCAGTGAAAAGCAAGCTGTCAATGAAGGAGTGACTGAACACAATACTTAGCATTGTATCCAAATATCCAAACCAGAGCTATTAGACAAATGGAAACACTTAGGAAAAATGGTAGAGCAATTAGTTCCACAAATTAGCAAGCTCTTAGTTTTCTTTTTCTCAGCATCAGCAAGAGATAGCATAACTATAAGAATTAAAAATATAATGTTCCAGTTTTGCATCCTGGAAGTCTGTACATGGGGTCATGTGTGTTTACACTAAACAATAAAAATCTTCAAGATTAAAACCAGATCCATTAACTGCCTTGCTAGAGATGAGAAGACAGAGGAGACCAAAGCACTTCATTCACCAATATAATTCACTGCTTCAAAGTCCATCACCGACACACACATGTGTGTCACGGACACACACATGTGTGTGTTTACAAGTAAATTCCTTCAAAAGTCACTGCGAAGCTTTAGGGCTCGAGTCCCTGGCTCTGTGAAATCACCAAGCTGCAATCACCTGGGTCCAACAGTTTTGTATCCAGCACAGCATTGCAGTCTGTGCTCAGCACAGTATGGATGCTCATGGATATCCTATGGCTCTGGGGCTGCTTGGTCCTAGCTCCGTTCCTACCCCACTCCCAAGCTTCAAGCTTGCACTGGTAATGCATTGCACACGCCCAGCCTCAGGCCACTGCCTGCCTCCAACAGGCACAAGCCCTCTTGCAGCAGTGGCAGCTCACAAAGGGAGCTCATCTCCACTGCCAGAGACCCTTTCAAACTGTTGGAAAGGGTGCAGGGAGGACAAGCAGCTTTCTGACCCACTACCTGCAGAATTCACAGCTCTCTGTCTGCTTACTGCATAGGAGAGGCAGTCCCTCTCTGATCCCCTGTCACGGACCATGAAATGAGCTTCTCACAGGCACATGAGGGGACACCAGCAGACTCCAGGGTTCCCCAGTACCAGACAACTACTATGTGGATTGGGGTACACTCCCATTTCAAAGGCAGGTGCTTCGTGACTGCAGAAGTACCAGAACATAAGAAAAATAAAATCTGTCTACATGCTATTACTTCTGGTAGGCCTGAGGTAAACATCAGCAACTCTCTGTGGAAGAAGGAACAAAACAAACACTTCAGAGTCCACTATAGTCACTGGGGACATAAAGCAGCTCTGTAGATTCCATTAAACTCTGCTGTAGGGAAAGAAAAATCTGGAAGAGAAAGAGAGGCAGCTCTTCACTCTCCCAAACTAAGAAGAGGGGAGTGGTAATGCAAGCATCCTGATAATCTCCAAAATCTCAAAAGCCACTAAAACACTGAAAAGCAAGGCAGGGTGGGGGGTTGCATTTAAACAGCATCTTGCCGTCAGTGCTCCTAGGAAATCACTGATCATCACAGGAAAGAATTAAAACATGTTTAAGAAGTAATAGCAAAATGAACTAAACAAGTGTCAGGAAAATTTAAATTGCATTATTGATCCAATGTAAGTCACAGATGGAAAGCAGGACCTATGGCCAGCAGGCCTTAAAATTAACAAGCAATCTGCACATTCCAAAAGCTCCTACATTTCAGCTCCTCAGAAGGAAGAATCTCTACAGAGTGGACTGAAGTCTGCCTCAGCTGCTCAAAGGGAAGTTGTGCTTCTGAACAACAGCGACAGGACTGACATGCTGCCTCAGGAGTCCACAAAATCCTGCAAAGAACTTTTCAAACTACATCTTCAAACTAAAATTCACAGAATGCAATACTGGGTGGAAGAAGTGCAGAGTTAAGAAACTTGTCTGAGATCTCAGAAGATGCAAATAACTCAGGAAGCAAACCCTGGCAGAAACTGGTACAGAATAAGGTCCTCCCATGATGACACACTACATGATTTTTTAGGACTTTACAAATAAGTAGTGTCGAGTTTGCCTTAAAAGCAGGAAATTCACATGCTTGCCTATCTGGTCAGGCATTTAAGGCACACAAAAACTGAAGAACCTACAGCTCTAGGTAAGCAGAAGTTTTTAAATGGCCTTCTGCTGACGTAACAGGAATTGTGAGATTTGCAGTCCACATGCATAAATTCCACTGCTCTTTCCCTTCTCTACAATTAACTCACTAAAAAATAGGGAACGTTCCATGCTCTCCAGAAAGGGACATTGAGAACTCCCACATTTAGTAGAGGCTAAAATAAGTAAAACCTCACTCCAATGGAATTAAATGACACATATCCCCAAACTGACCATACTGAGCACTGTGGTGGTTGGTGGCTGTCTAGAGAAAGAGCCTGGCACGACTCTCTCAGAGCACCACCAAGTCTTCTCACGTGAACAGAAGTTAGTCCTGGGGCACCTTGAGGGAGGCAGCTGCGCAGGTAAATATTATTTATGTGGACTCCAGAAAGTTTCCATGTTATTATGCAGACAGATAAAACCATTTCACACAGAGTGAGAACAGTGATTTTACGCAGCAAGCTCCAAAGCCAAGCAACAGCTCCAGTGTGCTCTCCATTAACAAACTGCTGTTAGTTAAAAACAGTCCCAGCTGAGGCCATTGCAAGATCTCATTGCTCCCTAACAGTACTGTGCAGCTTTCCCCTTGACCATAAGCAGAAATGCACAATGGGTGGCTTTTCTCATGTTTATTTCTGCAACTAATGTTTAACAGAAGGCAGAATTTTAAAAATCCTATTCTTTCTTCACAATCATAGTAAAGATATTCAAGCTTAATGCAAAGTTAAGATGTGATTTTTTTTCTATTCCCACTACAGGAAATTAGTGATACATAATTAATCCTAATATATTTGCCCAGGCTTCATTAAGTACATTTAATAGAAAGTACAGCTATTACCAAATCTCAACCCTGAAGTTCTCATGCTGCTCCTTGGAAAAAACTGAAAGCCTACTATACCTTGGTCTGCCTTAATGTTTTTGATAATCCCCCTCCAAAAACCCAGATTCAAATTTTGGCTCAGACCCCATCCACTTGATTTTTTTGTAATGCAAAATCAGGAAAACATCACTTAACTGTGAAGTCATGAAATAATTTGGACAGAACAGCATGCGTCTGCTGGCCAAGCTCAAGGTGCACTGGGACAGATCCAGATGGAAATTTCACACTGCACCTGTCCACAGCACACTCAGCTTTACTAAGGGAAGAGTGATCAAAGGCAAAGCCAGAAAACACACAACAGTCTGAATACACAGGGAAGTCAAGTACTGTTGAATAAACCCCACTTGATGCTGATTAACATGAAGGCTGGCCAGAACCTACTGTGATTGAAGTTCAAGCAAAACTTTAGGGAAGCCTGGCAGAAGCAGTGACTGAACCACAGGTGCTGGAAAATCTGTCTGGATCTGTGAATGGCTTTGGTATCACGTGGGAATGGAGAACAGCCCGCATCAGAGCAGGGTAGCTGGGAATGGGAGCCAGCCAGATAATCACACAGTGCTCTCTCAGGCCTTTTGTTTGTTTTATGAAAAGGATGTGCTGCCAACTGGTTTCAGATCAAAATTCATCCCAATCAGGAAGGAAAGAAAACTCATCTAAAATGATGCTCAGCAGAAATTAATCAGAAACACAGCCCTCCTGAAGGCAGAAGCCCTTTCAGTTAAGTAAAAAGTTGCCACCAGCTAATGTGCAAGACAGTGCTGATTAGCCATCTGGTGAAAGTTCCTGCTAAGCTTGCCATGTCACCCCCTGTGCTGAGGAAAGCAGAAGGTGGATCAGTTACATTCTGTCCTTGCCTGCAATGTGTGGTCATCCTTAGGAACACGACACAAAGCTTTCCAGTGCATCCAGGAATTTTAAGTGTTCTGACTTTTCAGCTGCCTTTTTTTAATCACTGCATTCCAGCTAAATTATTTAAAATAAAAATTACCTATTGCCTTTTTGAAAGCTGAATTTATCCTCAAGCTTTATCAACCTTTGTTATTTTTACCCCTTTGTTTCCTCCTGCAAAAACTGAAAATGCCAGGAGGCTTCCCAGTCATCTAAAGAGCATCAGTAAACAAGAGCAGAGACAGATGGCTGAGCTCAGTTCAAATGAGCACAAGACTCAGCCTCTACCCTAAAACCCAGGAAGAATGCAGCAGTCCCAGAGAGAAAACAGGGATGTCCATCCAATCTGATAAGGGAGAAGTCACTGTGAGGAGGTGCAGAGCTTCCATGTACACTGAACATCCACTACAACTGTCCAGCCTTCCATTAACACAACGAGATAAGAGATGGCAGCATGGCACAGAAGAGTTCTCCCTCCACTGTTGCTCCCAAAAGTATTGCTGACAAAAACAATCAGCAGGCAAAATAAAGCCGGACATCTCCTTTGAGCAGTTACTCTTCTGAGAAGTAACAGAGCAAATTCTCACAACCTGAGAAAGTGACATCTCTGACAGGCCTCTGAATTCACCCACTACTACAGGAATTTGGTCCCATTGACAAATAACATGTTAATCCCTTATTAAAATGAGAGATTCAAAGAGACAAAGAAAACCCATGAGAGAACTCACAGATTTATAATTAAAGAAATCTGTCAAAACAAACATTCTTATTTTCTTCATTCCTGGATTTGATTTTCATTTACTGCATAAGAGACTACAGGTGTTAGCACAAGATACTATTTACATTACATGCCTTGCCTTGCTAAATAGGTCCAGACATCCACACACATTCAAAAACTGCATCTGAATTAATACAATTCTTGTATGCCTCTTCCACCTATAAACTCACTGTGATTCCACAGACACACCTGCATGCCTGAATGAGTTACATAAAAACGGATTCAAACATTGCCCATTCTTCCCCAAATGAAAAGTTTTATTCTGCTGAAATTTAGTTAACATTTTTCCCTCAGGGCTTCCTGATATTCCAAGTTCTTTCTTCACTCAGCGATAGCAGAAGGCTCCAAGAACAGAGCCGCACAATCATCACCTCCAATCAGCTCTAATTGAAGGCTTACACGAGACAGAACGAGAAACTAGCACTGCAATTAATACAGACAGGAAAAAACAAGACTGTGGGAGCAGCATCATTATCGGTAAAGCTCTGGCAAAACCCTCAGGTTGTGGCTTGTCAGCACACTACCACCTCTGAGGTAGAGTTTAACTACTCCTTAGTATGAGGAAGGGAATAAACTGGGGGTGAATTCACCACAAATGGTGAATACCTGGTGAAGTTCTGGCCCCTTTTCAGCTCAGTGCTCAGACTGAAACTTTAAGAAATTAATAACATGGGACTCCATTGATCCTCTCAGAAGAAGCCTGAATCAACCCTTCTGGGAATCCAGATTGAATTCCTAAAATGCAGTGTGACATATACTTCTGTAGGATCTTCCTAAAACAGCAAAACTACAAATTAAACGCAGAATTCTCACATGAAACAGTTGCCTCCTCACAGTGATTCACCCAGGGTCTCCCATCCATTTCCAGAATGCCATTCCCTGCTCGATAAATTTCAAAGACTAAGCAAAAAGCTGGTACACACCTGTATCCCCGTGGAAACAGCTGTCCTGGTGACATCTCGCAGAGGGCAAATCTCCATCACTTGGCCAGATCTGTCCTGTTTTTCGTACACCCACAATAGTGGCCTCAGACACGATGACCTGCTGCTGCCGGTGCCGTTTCTGAGACTGGGGGGTTGGTGGGCTGCTGCTGTCAAAGGACTGCTGGGAGTTCTGGGAGGGGGAACGGCTTTTATCCCGATACATGCGATAAGTGGTGGGGCTGGGGGAGACATGGCTGGACTGTCCTGAGGAGAAGTCTTCCTCACTGGAGGTAAGGTTCTCATTAGAGCTACAATCAGGTGTATATCCTCCTCCAATATCTTCAAAACTCCTGGGGGAATAAGATCTCCTGGGCCACGTGAGATGTTTTTCCTGGTCAGGTGGGCCCTGATTTCGCAGAATAGGTCCTTTTCCTTCTCCTTCCCCCATCATTCCACCAACGTAGATACTCTGATACGGCTGAAAGTCCATGGGCTGCCAAGGTGAGCGGTTGCTGCCATTAGCATTAATCAGGTTATCTTTAAGAAACTTGGGGTTTAGTTCAGCATCCTCATATTCTCCATCATAGCCAAAGCTGCTCTCTGAGGACCTTCCCCTGTAGGCAGGCCTCTGGAACTCGCTGAAGCTGGGTACCATGTTAGAAGGGAGGGAGTGCAAAGACTTTTTGCGTTCCATTTGCATGGCTTGGCTACCAAGGGAGCTTATTTTATCAGAAACATCTTTATCATTGACCTTTACTAGACCCTTCTCATGATGATACTCCATGTTCACATAGAAGGGCTTTTCAACAACATCCTTGTTATCGCCAGAAGAATGCGAATTAACCTTTTTCATTCTCTCAAAATTGGACCTTAGGGCTGCCACACTGGTGCTGTTCCCTCTCTCCTTAGGTTCGAACGATCCCTCCTTCTCAGCAGATCCCACCAGTCTGCGAGTGGAAGCCGATCTGTGTTTTGAAGGAGAGCCATCTGTATCACAGCGATTCTCCATGTCTTCTACAACTCTCTTCAGTTTCTCTTCACCATAGTACTTACACCTGTCCTGCTCTCCTTCCCCATGGTGGGGGCTATCCAAAGGTGACAGGTCTGACCCATCACTCTGGGTAGACAGCTTCCGCATAGAGGGTATCCTGGGTTTGAACTTTTCCTCCCCATGATGTGACTTGCTCTTTTCATATTCGTCTTGGTCAGCAGACTGGTGATGATGCAGGTCCTGGATCTGCTGCTCTGCACCCCCTTCAGGCAACTGAGAAACACGTTTAAAACCCCATCTCTGTCTATCATAGCTTTTTTTTTCCTTTGCCAGAAGAGTCTGCAGGTAAATCATGCGGAACCTTTCCTTATTAACCTCCATCTCCAGTCTCCGGATAGATGCTTTGCACATCTCCAGTTCCTGTTCAATGTCTCCCACAGATTTCAGCTCCATTTTAGGAGGCTCAGAGTCTGCAAATTGTGCTTTCCAAGCCTCTACAAACCCCACAGGGTCCACCATTTTGCATACGGGAGTAAGTGGAGAATACGAGAAGGAGGCTGGAGAGAAAGAGGTGGAAAGAAAAAACCAACCGGATCTCACATGTAGAAGCAGAAACAGCTCGGGCAGGGTCAACTCAGCGCGTCTCTCTCGCGGTCCATGCAGGGCACTGGAAGGCAGGCAGCAATCCTCTCTCGCAATCGTCTCTCCTCCCCGTCTCCTTCTCCTTCTGCCGGCCCCAGCCCCGCGTACACTCGCTACTCTCTCCCCGGCATGACCGATCGTTTGCTAGCGAACAACAATGCTCCCACCCCAGCGATCCCCCAGCACTTCAAAGCGCGTGGACAAAGGAGCGGGGGAGGGAAGGTAAATATCGCCCCCCACCCACCTCCTGTCGCCGCCGTCCTGGGCACGGTCCTCAGCGCGGCCACGCTCCGGAGCCTTCCGCTCCGCGCTCCCTCGCCAGCCCCCGTGTTGTGCTTTCTCTTTCTCTCTCCTCCTCTCCCCCTGCCCCTTTCCCTGTCTCCTCCTCCCGGCTATTGTGCTGCGCTCGGGGCGCACACGGTCCCCGCGCGGGGCGGCGATGCGGCGGCGCGTCCCGGCCGAGCTCCGCCGCTACCCGGCGGTGCCCGTGCGCCCCGCGGCCCCGCGAGAGCCCCCCCGGCGGCGCAGCCCCCGCTGCCCGCGGCGGCCCATCGCGGCCCGGCTCCGGCGGCGCTGCGGAAGGGGAGGGGAGGGAAGGACCCGGCGCAGGCACTGACTCGGCGCTGGGGCCTCTTAAAGGGGCAGCCTGGCCCGCCGGGCCGGGGGACCCGCAGGGGTGGGGGGCCGCAGCGTCTTCCTCATGGCTGCCCGTGAGACAAAGGCAAAGTCGTGAGCGGTCCCGGCCGCTCGCCCTTCCAGCCACAGGTCTGGGCATCCTCACACGGCAGAGACGTGACCGTAGCTGAGACTGGTTAAGAACATGCCGTGCACACAGCCCTGTGCGCATAGGGAGGTATCCATTCCCGTCCATACAGCCATGCCCTCATATATTATGTATAAACACCAGCACGTCTCTGTGCTCTCTCTTGTGTTCATAGCAAGGCTCTCCCCCCCGGCATTGATGCAGCTCACCTTCAAAGGTCACGTTTTCCCCCACTCATGTAAGTGCTGGTTAGTAGCAGGCTTGTCATTCCCTCAATCCTACCTTCCTTGCCAATAAATTATAAGATGGGTTTCTGAGATGGGCAACTGCTACTCCAAAATAACTCTGATACTGACAATAAAGGCTGTTTTGTTTGGGCATTAGTCTCACTTTTGTCCTGTACATTATTTAGCCCCAGTAACTTAGTCCCACACTTCACCTCTGAGGGTGAAGGGGTGGCAAATCATTGAAACAGAAATCTGGCTGCCGGGTATTATTTTCCTTCTGAAATCACACCACCACACTTCCTTCTTAACGTTGCTTACAGCATGTGTCCTTTCCCTGTACTAATTCAACCTCTGAAAAAAGGGTAAAAAGCAACAGAAGCTGCATCTTTCCTGTTTGGAGGACAAGCAAAGATGATATGTGCCCCTCATACCCTCCCATAAAACTGTTTCTTTCATGTTTGTGGTGAAGCATATTTTTCTTGTACGTGTTGCTAGAAAAGAGAGTGGGATATAGTCCTGATAAGAACTAATAAAATCCCATAGGAATGAAAAGCACAACTCCACAGGAGTAGCTGTTTTACCTTTGAGATATGTGCTGTTTCAAAATCCATAAAACAGTTTTCCTCTCCTTGCTTTTTTATATGCCAATGAAAATATTTTGGGGTACTTTCAGCTATATCACAAATGGCTACTCATATATTCACTTTTGCATAGTTCATCCCTCTTGGTTTTGTTTCCTGGCTTTAACTGCTTTTCCTGCACTTGTTTCCTCAGCTTTTAACACATAACAGGCTTTGGCTGACCTATATGAAAAACAGATTATGAGCTAAATTGTCATAAAATCTATATGTTTAATAAATAACTCTATAAATCATCCAAGACTTCTCAGTCTGTCACAGAAATAAAATAAACTGCCATTTCTCTATTGATACTATTTGTTTGCTTAGTGGCAGTTTGACCAACAAATTTCTGACATGCAATGTATTCCTAGAAATCATAAGATTGTACTGGCACGGTTATAAACAATGGCAGCTATGTGCCATCACTGGGATCTGTTCTGAATTCATACAGAACTTTTACTGAAGGCTCACCCTTCTGATTTATTTCAGGAGTGGTTTCTACTTGGGTCCGCTTTTCTGACATTTGTGTCCTTTCTGGAGGTAGTAAGAATTGTAATGAGTCACATGAGGGATTTGTGTGTGCACACTTACCTTTTAGTGAATAATACTGTTAAACAGCTACACCCTCTTTATCTACTGAGGTAGCGCAACTCCAGAAATTCCACTGGGATTTGAAGTATTCTCTGAATTTTTGCTGATACTTTATGCATTGAAGAGAGCAGTATTTTAACTGGATACAAAATTTCTTTAAAACTACGGTGGCAGACACATACCTGTGATTTGAGACTGAGAATCGTGCGCTGAGGGGCTAAACCCGGGCCGGCCTTCCCGGCACATCCCCTCTGCTGGCCGCTGAGAGATCGCAAAGCGCTGCCGAGCCGGCACGGATCCGATCCTGCAGTGACCGCCGGGCTCCCTCTTGCGGGAAGAAGGAGCCGCTTGGCTCCGGGTAACGCTCGAGAGCTGGCACTCGAGAGCTGGTCTTCAGCACCATCCCACGCGGAAGAACCAGGGGTTTTTAAGGACAAACAAACAAAAAACCGTAGGACATAAGCTGAACTTTTAAAATTAGATATAAACCATGGTTTCTGATTAATATGTGGCTGAAACTAAAAAATGGTATTTTTGTTAACACAAAGCAGCATTCTTGGAGGAGTTTGACAAAGCTGACAAGTCCTGGGAAGTCCCATTCAGTCTAAATCGCTGTATGAACCTGGAGGAAAAAAAAAAGAACTCTCCTTCTCCAAATTCACACAATGGCAATTTCTCACTGTGAGAACAACTTCCAGGCCAAAAATGCAGGAAAGTGATCAACCCTCTCCATCACCAAATACATATTCTCCTACAACTTGCCAAACATTTCATTATGACTTGCATGCTCAGAGATGTGATACAGAGTGTTCAGAGCACTCACTCACCAGTGTGTTACATTAGATCAACCTCTAACTATTAATGGGAAGCTGAAAACCCACAGAGGGGGACAGATTTATTCATGGAGAATGGACTCCAGTTCCACCACAATGTGAACCTGAGCAAGGAACCAACAGGATTCAGAGAATTCTGAATCCCATGACCTATGTAAGTATAAACAATCATACCTTAAGTGTCAAATAATAACTCGAAAGATGAATAACACTGTTAAAAATTAAAAGAAAAGGCTTTTATAGTAAGAAATTAACTTTGTCAGGTGGCTTTCTTAAATGGCTTTTGATCCATTACCAGAGGGTTTGCTCAGCACAAATGCATCCACAATCCATGAACACATTAGCTTTTACTTATTAAAGACAAGAAACAGCACAACTTCAGTACTTCTTTTGGGAAATGGATTATTACATTTGCTCTTTACCTTTGCTTCAGACTGACTCCAAAGGCTACTTCAATTTCTCATCTGCAAATTCCACATGGAAGCTGAGACTGTGACTGTTGCCATGATCACTGAGGGGATTTCAACTGGTATAGAAATCGTGGTTTACTCTACCTAGAGTTAATAAAGTTTTTTTCAACACTGTTTTCCAAAATATTAAGGTTTCTTTAAAGTCAATTGTTGCTGATAGAAGGGATTTACAGAGATAAAACATTGGCCAGGTAGAACTTACAAATTTATATTTATTTTCTATGGTTAGTTTCCTTTGTGCTTTCCTAAGCAACTCATCATTTGCAACATGATCCAAGATTCGTTTTAGATGATAAATTATTAATATAATACCACACTAAAAATATTAATACCCTTAAAACCAAGCAAGCAAGCAAAAAAACCCCCAAATACAAACACACAAACAAAAAACTACAACAAAAACCCCAACAAATCACCAAACAAAAACCACCCAGTCTCAAAGCATCCACCATTTAATAAACAGACTCAGGCTATTGTCCCATGATAGCTGATGACTGATAGAGTATTACATTTGTACGTGAAGCTTTTGGAGCTCCAGATGATACAAAACAGTAATGACATCATGCAATGTGCTGAATCCCTAAGAAAAAACTGTCCCAGTTGATTTCCCAGGCAACATGATCGTGTTGTTGAAGAGATTGCATCTCTGTGACTTTGTACAATAATTGAGCTCAGCAACAGAAAAACCCTTAGGAGATGTATTTCTTGGTGAGAAAAAAAACCAACCAAACAAACCCCAAATGGATCTTTTCTTAGATTTGTTCCTGAGTCATTTTGCAGTGTAAACACTGTCTCTCATGCCAGCACTGAAGCCCAGCTAACCTGATCTGCTGCAGCAGAGTGAACCATCTCCACTCTCACTCAGGCTCAGGAAACACAAAGGCCATGGCTACCCAGCCAAAGCCTGTGTTACGAGCACAGTGTAAATTCACCTCCCTTGTGAAACAGACTTTGGAACTGAACAACTGCACAGAACATCATAAGGTCGAAATATTACACATTTGGATAAAGAGCTCCTTTTGTACCCTCACAGATTCATTTTTTCCACCAAATGCTACATTTGTGTCCTTGCCAACAGGCAGCACAATTGCCAAAGTGAAGATTGTCTGATAAAAAAAGACACAGAGTTCCTAGATCTCTATTCATCATATTCTAGGAAGCTGCTCTAACTTACGTCAAAAGGAAAAAGTAATAAAAAGCATGCTCAAGCTATCTTTTCTCCACTTTTTCCAATTTCTTATCAAAGTGGGGAAAATGGCAGAGAATCCAGAATATTTTCAGATTGATGCATTTATTTATTACGAATGTCTTTATTTCTCAACAGCTCAAATCTGAGTCCTGTTATAATTATTTTTAAAGATACTGTTGTTTCTGCAATGATTGAATAAATAACTCAAGAAACAGTACCTTGTAACTATTAATAGGTTTTTCTTCTCTTCATTTAAAATAATTGCAATATGAAATTTAGAGCATTATATAATTTTAATGCCAGCAAGCCTGACGTGCTGGATATTGATACTAGAAACATGGAATTCTAAGCTAGATACAGCAGAGTATAGTCCAGAGAGCTATTGGAAAAATTAGAGGGAAATTATAGGTTTTCCATTTTATGCACCTGTGTGACCATTCTTTCTTAGTCAAGAGAATGGAAAAGAATAGCATTCTTATCTGGCAACATTTTTCAAAATATTAGACAGCTGTGTTAAAACAACTAAGTTCCTACCTGGACTTCTTTCAGGCTTGGAAATATTTAATACTGGGCTCTGATTCTCAAGTGGAAAATGAAAAGTAATAAACATTTTTGCTGGATGGAGAAACCAGAGTGGAAACTATGCAGTCTGCATTTGTGTACTTCCAAGCCTGATACTTTAAAATATTTATTTTCAAATAGTTTTCAAATACTTGGAATACATAAAAGCAATCTGAGCTATTTTACATTATTGTTTTAAAAGGCAAAACCATATTTATACCACCCTTCATTCTGAACTGCCACTTGTTTCCTGCTCCCACGAGAGAATGCCACTTCACTAGCTAAGATTTCTAGAGAATTATCAAAAAACACCACACTAAAATGACATCATTTTTGACTACAAGCCTTTTTGGCAGACAGGTGAGCCCACGGCACTGGCAATGTCTTCTTGCATTAAGACAAGGATGCTATGTTTCAGCTACACAGAGGAGGTTTACATAACAATTGTACCACCCTGCACAGGGAGCCTGCAGCAGCGAGGGAACTCTCAGCAAGAAAGTTTGGGTAAGTTTTTCCTCCCTCATTTCTAAAAATAAAGCTCACTATTTCTGGTTTGAGAGCATTGCTGCAGAGAAGCGTGGCACTTGCAGAAACAGTTGACAGTCAGCAGCAGCTCAGGCTGACTTGAGCATTGTCTTCTGGAACTTCCACAATGTTCTTCTCCAGCTCTGTGGAAAGAAAAAAGTTATAAAATCAACATACAAGAAATGATACCATCTGATATTAAGGGTAACAAAAGCTGGATGTGGGCTCAGTCACTCCTGTAGGCTAAAACCTGGGTGGACAATGATAGGAATATGCTTGCAGGTGTTTGAAACTGGCTCTGATGCTTGAAAAACCTCCCCAAGCCTTCAGACTTTAAACAAGAAAAATGCACACCAAAAGCAAAACTCCACATACTGATGAGATTTCCTGCCCCAATTTGGGCCCTGTGCCCAGGAGTGCTCTCCAGCTCCTTTATCATGAACTGTTCAAAGGCCAAGGCAGCAACTCGGGAAAAGAATTCTTTGACATTTTCTCCTAGGAAACAAGACAGAAATTATGTGTTTTTATAAAGGCCCATCAACAGATGATCAAGCATAACAAGCACATCTGTGAACAGCTGACTGCTCAATATTGGGACAGAACAGGCCTCTCCAACAATCTGTTCCCCATTCTGATAACTGCAGAAAGAATTTCTAATTTTCATATTTTGGAATACTGTATCCTGTGCTGCACCTTTATTTTTAGCCAGCAACAGAGAGAATTCATTTTGTGGTGTAATCTTTTTCCATTGCAAACGTTGAGTAGTAGTGCACATGTGTATTTATGTAACTATCTATGAATTATACATGCTCAGATACTGCAAAGCAGCTTGATTATTTCTTTCTGCACACTCGACAGTGAAAGCACACATACAAACGCTCAAATAAAATCAGCCATTAATAAGCCTGAAGTTTCTCATAGCAACAAAACACAAGTACAACAACAAAAAAACTGGCAATGGGGGCATAATAAGTTCCTCCCACTCCAACATCAGCCCTCGTGGTTATGCTATTTTTACATCCTTTGCAGTAATTTACCTGTTTTGGCTGAAACCGACCAGTACTCCGCCTGCATCTCCTTGGCAAAACGGATGGCATCCAGCTCTGTCCTTTCACACACAGCATCTGACTGAGCAAACAACATGGAACAGCTTGAACAGAAGTGTGCCTGGGCTGGCAACAGCACACAGGCACTGCCATAGCACCTACACTGTGATGCTTCCAGTTTTCTCAGTGGCCTTTCTGACCTTGCCTAGACTTGGGCAATCAGACATGACCACAAGAACGTTCAACTATTCAGTACTGGCTTCTGATGGAAATCTCCACTCAGCTCCCACAGCACTGAAACAAAACAAGAGTTAACAAGTGACCCTTGTATCTAACACATTCCCTGGTAAAGAACTATCAAGTCAGCAGCCCTGTTAATGGTCTTTAAATCCTTGTCACTCCATCATTCTCAGCAGAAGAGTTGTAGGACCAACTAGTAACAGAATAAACAAGTTTGTTTTCAAAGCTTTAAAAATCTTTTTTCTACAGAAAGACAAACACAAGACTGAGAATTGTATAGAGAGACTGCATTCACCCTGTTCTTTTGAAAATTATGTGATATTCAATCAAGTAAGAAACCTTCCCTGTTCCTGAGTAATGAACACACCATTCCTTAAAAACCAATTTCCCTCTAATTTTTCCAATAGCTCTCTGAACTCTAACACTCACTTGTGAGGATCTAGCTTAGAATTCCATATTTCTAGGATTCATATCCAGCATGTCAAGCTTGCTGCCATAACAAAAATACATATAATGCTCTAAATTTTATACTGCAGTTATTTTAAATGGAGAGAAAGAATAAAACCTATGAACAGTTACAGAACAACAACAAAGCCTTCAAGATCACTATGCTTGAAAAATGTCATGCAATAAATATTTCACTAACTACCCTTTTTTTCAGAGTCTCTTCTTTAATTGGTTTCAAGTGGGCTGTTCAATTTACCTTTTAAGTTTTTCACTCAAGGTCTTTATCTCAATGACATTGTGCACAACTTGCAAGGGAAATCGCTTGAGGAACTAGAGGAAATCTGATTTCCTTATCTGCACTCAATTTACTCACCACCAAATCTTTTTTTGTTCCAACCAGAAAGATGAAGCTGGAATCTGGCTCATTCTCCCTCAATGCATCTTCTAACCACTGTCTGAAATAAAAAAAGAAAAAGAAAAAAAAAGAAAAAAAAAGAAAAAAATAATCAAGAATCAGTCAGAGGGAACAAAGAGTACAGGAGAATATGACAGATAATAGGGTCACAAGAAAAGTGAATGGAAGAACTTATGTGAGAGTATCAAAAGCCTTTTTTTCTAGACAGAGAGAGCAGTAGCTATTCCAACTCCTTTGAATACATGTCTCCCACTAAGGAAAAATCATACCCATGGCAGAGTACAAATTCAATAATCATTTTAGCACCCAGAGAGGATATTTCTCAGTGTAAGGGAGAGGGCAAAGTTTGGTGCGAGATAAGGAATAAGAAAGCGAGAAGCAACTGAAAAGGTATGAACCACATAGCAGGTTAGATCCAAATGGGAATAAAGAGTGAAATAATCTATTCAGCATTATAAAACAGCTCCCTATGAAGGCTGTATGATTCTTGTCTCACAAGCTTTTATATTCTTGTTACTCTGGCAATCAAGTTTCTCTTGAGTCATCCAACACAAGTCAAGGAGGGGAGGGAGTGTGTGCGTGTGTGGGAAATCAGGTTCACAGGCTTCAATTACTTTCAGCCAAGCAGAGACACTAATATATATATTATTTTACAAAGTCCTATGTAAATGAGCTAAGCACCATAGTACACATTCAAATAAGACAGAGTACAGGTTGTAAAGAAGTCTGTACCTGCATTACAGTCACAACAGCACGTTAGAAATACATATACTCTGAGCTGTGACAGCAGTGTGGATCATAGATCCATGCAGGGTTTTGCAGCCTGCACTAGAAGCAGAATGAGTTTACTCATAACAATTAGTGTGTTGTTGTAACCAAATAATTACAAGGATCTGAACTAGTAAGTTTAGCTGTATCTACACATACTTGGAGTTTTAATTTTCTCTCCTCTTTTTGACAGCCTATCTCCCATCAGAACCACAGAAACTAGAGAAAAAAAATTTGGGATAACAGTGCACCTAGAAAATGAAAGGCCCATGAGACATTATGCATGAGATGCATCTCATCAATTTTATCATTTACATTAGATTCCAGCCTGTTATTCTATTTATACCAAATGAAGCAAAAAGAAAAGCTTTTGGAGTGCACTTCATCTTTTGCTGCATGTCTAGCTTTGGAAGGATCAAGCTTTCACTGAAGTGCCTCTCTCTCTGCACTGACTTTAAAGGAAGTCAAGTGTAAGCAGTTCAAATTTATGCTCTGCATTTTCTTCAGAAAAATCCCTCCCTATGTAATCCAAAGTAGTAACTGTCATTTTTAATTTCTTAGCTCAATAGAAAATACACTCATGATCCAGCAAGCTCTTAACACCTACATATGGAAGGCAATTAAACCTGCTGTAAAAACCTTTAAAAGATAAGCCAAAATGCAGAAACTTACTTGGTGTGATCCAAAGTTTGGATATCAGCCAGATCAAACACTGTTTTTATAACTGCAATAAAAGAGAAGACCAGAAAAAAAGTTAATTAAATTAGAAAGTGTATCAGAAGTGTCTCCAACCTGTCTAGTTAAACAGAGAGAATGTTTATGTATAAGGTGTAAGAACAGATTTACCACATAGGAAGTGGAAGACTATCCATTTGCTCATTCCTTTTTTTTTTTTTTTTCTAGTACCCAATAAGACCTAAGTCCTTATCTTCAGTGTTTTATCTATAGTCTGCAGTCTACAGTGCTATCAACCCTTTCATTGTGGGACCACAAATTACCACAGCATTGTCTCTTACCAAAGGGAAAGCCAGAAATATCCACTTCCAACTCTAGCATTAATCTCACCCAACCTCAAATTCTTTCCCGCTAGTCACAAGTGCCACTTTCTATCACAGCACCATCAGAACACTCAGAGATTGCAGATGTGACAACACATCAAGTCATTAACTTCTTCATCCCTTCTTCCCTGCAACAATAGACAATCCATTCCACCACAGTGTGTCTATAGGTACTTTCCTGAGAAGCACATATGGATAAAGGTTGCTGTACAAAATACAGGCTCCCAACAAAAGCAGGATCAAATTAATATTGCTCTCACCCTCTGCTCCTCGGTAGTAAGCAGATGCAATGCACTTGAACTTCTCCTGACCTGCTGTGTCCCATCTGTGCAATGGGGGGAAAAAAGAAATTTCAGGTTAATGAAACCCAGGGTAACCTGAGTAAACATGTTAATGAAGCAGCAGACTGGTACAAGGCAGAGAAGAATGTGATACCAGGGAGGTGTCACCATCTGGAACACGTTATTCATTAACTACTGGTAGAAATACAGTAAAGCTCTATTAGTTAATGAGGACATGCAAACACCATTTTTACTTTTTCTTAATAAATACTAATAATTTTGGAGACAATTCAAATATTTGTATTCTGCATGGTAATGTCCTTTTCTTAAAATATTTTTTTCTTTTACCTATGTAATTCGCACGTATTTCTAGGGCAATCTAGTTTTGTAAATTTTTTGTGCTAATACTAGCTAAGTCATGTATTAGCCCATGTTAGAATCTTACAACTGCCAGATAAGATATCTGTCTCTACACTACAAATGAGAGACCTGCAGCTCAGTCTAGCAGGTACTAATGACACCATTAAATAAAATCAAGAATGTCCTTCTCATTAATGAACACGATATGCAGTGCCCTCAGCTACTGCCAGCACTACAGAGGTTTTGTTGTAGCCTTGTACTGCCAGCCACGGATGCTTGCAAATATATCTTGTATAGAAATCTCTCAGCAAGAGGGGGCACTAGTGCTTATCATATGGAAATGTTCTACCCAGCTTCTGAAGACTTTGCAGATAATGCAACCTGACCGTATTGCTTCAGTTTGCAAAACGCTAATGCATGAGTCTGGGTTTTTAGAAGGACTCAAGTTCCAAAAGGATAGTACCTGGCAAAACTTCCCAAACACAACTGAAGTGAAATCAGTGGGAAATGGATTTTTCAATAAATACCACGAGCCATTTATTAACATCAAGCAATCTCACCATAAAAAAAAAATGTCCCTAAGTAAAAAGGTTTTTAAAATTCATGCACTAAAATATCTCATGCAAAGCATCTTATTTCTGCTCTAGGTCACACTACAGATGATTCCATAATGCCCTCTACAGAACAATGTTGCTGGCCACCAGAAACACAAAGGGACACCACTCCACAGACCCAAAGCAGGTGGAAGAAAGGCAGGATTCCCACTCGTCTGACAAGCAAAGTTGAAAATCAAACATGTCAGGTTCACATTCTAATAAAACCACTCCAGCCTTTCTATGATTTAGGGACAATTAATTAGCTGCTAATTAAGAGATGTTGAAATACTGGATATCTTATAATTAATTTTGATGACTGCAGGAATAAAATCCCCAGTAAATTCAAGTTCAGTGTTCACTGTGCCTACTAAACTCAAATCACAGACTGGGGTTACACCAGCACTGGTGGCTGTGACAAAAACTTCCACTTCTCTTTCATGAATGTTGAGTAAAAGTGACAGAACTCCACTGAAAAAGTGCAAGACATCCAAGATGAATTTTCATTTACAAGCTTGTAATATTTTTTTAGGCATAAGAAATCCAAGAGTAAAATTTCTACTAAAACTGCAAGTCCAGAGACAGAATCTTTTCTTCAGATCACATTATTCTTTGTGCAATTGTATTATATTTTTTAAATATTTATTCCACTACAGCCTGCAGCAATTCAAGCTCTGCTGAGACTGTACTCTGTGCAATGCTTAATCATGCTCTTTCAACTCACATCTGGAGGTTATATGGCATTCCAATTATCTCAAAACGTTCAATCTCAAAATCTACTCCAATGGTTGCCTTGTAGTCTCGGTCAAAATTATCTTTACAAAATCTGCAATTGAAAAAAAGAGGATGAAAAACTAGTAAGACAAGTACAAATAACTGCAAAACTAACACTATCTAGGGTAAATTATGAAGAAAAGAAAAAACTAACTGTGGATTTGCTATATAATGTAGAAGCAGACAAAAAAACCATAAAGACATTAACTAAAAGAAAAGGAGATACTGTTCAACAAACTAGAAAGCACATATATCTAGTAAGCTCTCAGGATAATATGAGACTCAGAATAAAACATCTTTGGGCTCTCAAGGGAGGTACAGTATCTTCCAGTTTTAGTTACAAGGGAACATATTTTGGGTCATAAATATTGACCCAAATGAAACCTAGACTCAGACACAAATTGTTTTCTAATTGTTTAGCCTTTAGACTGGATTCCTTAAGAAAACACTGTATCATATTTGACTAGATAAAAATGCCTAAGAATGTAACATATACTGATTGAAGTGCTAGAGCACAACTTTCTGTGTTGATGTATCAAGACTGTCTCATACTCTTGACTTCATTTTGTCTTCATTTAATAACAAAACCACAAAGTACTGGTTCAGGTTCAATCCAGAACCATGAAGCGCTGCTCTAAAGCCAGCAATGGAAACGTTACAACATTTATCTGAGGAACAGGAGAATCAACCATCAGCTGAGATATAGCATACCTGTTGATAAGACTGGTTTTCCCAACATGCAGGTCTCCTACCACAACCACTTTGGATATTTTCAGCCTGTTATAAGTATTTGAAAATATTACATGTAGTAGTAGTGTTAGTAGTAATTTCACAGTCTCCTTCTAAAAATTCTGATTTAGATCTTTAAATTGCAAGTGAGGAGCACATGTACCCGTGACTTGAGTCTATCTACGTGCCACTGTGCTGCATGGTCTGAGTCTTTAATTGCGAGAAAGAAAGCCACCAAGAAACCAAACCCTTCTGGAGCAGAAATAGTTCATTTCTTACTCTGTTTTTTTCTTAATTTCAATTTAGTGGAACAAATTTTATCCTATTAAAATTGCTTTGACTATAAGTATATGCATTTGGCATAATTTTACATAGGTTTACACATAAGACCATAGTGTATCTGCATCCTTTGCATTCCAATTTATCCCAAGTTTCTCATTGAATTTAACAGTACAAATGAAGTCCTAAGTGCAGAAATAAGAAATTGCTGATAATGAAAATAACCCACTGCAGAATGTGCCTCTGGGAAAAACAACCCACAGGGTTAGAGCCAATACATTTTATGACTATCTGGAATAATATTAATCTGAACCTGGCTTCATGCAAATAATCCTCTTTGCTCTGGGTCCTTCCACAGGATACAGCAGATGGGCTTTAGGTGACTCAGCCTGCACTCTTCAAATTGAACCCATGTCTCTTTTAGGAGATCCAGGTGGATAAGTGAATTTAAGTTCATTTGTTGACCTAAACTTGGATTGACATTTCCTGTGCAAATGGTACAAAAATGGCTTAAGAGGTTTAAAGTTCTTTTCCATCAAGGAATGGCTTTTTAATAAAGGAGTTAATCTTCTATTGAATACTATTTCTGGTTACATCAACTTCCATGTGATGCTGATTCCAAGTTATCTACTCTAAATAGCTGAAAAATTGATTGGTAAACTGCATGATTAACATTTCCAAAAAAGAAAAGAAAAAAAAAGTTATATGTGCCAGTCAACATTAACTGGGTGACCACAGGCCCCTGTGCTCCTGATTACTGCTACTGAGAAAATACTGAATAAAATCAATGACCTTAAGGGAAAAGCCAAAGAGTAAGGAATGGTTTAGAGGTGTGAGTTCCATTAATTTTTGCTGGGGGAAAAAAACTCCCTAGATCAGACCATTTAACACAATGATGGACTGTTAGGAGAGTATTAAATAAAGCCATTAGCTGCTGAATTTATCAGACTAGCTTTCCAAAGGACAAAGAAATATTTTATTAGTTGGGGTAATGGAAAAGCAAGATAATGGCTATTCCTGTCAAGCTTTACAAGTACTGTACAAAACACTTTGGCTGCTGTTCCTACTCCCGTTCCACCAAAAAATTACCTAAATGACCAAATAATAATCATATCTAGAAAGCAGAAAAGACAGAAAAGTAGTTTAATTCTATTCACAAAGACAAACCATATAGCTTTTTCATTATACTCTGTTACCAGAATAAATTACATTGAGAGTTGGTTTACTATAGAAATAAAAAAACCCCTAATAATAAAAATCCCAAACGAATACAACTAGGAAATGGAAGGAAAAAATACCTCAATTCAATAAGCACATCTTACTTGGAAAATTGTCCAGACACTTGTAACAAATTTACACAAAACTAAGATAGTGACTGTGTTTCTAAAAAAGGAATAAAGTCACTGATGTCTCTCAGGGTGACATATTTTCGGCAAATTTTTTTTTTAGCAAGACTCCCGAGTGAAATGAATATAAAGTTGCATTTAAAGATGGATATCATGACAAGTCTCATGTCAGCAGCTCTAGAGCTGGAGGAATAGTGAGCTAATTGTCAGTATTCATAGGAGCTCCACTTTATGGAGGATCCTTCACATTGAAACCAGAAGCATTTATCACTAAAATGTACAGCTATTTATTTTTACTGAATAGTCATGATTTCAACACAGTTTAGCTGTCTTGCCTTGCTTCAGAGATCAAATCAGTAGTAGTAACAGTTCTGGTGGAGAGATAATGCAGGGGAAAAAACCAACTTCAAGATTATTAGTAGACCATAAACCAGCTTATTCTCATTTTTAAACGCTATATATTTACCAGATTTTTGCTCCAGTTTTAAGGAATCTTTTAAGAGAACTCCTCAGCATGTATACTTCAAAAAGACTAAAACCAGATTCCCAGATTTTTCAAGAAACTTAGAACTGCTGCCTTTATATCCCTGCAAAGCCTTTATTAACTGCTGCTTTGGAACACCTACAGAGAACACAGCAAGGCTGGATCTGTTAGATCTTTTGAACTAAGTGTTTATTTAAAGGGTGTTAAAAACCTTTTTATTTCTAAACTACGACACCATTTTTTCAATGCTACCTATCCCAGCAGAAGAAGAGGCACTTGATTAACATACTGTGGAACAGGTCAGAGAACTGCCCATGGAGGGGCTGAACTGGAGGGAGGAATATGAGGAACGGGGATGGGGCAGGGGTGGGGGGAAGCCAATGAAGAAAGGAGGCTATTAAGAGCTTAAAATACTTTCTTCCTTGCTTACCTGGGTTATTACAAACTTACCCAGCTGTTCCAGTGCTCCGCTGACAAGCAGTCCTGACCTGTGCGTGGAAGTGCTCTTTAAACTGCAGACAGGCTTCAGGTGTGTACCACTGAAAAGAGAGAACAGCTGCTGGGACAAACTGGGTGATGGCTGCTTGGCAAGAAGTCAAACTGGCCAGGAAAAACAGATAAAATTATTGTTCACAGGGTTTGTCAAGAACAGCATTATCCTGGCATAAGAAAAGGGGTAGGTTGGGTTAGAAGGCAGGAAGGTTTCCCCAGAGCTGTGTTTGTTAAAACTCCTTGGGACAACACCATCCTTTGAGCACCTTTCTGAGTGTCAGTGTCCAGCATTGCCTAAGCACTCATGACCAAATCCATTTCTCGTCATTCTGTGCCACAGGAAATGCCTTCAATTATCCCAACAATCTAAGACACACAAGACAAACACGGAGGGGAGTATACCACCAGCAAGTCATTATTACTGTGAAGTTTTTCAATCTTATGTAAGTGTGAAGCACTGTTTTAACTACTAGCCCTTTAACTGAGAATTAGTTAAAAATGAGGAAAATACATTTTACCTTGCATTTGCTTAAAACACCTGTGGTATTTTCATAAAATTAAAATCAAAATATGTGGCTGAGATCAAGAATGGAAAAAAAAAGTGAGCTCCCTTAAAAGGATCTTTTGAACAACTGAAAAAAACAAGTGTTAATTCCTTGCCCTTCCCTGTCCTTAACGGTTCTATTATACTTCAAATACAGAAGTCTTTGGGGACATCAAAGGTATTTTGTCTGTGTTTCTGCAGTACCTACTACATTTGATCTACTGTATGACTAAGGTTCTTGTACAAACAGAAAATTAAAATTGCCTCAAATTCTCTAACCAAAGACTCCTAATTAGATTTTTTTGGCAAATTTAATGTCAGCTCTGGCTCCTCTTTGCCCTCAGTGTTGGAGCTCTTATGCGTGTAATTATTACTGTTTTGCTGAAAGATACCACTTCTGTCACAGAAGTCACTTTTTGTAAAGGTTAGAAAGAAGAATGAGGATTGTTATTAAAGAGATCAGCATTGAATGGGACTATGAGGTCACACTAAACTTTGAAAGAATCTTAAATAATTTGCAATTATAACAGAAGACAACAAGCGTACATTAAATTAAATTAAAATACCATATTAGCACAATGGAAAGATAGATCAGTGTGGCAGGAGCTAAATACTGTGACCAAAGCGATAAAAAATACTTACCTTGGGAAACTGGGAGATTATTCTTTCTCTGCTCACTGGGGGAACCAAATGCATTAGGCTGGACTTCATTCTCAAAGTTCAGTTAAATTCTACAAGTCTGAAAATATGTAAAGAGAAACACAGTATTCAGGAATTACCTCAATACGGGGACAACATGATAAAGACTAACCAAGTTCTTGCAGACTTGTCATCTTTTTTTTCCTTTTTTCTTTTTAGTACAACTGGTGGCTCTTCAACTCAGTCTGCAAGGAGGGAAAGCTGTTCCTCATGCAAACAGGACCATCTCAGTATGCACAGCTGTAGTAGCAAACAGTGGCCTTCTGAAACTACAAGGCACCAACTCTAATTCCCTGGGAGGACAGAGAATTGCTCACTTAATTCAAGCCAAGTGCTTGCAGTTTAGCCCTCAAAGGACTCTGCAGTGTTTAATTTAAAAATCTTGCTCATCATTGTTTCAAATCCCTCTGCACTAAGTACATTAATTAATGTTAGGGATCCCAGATTTCATGTGGTCAGAAGAAGGGAGGAAAGATGAAGCTGCCACGTTTCTTGGCATAACATCAAACTTTCATCCAAGATCAGCTCAGAAAGAATGAAATCTGTCTGACATGAAAAAAGAATAATGTTCACATGAAAATCACAAATGCATTCAGATGTCTCACCTGAGCTACATCAATTTGGTTATGTAAGGAAACCTCGTGGGCTGCTGGGGGAGGGGACCCTTATTAGGGTACTGATTTCTCACTGGCAATCGAAAGAACATTTCTAAAGGGAGCATTTTCATCCTGTAGCAAAGTGTAAGGAAGGACTCACCGAGCAGCAGCTGATGCAGAGGATTCCAGCCGCACAAGCAGCCCAGCCCCTGCTCCGTGGCCATAGCAACAGGTTTGCAACAATTCCCTTCCTCCCCCTTCTTCCACAGCCCGGGAAGGCGGAGATGGAGTAACTGAACTATACACAGAGCAGTAGTTTAGAACAACAAACTCCTTTTAGTGGTCATACAGATTCCTTTGATCGAGAACTGCTCCTCAATAAACCAAATGGTCCCTAATCCTGAATAAGGCAACAGTTCTATTTTCTTCAAGGATCGTTGTATATATGGGGACAAAGAGCAGGATTAACCTATTAGACAAGAAACGAATGGAGGGGGGAACTGTTACAGTGCTAATATTAAGCACAGCAGCAATTATAAAGAAACTCCCAAGGGATTTTTCCAGCATTTCAAGTTGATTTCATCTCAGCTTTAAAGTCAGAATGCGCATGCCACTAATGAGACATTCTGAATTATATAAATGTCTTTCTACTCATTAATAATCTTGCTTTCTAATGTACAAAACACCAAAGACAAGGAATAAGAAATTACACAGCCATTTTGCATTACATAAGTTTTGTCAATTAACTCATTAATTTAGACATTATTTAGTAAGCCAGAGTGCAACATAGGATTTTGCTATGTATTTTACTAGGGTTTAAATTTTCGACTTTCAGGAGAAAACAAAGCTCTCCCATTCTAACAGTCATATTTTAATAAAGGAAGAGGTTTTGAACCAGGAGACAAGCCTCTCCCACTTCTGCAGCAGACTGAAAATGTTAAAGGGCACATCAAAACAGACCAGTAATGTTAAACAGTGAGCAAGTACAGAAGAAAAAAAACCCAGAGTTGTGTCTTACAAGCACACATAAAGAATAATACTCAAGAAAATCACTAGTCCACTGCTTAGAATTAATGTTCTATTCTCCTCCATGAGAAATTGCTTTTAAATCACTTCAGGTACGAATATGATCTGTACCAAGACAGCCACTTCCCCACAAAGAACCAGACTTGTAGCTGATGGGTTATTCACCACAGAAGGTGACATTACGTATTTATCTTTTACCATATGGAGAATTCTACTTATGCTACTTGTGACCATATAAACCTCAAGAGGTCCAGACCCATGCTACGGTGTGCTCCTGCCCTTCTGGCCAGCTTGAATGATTTTATGGCAATATTAATGTCTTAATTAATGTCAGAACTATTAGTATAGTTCTGAAAACAAGAACTCCATGAGTTGGTAAGAGTTTCAAACACTAACTTTCTTTCTGCATGTTCTAGTTGTAGTTCAACACCTCCTAAGCATGGTAAACACCTGTCATGTGTACACAGATTGACTCAGTGCACCTCTCCTAGAGCTCTTTCACAAACTAAGCTACAAAAACCACAGTTCAACCATCTCAGTGAATGCAAAGTACAGGAGGGACCAAGGCAACCACACAGATATATTTCAAAACTGAGAGGCCATCTTCCCTTATATTTGATGTATTTAGTCTATATCTCACACACACACAAGCATATCCCAATTTACCATATCAACAAATAAGACACACCATTACAGGAAAAGAATTTAAGAAATAAAAAGCTGCTAAACATACTGAGAATGATGCATTAAAGCATCTCTTCTTAAAGAGCTGAAAGGGGATTCAGTCACCAGGGAGGGCTGGGAACAGTGTCTCCATGGCATCACAACCCTCCTTATCTCAACATTGCAAGAACAGTAGTGCCAGCAGCTTCTGTGGATAGACAAAGGATATGAGGAAGGCATACATAAAATAAGTTAATGTCATGACCACTAACAAAATCAGTATTCCAAGCTGCAGTGAAGGACAAGACAGAACAACTCGCACCAAAAGCAGAGGTAACACTGAGGGACAAGTCTCTGATTTGGTTCTGCTCTTTCTACACTGAGAAAAGTTCATGTTCTTCCTATGGAAATCAGGCGACCTTTTACAAGTACATAGTAGAAGTCTAATCTAATTCAGGTAAATCACCTGTAAAGTAAATAATCAGATCTAAAATGTTGCAGAAAAATGAATCCTTTCCTTTTTAAAGTAGCAATTTTTCTTTTATGGATTTTGAAGATCAACAAATCAGAACCTATTCCTGTGATGCATTTTAATCCGGCTCATCAGAATTACTTTGGATTTGTAAAATCCTTTTTAAGAACTTTGATTATTACAATTGTTACTCAGACATAATGAAAAACATCTCAACGACTTCACTATCTGCACTATCATTTTATAGCACAAGCTGTTCAGAGTTTTTTCCTGATGCCAGATAACATCTGACAATCCAGAACACCCTTAAATTGTGGCACAACATTGCAGTGATCCATTCTTCCCGTGTACCTTCCTCTGAACAGTTATGTGAAACTAAGTAATAATGGAAACCCTTACTACACATTCTAGCTGCTCATAGTGACATTCTGGAGAAGATTAGGAAAGAAAATCTAGTCAAAAACTACTGCGCTCCCTTCAGTCCTTGTACCCCAAGGCACTCGCCTGTTGTATTTCTGCCCTTAACTAGACCACCATTTTGTTCGCTCTGAATTTTCCTCGATTTTGTTCAAGTAAAATTACTTTGAAAACAGGGGACAATGAGCAGAGAACCACACTCAGCAGAGAACCGAGGCAGAACGGCCGCCACTCCGACACCTCACGGGTCCCCTCAGGGGCCGCGCCTCAGCCCCCGCCCGCCCCGCGCCCCGCCGCCAACTACGCCACTGACGTAACTCCCTCAGCGCGAGCGCAGCCAAACGCGGTGCTCACGCTGGTGACGCAGCCGGACCCGGGGCTCGGCGGCGTTAGTCGCTATTCGCGAAGAGGCGCGTACGCAAAGAGCGGGCGCTGTGGCAACCCGGGCACGCGCGCGCTGAGGGGCGGGAGCCGGGGCTCGGTAATGGGGCCCGGAGCCTTCGGTTATTTAGCCTGTTCTGTTTGCCCTCAAGGGAGAAGTGGAGTTGTTTAGAGGCTGTTTTAACTTTTGTTTTGTTTTGATTTTGTTTTGTTTTTTTGTTTGTGTGTGGGGTTGTTTTTTTTTTTTTTGTTTGGGTTTTTTTTTAGGTTTTTTGTTTGGTTGGTTGGTTGGTTTTTTGGGGTTTTTTTTTGTTGGGTTTTTTTTTTTTAGTTTTTTAGGGGTTTTTAAAATTATTTTTAAAGTTTTCTATATTGGAGGTCGAAGTATTCAATCAGCTGAGGCGCTTTCCGTACTGAGGGAAGGGCGGGGGGGGGGGGGGGTGGAGGGGGAGGCAGCCCTCACATATTCTATCAAACATTGCCGAATTCTGAGGGCTGGTTTTAACCAGATCCCTTTAAAATGCGTTTTGGGCTGGGTTTTTTGGGGTGGGGTTTTTTTTTCCCTTTGGGAAAAAAGAGGTATTTTATTTTCCTTTGCTTTAATTTTATTATTTTGAGTCTGCTTCGATTTTGGGCATTGGGCTGCTTCCCTTGAACCCTTTAAAAAACATTCCCTTTATCAATTTTAACATCCTTCCTTGAAATTTTAAGCTTTCTCTCTCTCTTTTCTTTACAGTGTTCAGTGAGAATTAAACCAGATTAAGACAATTCAGCAGATGGACACACGTTAGTGCTGATGATGCACGATTCCAGCCTCTTTCACAGCTTCCTGACAGTGTATGTTTGCTAAAAGAGCTCCCTGGGGACACAGAGCACTGTTTAAAGTCAGTAGGTGTCTTTATGGTACATTATCTGCCCAGTCACCAAGTACAGCCATTTGGAACTGGTTTTAGGGATAGGGAGTATCTTTCTCAGGAAGAGACTCTCAGGAAGATTTGGGATGGCACAACCTCGTATCTCGGCCTACCTCCCCCCTGAAATAGACCCCACCAAAGCTGCCGTGGCCTTTGGGAGGAGGGCCCTTCCTAAACTGAACGAGGAGTTGCAGTCTCCCGAGCTGCTGACGCAGCAGCGAGCGCTGATGGCTCTCTGCGATCTGGTCCACGATCCAGAAAAAGTCTACCAGGCAATAGCATTAGGTAAGTGGTCTGTTCTCACTAGCTCCGACACAGTGGGGCAGGCTGAGGGGACAACCCCACTTCACTTTCTTCCATTACTTTTTCCTTACAATATGTTTGATGATGCAAGATGCCCAGGAAAAATTTCCTGTTTGTTTTACCATAGAAAGGTAAAGAATATTATAATACCATTTACATGACAGTTATTATAAGAATTATCACTTTAGGATTCATCACTGGCTCACTGTAAGTTTTATCAACCCCTAAATACAAAAGTAGTGCAGAATCTTTCTTTCCATGCAATCATAGAATTGTTGAGGTTGGAAAGACCTCTGAGATAATCCAGTTCAACTGTTAACTCTGCCCTGCCATGATCACCACTAAACCATGTCCCCAGACTTTATTCCAATTTTAGCTAATTCCTAACATAGGCTAATAAAAAAACCCCCACCTAATTAGTTCAAAGTTAGAACCCCTTCACCATCATCACCCACTTGCCTGGAACTTAATGAGAAATTAGAAAAGAAAGGAATATAACCAAATTTATCTTACTCATCAGAACTACATCTGGCCAATACTTATTTTGAAAGCCTGGAAGAATCCTGAGTTTTGATTTCTGGGGGGGCAAAAAGCCCCTAACCACAAGCTTATTTTTGCAATTTTTAGCAGTCTGTGGTATATCTACATAGCTCATTATGTAACACAGAAAAAAAATCCTTGTTTGCTACTGCTTTTTTCTCTGTTTACTTCCTTTACATTTTTTTCCTCTCATAAAAGAGACTAGTCATGTTCAAAATTTATTAAGTTAGTGTTTGATGAACAGTTGATTGCCAAGGCAATGTGAGATTGTTGTTAGTTTGGGGTTGTTAGGTTTTTTGGCTCTGGTGAGTGCCATATGTGCATACACAATCATTAATGGTTCACCACATTTATTTCTGTTCAAAAAAGACAAGTGACTGTCAATCCTGCAAAACCATGCTTTTCTAAAGACATCAGTAGCTCTACTGTCTTATTTTTAGAGTTATGTCACTTTATATCTGCAGGATTAGGATTTAGCTTGATAAGGAGTCAGGAGCTTGTTTGTAGCGTGACATTTTTGGCAGTAGGCCTTGAAATTTGAAAGTTTCTTCCTTACTTGAGATATAGCAATGAGAATTTCACTGGCAGGACAAGCTGAAAATTCTGAGGCCCTTCAAATTGTGAGATAAAGGATGCATATTGCTATTTCAAATTAATGCCGGAAGTAAGAAATGTTAAAATGAATTCTGATGTCTCATAGGATTCTTGGATAGCCTGAAGACTTTGCTGGTGCATCAAGACCAAACTGTCCGGCGGAAAACAACAGAAGTTCTTTCTATAATGGCTTTGCACAGCATTGGCAGGTAGGTGCAATTCCAAAGTTTACTGAACCCTGTGGGAGGTGATGGTTCAGTGAGAAATAAGAACAGTTCCTAAGTTTTGTCAGACAGATGCAGCATAAAGAAGAGCAGTGAAGATTAAATGTCTCAAACATATACAAGTTTTATTATGTTGTGTTAAATCCTCCATTGTTGTTTTTAGGGAAGGGCTAATACGAAGTGGAGTCATTTCTGCCCTCACTGGGCTCCTGGATGATCCAGTAGATATCTGTCGGAAGAACACCCATCAGATTTTCGACATGCTGGCAAAATTACCTGAAGGTAGGAGGTTTTAAGCAGTTAAGTGTTCAAGTAGACAACGCAGAGAGGAAATCAGGTAAATTCACCTATGCTCCAGATTTAATTTATTCCATTTCCCTTGAAACTCATATTTTAAAACAGTATCTTGTTTATTTTTGCTTATCTTAGTTTTCCTTAGTTAACTTTCTTAGGTTTTATGCAAGTTAAGGCTACCTGCTCAAGATACAATGCACTACATGCTTGAATTGGTATTCAAAACCCTGCATCAAAATTTCACTTTTTCCCTTCTGTTCAAGGTATGGAGCAGCTGTTGATCACAGTGCATTAGTTTCATAAGTGTTTAAATCTGAGCATTAGTCTTAAACTTCTCTTCCAGTTGATAAAAATTACAGTTTTAAAAATAAAATTTCAGTAGAAATGATCAGTTAAAAAGCCATACTGTTTAAATTCATAGCAAAGTATATTGTGTGAGAAATTCTGTTTCACTACTGATGCTTAAAAACAATTAAATGAACACTTAGAGCCTTGCTAACTATACATGAATTCTAAAAAACCTAAAGCTGTATTTTAACATGCAAGCAATCCTTTTCAAAGTCTCCAATAATTCCATTCATATGAAGGATATTAATATGTTGGGCTAAACAACTTTGTGAACATCAGTATGGAAAAGTCTGTAAAAGCAGCTCTGAGTAATTACTCTTGGAAAAGGTGGGTTTTTTGAGTCATGTATTCTGTTTATTTAGATAAAAATATAATGTATCTATAAACATATACATGCCTGTATTTAAGGGCTGGAAAATAAATCCTGGAGCAGAATTGTGTCAGTGTAGAATGGACTCACATAGAGAGGGCAATTTAAAAGGAAAACGAAAAGGTGCAGAACTTTCTGCTATGAGACAATTTGGGGAAGTATCAAGGATAACCACAGATATTTTCCAATAAGTAGTAAGAGTCACGAGGCCTGATGTAATTCATTTGCCATATTACAGATACAGAAATAGTCTCTGCTTGGTAATTCAGCCTTTTTCAGCTGGCCAAGAAACTGTCTTTCTCTTTGCGTTCACTTGTACACCTCACATCCAGAAAATGAGCTAGGATGTTGTCCTAGGGTAACAGATGTACCTTGGATCAGCTGGAGGAGGTCAGCAACTACTGCAGCACTCCACAGCTCGATTTGTGCTGTTCTCTAGAGCTGAGGTAATTTGCAGGGCCAATAAAGCAACGTGCTCTGTGCTAGACAAAAAGGAACAGAAGCTGTACATGCCCTTGGCATGAAGGGTAGCTGTTTACCTGGGAAGTGGTCAGTGACTCCAGCTAGCTCTATGCCAGGCCACCTGGTCTTTCTCCAAAAAGGAGTAATTTAGGAAAATGTGGTTATTTTGAGCAAATCCACTTACAGAGTATTTTTGATTCCTAAATTTAAGGATGTGTAACAGTATCTTCCAGGAACTGTGGAATAGTTAAAACCCAAAAGGTAGGAGAATGCACAAAGACTGGGAGAACACTGAGGAGTAACATTTCCAGAAGGAGCAACAACTTAGGGAAAAAAAAGTAATGGGCAGAAGAAAGACAAAAATAGATAGATATATATGTTCAGTAGAGGATAGAAGAGGGAGAAGGGCCAGCAGGAGGAGAAAATTAGGAACATTAAAGAAATTAATATCAAAACTTCCTCTCTTTATAAAAACAATTAGCTGACATATATAATACTTGATAATGTTAGTGAAAGGGTGTTATGCAATGATAAATGACCTCAGAAATAGCAACTGCAAAAATAGTTCTAGGAAAAAAATATCTTTCATTATGGTGTCTTTAACACTGGAAAGGTTTAATAATTCTTACCTTTACCTATCCTGTCATTTATGGGTACTTCATTCTTTTAGGTGAAAATTGAGGTGGAATGGATGGGGCAATGGATTTTTAAGCTTACCAGAACCTCTGTCTGGGAAGAGCCTAAGAGATAACATTTCTCCTACCCTACTGACTCTTAGGGTCTCCACTTTTTCATTCTTGAAAAATCATAACTAATTGAATGTGTGGATAAGGACTCTAAGGATACCTTTTTCCCTTCAAAACTTGTTTTGCTGTATGGAGTGCAAATGCTGAAAGGACAGATGGCATTCTTACTGCAGCAGATGGGACATCTCTTCTGTGAATGTCATTGTTGCCCAGGTGAAGTGAAATCCCAGCTGTATTAATGAAGCTCTTTCAGGTGGCAGTGCACTGCATCACTGATAAACCTGAGAACTGAGAAAATAGATGCAAATTTATTGCATGATTTATCCAGGTGGATGACTAAGAGTCAAGGGATTTAATTTCAGCACCTGTCTTCAGCCAACAGATTTTTTAGTTCTAACTTTGCTATGCCTCAGTTTTCTTATACAGATTTTTTTTATAAAGAAAACTCTGTATGAAACATAATTTATTTTAACATCTTGAATTCTTCAGAGAGAAAACAGAGTAACCATGAATTACTCAGAATACTAAAATCAAAAACATCATAGGAATTAAATTATTAGAGAGTTAATAGCAAGAAATAGCTATTCAGAAAACATGATTATGTGACTTGATTATTAAAACATAATTATTTATTTATTTGTTTATCCCCATGCCTCTGATTTTAAGTCAAGTAGGAGCACAGGTGGTGCTTCACTTTCATTTCTCCTTTCCAAGATAGCTTTCACTCAATGAGGAATGGAACTGGCTGCTTTCCTTTAGAAATCCCCTTGGGCCTTTGTTAAAATGTCCTAGGTTCTCCACTTCATCATCTCTAATACTTATGCTAGAAAGACCTTCTTAGTTGAATAAAGATTTGGTTTTTAATATAAAGTGTCTGCTACCCCCCTGATAATTGACTCCACTTTTGGTTTTATCCACCTTTCTTACCTCGAAGCTATGCTGTAATGAATGCTGGCGTTTTCTTGTCTCTTCTTTCACTAATGTGAATAGGCCACAGTCCAATGAAAGAAAGAGGTGAAGGAGACACAACATCCAACAGGCCATTCATTGGGAAAGGGAGCCCTGACTCACTTCCCACCTTTTCCACCATTCAGCTGGCTAATAATTGGATATTGCATGTAAAAAAGCAAATTGGACTAGAAATACTGCATAATTTCCCTGGTAAATGATAGCAATTTAATAGTAAACAAAGTTTAGAGGAGCATGTACTAGCAATTACTGTATAGAGATTTTAGTAAACTTGCAAAGCCAAGCAGCCTGAGTACAAATATCTCAAGCAGGCAGCAGCTCCTCACTACAAGTGAGACGTGAGAACTCTCTGTGTGCCATGGCAGACAGATCTCTGTGTCCCTTTATACCTTGAAGGCACAGCCTCATTTGCTCTTTTGCCTCTACTCTTCAGGTGTAACAGTTGGCAGGGAATGCTTAAAGGGACCCCATGTCTTCAGTACAGGGATAAAATATCTTGTTCAAAATTAGATTGAAGAAAACTTCACAAGCATTATCCAATCAAGTAACTGTTGTAACACTACTTAATGAACACACTATAGGCACGTTCAGTATCATTTGAATTATTTATTTTTGAAGTGGACAATTTAAATGTTGATGTTATTAACCATTTTGTTTTAATTTTCTTAGAGCCCTTGGCTGAGATTTCTTGCACTAATCATAGTACATAAGGGGAACAAAAGTAGAAGGTGATTTTCCAGTGTGCATGTGTGTCTGTGTCTCTGTGTACGTATGTGCTTTACAGTTATCAAACATTTATTTACACACCAACTTTACACTGATGTCTTTAAGAAGTCTTTTGTATGGCAAGGGAAAGAACCAACTGACCAAAGACTTAGGTCTATATAATCCATATGAGATTTTCCAGTGTAGTCCCACAGAGCTTCTTATGCATTCAAACTTTTGCAGGGAGGTTACTCCATCCAGTAGTGTTTCTTTACGAGATGAAACCTGGAGCGGAGGATTGCATCTCTTCAGTTTCCTTAACTTCACTAAACTGTAAATAATTTAAATTATTAAATTGAAATAACAAGACATTTAGTTGTTGTTCATATCGCTCATCTTTAACCTTCTAATAACACATCACATTTTAAAAATAATTTAAAAAACCAACAAAAAAAGACTTTTGAGGTTATACACTACACAATCTCCATGGCTCCTGCTTCTTGGGAAATCTGTTATAATATTACAATACCCAGAAGGTATTTGGAGCAGTGGAACAGAATTGTCCGTTGGCAACTTTCACATTCAGCAATCCAGACACTACAACAATAATTTAAAAAATTGCTTTGTGATTTATTTTTTAAATCTGTGTTAAAAAAGGAACACTAACCTACTTCTTAAATATAATTTGGTTTTTCATGAAACACCACAAGATTTGGCAAAAAAAGATGTAAAAGAAGACTGTTTTGATGTATAAAACTCCTTAACAGTAGAAGAAACACCGACCTTAATTTGGCCTATTCAAAGATTCATTTCATGTAGTTTTGCTGCATATTTGAAGCCAGAAAGAGCAGAAGGAGCTGCTAGTCAGTTAGGAACTCACAAAACAGTTGCGCACCAACAATTCCTTTAATAGGCAAGGTGTCCATAAGAAACAGTAAAGTAAAGCAGAGGTGTGTACATAGTATATGCTGAGAGTCATGTGCATGTGCATACATGATGGATGTGTACATACTCTTGACTGTGGATACCAGTATTGTGGGTGCATGCCCACTCTCTACAGATTTAAGTAGTATTTTGCTTAAACTCTCTCATTCAGTAGCTTCTGGTTGGAACTAGCTTTTATCCCCAACACAAGCATTCTGCTCCCCACCCTGCAAACAAGTTCATCTGTCACTCACCAGATTTATATTTTTATGTCAATAAGATTTTAGGACAACTGGATGAAGAGTCATTTCATACACAGAACATGATAACACTCCCACTGTAGGAAATGGAATGAAACAAATGGAATAAAAGTGCAGTGACTGTGGTGAAATATCTCCACAGAGTTTGGCCTCAATCTCTTTTTTTGTTTTTGTTTGGGGTTTTCGAGTTTTTGGTTGAGGTTTTTTTTCACTGGGGATGTTTGGTTTTCTTGGAGAGGAGGTTCTCACTCTCCAGAACATATATTTGGGGAAAATTACGTAGTAGGTTAAGGGGCATAAGAGGAACTGTGTTCATATATCAGATTTTCCCCTTTTCTCTCCATGGGCTATTAAGCATTGCCCAATTTTTTTCCATTGAAGTGGAAGCAGTTAGCCCCTTTTTTATCACTCCAGAAAAACAGATTAAACCCAAAGATTCTTAGCAGAGGCCAATGTATTTGAGATTGTTCTGAATGATGACATCTGTCACTGCATCAAACACAAATTGTATGTTACTGGTGTCAGTGGCACAGGTGAAGTGTGAGTAGATCTCCTTGGTCTCCTTGTTGCGATTCAAGTCCTCAAACTGGCGCTGGATGTAGACTGCTGCCTCCTCGTAAGTGTTTTGGCCTTTGTATTCAGGAAAGCAGACTGTTAAGGGGATGCGTCGGATTTTTTCTGCCAGCAGATCTTTCTTATTCAAAAAAAGGATGAGGGAAGTGTTGATAAACCAGTTGTTGTTGCAGATGGAATCAAACAGACGCAAACTTTCTGCCATTCGACTCTGTGGGAGAGGAAACAACAGTGTCAGCAATAGTGCTTCAGCAGAACTGTGGAAAGCTCACAGCTCTGTCTGCTGCCCTGAGCAGGTGAACTCCATTTAAGAACAATTGAGCATGACCCCCTCAATTATGTTTGGAAATTAAAATCCAATGCTGCTATAGACTGAAAGAAGAGAGCTCTGTTAAAAATCAGCGGCTGTCTTGAATGTTCCTGGGCTATTGTTGCCACTGTGACACTTAAAGTGATGCAGCTGGAGCTGTCCATGGTACCACGTGCTTGAGAAGCTGTGTTTATTGCTTGGTTTACAACTACGAGTAGGTGTAAATAAATGTAATGGTTTGAATAGAAAATATTATAGATTATTAAAAGAAATATCACTCAGGTATTGTCAAAAGTAGATACAGAAAATGTCTTAATCAGGCTTTTTTTGGCAAGGTCAATATTTTTCCAGCCAGTTTAGGTTTCAGAAAATGTTATGCATACATCATGAGTCATGGGAGTGATCCAGGGTAAGTGAACAGCAGGGATTTGGGATATCAAAAGCCAAGGGTATATTTGGTTTACAAGACTATTTGCAAATATGTATGTGTTCCATTTGTCTGGCTTGTGTTCAGAGGGGATGAAAATAATCAGAGTCTGGGCATTTTTGTTGCTATTTAACTGTGAAGTATTCTGGCCAGTTCTCCAGTTTGGAAGGAACAAACAGTGGAGAAAAGATGATGACTTTGGCTTTTAATAGAAATAAAGTATTTTGGGCCTAATTCTCCTGAAATTTGTGTCAGTTGGTCTAGTGCACTTCCCTTGACTTCAGCAGAGTCACCTGGTGAGAGGAAGAGAGAATAATAATGTCCTGTTTATTACACAAAAAATTAATATGAAAATATAATTTATTTAAAATTTACTTTTTATGTTGTTTTATTTGGAAATGAAATACATTGCATTGTTATTATTTCAGGGGAAATCTGCAACAGTTTTGATCATTATTGTTACACTAAAGCTGTGTACAGAAAAAAATGTCCCTTTAAAATGCATAGTTGCTGAAATAGGAGGACTGGTTAACATAAGCTTTTCAAATTACCTCTTATACTTTCCTCACTTTGTGTTATTACTCCTTTTCATTTGCTAAGAGGTGAATTGGTCAGAATCGCATCCTGTGTTCTCTGAGTTCCAAGAAGGCTCTGATGTAGCTGTGTGTTTACAGTGAAAGCCAGGGCTGGTGGCAGTTGCTGGTCATTCCCAAAGGCCCGGGAGCACCGGCAAGGCTGGCACTGCCTCGGCAGCCAGGGGCAAAGCTGACTCACCAGCCTCTCGAGGCACACTGAAACACAAGCTCAGTCAGACAGTTCTGATTCGGGGGCTGTTTGTTTACTTCTTCCATGTAAGGTGGGGTCATCTGACACTCCAGCCTAGTTTATATATAAACCGATTTATAGGTGTAAAAACATAGCTTTAAAAATATGTTTGTGCATTTCTTTTCCCAGTGCAAATACTGACATAACAGATAATCCCCTGAAACATCATAGATCTGTTTTCGAATACTCCAGATTTCCTTTCCTGGTTTTGTAGCTGATAAATAACCAAGCAAGAAAATTTTTATCTCAGTCAAAATGCTTTCACTACTAATAGTCTGAAAAAAAAATCTTTTAGAGCTAATACAGGTTTTTGGCCAACTCTCAGAACAATCTTACCAACAGGATATTGCATTTTAAGAGGTTTGTGTTCATTACTGTATTTTGTAGTGAATCATAACACTGCCTCTCTACTACCAAATCCTCCATTGGAATCTGTAATCCAAGGACAAAAGCAGAGAGTTAAAACCCTTCCAAAAATTGGGAGATGTTATGAACACGTACAAGAAGACAGTTTTAAATTATTGTAAGCTTGGTGATCTCTTGTAGAATATAAAAAAATATTAGCAAATTGTTGATCTTGACACCTAAGAAATTTCTTCTTCAGTGTAATATTTTAATATTGGCTCAACATCTGAAAATCATAATATCCTTAACTAAACTGAATACCATTTCTTTTAGTTAAAAAGCAAGTAAGCCAACCAAGAATCATTTCCAGCAAAGATGCACGTGATACTATGCCAGGCTGTGGTTGCATGGTATAAATGTGTGATATACCTTGGGAAATGAACCCCCCAAATCCAGATCAGGATTTTAATAGCCAAAGAAGGAAAATGTATCAATGAACAATGAGGAAATTTATCAGAAAGGAAAACTCAAGTCTTGAAATCTTACAGTCATACAGTGGTTCAGGCTGGAAGGGAGCTTAAATACCATCTAGTTCCAAATCTCCTGCCATGGCCATGGACACCTTCCACTCTTTCCCAGCCTGGCTTTGAACACTTCCAGGGATGGGGCATCCAAAGACTCTCTGGGACACCTGTACCAGTGCCTCCCCACTCTCACAGGGAAGAGTTTCCTATTAATGCCTAATCTGAATCTACTGTCCTCCAGTTTGAGGCCATTCCCCCTTGTCCTGTCACTGCAGGCCCTTGTATTCAGTCTCCATCTTTCTTGTAGGTTCCTTTCATGTACTGGAAGGCCACACTGAGGTCACCCCTAACTCTTGTCTTGTTCAGGCTGAACAGTCCAATTTTTCTCAGCCTTTCCTTATAGGAGAGGTGCTCCATCCCACTATTCAACTTGGTGGCCCTCCTCTGGACTCACTCCAGCTCTGGACTCACTATGTTCTTCCTGTGCTGGGACCCCAGGGCTACATGCAGCTCTGCAGGTGGGTTCTCAGCTCAGAGGGGCAGAGGGGCAGAATCCCCCCCTCCCCTGCTGCCCACGCTGGGGGCTCAGCCCAGCACAGGGAGGTTTCCGTGTCCCAGCACACACAGGGCAGGGCCAGCACTCACCCACCAGCATCCCTGAGTCCTTCTCCCCAGTACTGTTCCATCTTCTCATCCCACATGATTTCTTGCCATACCTTAAGTGATATATCCACAGTTCTAAGGTCAAGGCTGACGCTAAACATACATGGTATATCCACTCATCTACTCCCAGCATAACAGGCTCATTTCTGCTTTTGACAATATTGTAAAACTACTTTACATATCATAGGGAAAGTGAACTTGAGAGGGTTATGACTTATTATAATAAAAATAGAATAAATTGTTGTGTGACTCCCAAAGGTGTAATAAAACATAGTAAAATAATGATAGGAATTCTTCTCTGCAGTGTCTTTTCCAGTTCTCCAGTTCTGGAATCCTGAAGAGAGTACATAGCCAGGTGGTCAGAAAAAAATGTGCTGCTGTAATTTTACAGTTATACACAAGCTGGGGTATAAGCAAGATAATGCCAATGCCTTACCCAGATGGCCTTGTTGGGGGCTAATTGCAAATTCTTCTCTGACCATAAGAACAAGAATTGGTTGCTTAAGGGAAAGAACATGCTAAGGAACAGATGGCTGCTTCTACGCTTCCAGTTTGCAGAGGCACAAATATCCCTGGTCATCCTCTGGAACAGTAGAGGTGTGCTTAGCAGGAAAGAGTTCTGAACAAGTAAGCATTTTCAAAAGGGAAGACCCAGTTATAAAGATAGCAAGTAATTAAAAGAACAGAGTTTGTAAATGGAGCCAAATTGTAATGTAGTATCTCCTTTCAGCTTTCACGTTAAATCTTTCTAGTCACAGCTGGGAGAGCTTTGAAATTAAAAATGAAAAATTGTGAAGAGAGAAACTATCACAAATAGGGGAATTAAATGTCATTTGTATTAAAAGCTTAAGAACTTCATCTTTCAGTCATTGTATCTCTTTCATCATCATTATTTTAAAACTGGTAGGCACTTGAGGATTTGAAAACCCTAACTAAACCAAGTTAAATTTTTCTGGTGTAAGCCATAAACAATAATGAATAAAATGTGCACAGGAATAGTAATATTTACTTTCTAGAAAAGTTAGAAAATCTTTAAATGTCAGTAAATCTTGGAATAACCAGTGGAAGCTGTTGCCATTTTCCTGTAAAGGATTTCCTTACAATAGTGGCTGACATTTAGCATATGCTGGTAGCTATGAGCTATTTCACAAAATGGCATGAAACTCTCTATTTCAAATATCTTCTTTAGAGATCCATGATTTAAAATCTTCTGAAGAAAGCAGATGAAGCTAAAGTATTTGAGGAAGGGGTAGTGGGATAAAAAGGTAATTGAATCAGTTGGATGTTTTTCTTTAAGTTTAGTAAATAGAACAAAACAAACAAAAAAAACCAAAACAAAAAACACAAAAAAAAAAAAAAAAAAAAAAAAAAAACAAAAAAACAAAAAAAAGGAATCCATTCTGAAATAAGGACAGTCTACAAAACAAATGAAGAAATACCATTGCCCAGGACATTCATAGTCAAAGTAGTTAAGGAATTCAAACTATGCTTGAGTAAAGGCAGAGGGAAAACAGAAGAATTGCACAAACAAAAATACAGAAAGCAAGTGATATCTTGGGTAAATACAAAGAGGCACTCTTTTCTTGTAAAAAAGACTACAATGAGTGCTAGTTGAAATGTCCTTCCCGTGTAGCAGTCAGGCAGTCCTGACTGAGTGCTGGGTAAGAGAGGCATACAAAACTATTGTATGACTCTTCTTTTGTTCAAAGGAAGAAGGCTTCTGCACAAATGTATATGCTCAGGTGGCTGCTGGACAAAATGGGAAACAATTATGACAATTTAATGAGTTTTAAAAAAATTCTTTCATCTAAAAATCCAAAAGAAGAAACTATCTGTTGGAGAGAAGTAAATCGACTTAATCCAACACCTCTCAAAGAAATTATGAACCCCACTGAGGTAGAATTAAACTGGGATAAAACTCTTTACCTGGGTTGTATATATCTGTTCCTAGCCTTGTCATCTCCCAGAAGGGATGGGATAAGCAATAGGGATTTGACTAGACAAAATTGGTTTGGTTTCTAAACTTTTTCTTCCCAATCCTGGGAGCCCAAAGTTTTCCTGGAAAATGTTGGCATTCTAAACTGTCAAAATTAGAAGAGGTGACATAGAAGAGTAAGTCCCACTGTGTGAATTCACTAAGAAATCTTCCTAAGTCACTTAGCAGCTTAACTTATTCTGCCAGCAGACAAACTCATTATCCCATCACCCAAACAATTTATTACATTGGTCTAAAACCACTGCAGGAAATCCTGCTCAGTCACGTTGTAAACAAAACAAGAAGGAGGTCGGGATAATTAAAAGCAGCTGTATATGATAGCTGTGCACCTATCATACAGATACATGCACGCACACACACCATCTATTTATGTCCTTCCTACCAAAATGCCTTTCAGTGTCCTGCATATAGGAGGACTGTGAAGTGTAGAAAGGTGAAAACCTAACATAGCATGTTAGTTTATGCCACCACAATGAAGGGAAATTGAAAGGGATGGTAAAAGGTTTTATATTGTAGGAATATTGAATCTCTACTATGAAATGAGCTTAGAGAAGGCTGAGAAACATATGTATTATGAAGTGGAGCCCTGAAGAAATTTTGTGTGATTTTGATAGGGAGATATCTATTTATATTGTGAAGGCAAAAAAATTATTAAGCATGAAACAAGTTTGTTTTGAGTTTTTTAAAAATCATATTCATTCTCAAATCAGGAGGAAACTATATATTAGTAAACAAAATTTGTAAGCTACAAAATTAATTATTCTTTATTTTAAAAGTAATGTACTGTAATTGTTCATACTTACATTTTTTACATGCAAATGTAAAACTGGAAAAGGAGGCAGTAGTCAGTATTTGATACCTCTTTTTCAGAGAAGCAAGGGAAAATAAACCTTATAAAGTGGTAGTGCAGCATACTATCTCCCATGATGGTTTCCTGTTGAATATTGCTATTATCTTTACATAGAACTGTGTAGATGATAACTGAATCTGGCAGTGTGAACGAGAATTACAAGAGGACCTTTAGGCTTGGCTATTGTATGGGATGACAATGAACAACATCATTAATATTTTACCATGTATGTTCTCTGTGACTGAGAAAATCCTGCAGTGTTACAAAGGCTTACTGTGGACTAAACCAGACAAAGCAGATTTAATTGGGAATATTACTTTAAGGGAGTCCTGAACATTTGTCTTCGAAAATTAATCCCTGACACTTTTCAGGCCTGCAGCAAGTCATGTCTTAGGAGTGCATGCTCAGGTAAACATTGGTATGTAGTTCTTACATGCGAGTAATACTTGTGCCAGTGACAGACTGGGGTAAAGCAATCTTTAATACTATCTATCAAAACTATTTTGTATTCCTAGATCAGGAACAATGCAGAATTGTTAATCCTACTAAGTACAGTCTGACACCAAGCTATGGTTGTAGTAAAGGAAGCTGAGCTGAGAAAGAAGTTTGATTAAATTTCCTGACTGGAGGATTAGATTTTGAGCCGGGGGATTTCCAAGAAAAGGAGCAGGACAACAGGTGCTTCTGCTAGGACCTATAAATTAAAGGGAATTTAAAGAAAGGATACATAGAAAACTCTTAGAAGAACAGTGGAAAAGTTTACTGAGTTCAAGGGCCAGAAAGGGTGGGACATTCATCATTCCGTAGAAAGGCTAGAAGATCCAGATAAAGACTACTCCTGTATGTCTGGCCAGAGTATTAAAGGCTGTGCCACAAGCGAAAAAAAAAGGGCAAAATAGAAATGGGCTCATAGACTGATTTGTTGCTTGTGACTGGCTTCACGTATCTTTTAAGTAAGCTGAAGTACAGGAAAATTATATTTAGAAGTCACAAAATGGGCATGTGATAGGTGTTATATTTATCACTAGCCATAAGAGAATTGCAAGTCCAGAGGAAAGTTCTAGAAAAAGGTATGTTCAAGAAAATAGAAATATGGGGCAGTCAATATCGGTCCTGTGCCTGACAGAACAGCCACCAAGTCAACATTTCTGAGAAGCAGTAATAGGGATAGATTGGCAAAAGTAATGCTGCTGCAGCTGACAAAAGAAACTTAATGTCCCAATGGGCCAGCATAATAAAACCTACACATTTCCCAGCCAGTGTCTAGCCAGGGCAGTGCTGCCAGGCTTGCAGTAAAAGTACCCAAGAGAATCACAAAATGGGCAGGTAGCTTGGTTTTTATCCTTAAGGGAGGGTTTGGTGTGTTTCAGTTGCTCAGCAAACAACTGTTAACACTCTGCTTTTACTGCCCCAAAGTCAGCAAAGTTTCATGCTACAGAAGCCTCTGGCTGCTGTGTTATGAGTGCATGTGCTCTGCTCCTCTTTGGATCATTTTGGGGCACAAGCAGTACTAAGAGGGCAAACATCCCATAAAGGGAATATAAAAATAAATCTCCAGGGTCTTTCACAGTGGCAGCAAATTAAGATTTCCTGAGTACAAATTAGGATCTTCATGTTATTCTAAGAAGTAAATTTGCAGCCTACAATACCCATGTTTGCTTTGGGGGGTGGAGTTTTTTAAGCATTGTACAGTATCCCAGGCAAGCTGCATATTTCTGGAGGTTAGCAAAAATCTAGCTTGAAAACATTTTCTTGATAAAAGCATATTCATTTAAAATGTCACAGTTCTTGAAAAGATATTCAAAGTGTCATTAAAATTCATATTTCAGTTGTAAATACCTGGATGTTTTATCCTTAGATTGAGCTTTTTATATGGTAATAGAGTCCAGCTTTTCTATTCCTGGTAATAATCATTTGCTTTCAACACTTACTCAGTGTTTTCAAGCAGGGTAGGTTTTTTTTGGTTTTGTTTTCTTCCAGGTCTTTAGATTGCTTGCTTAACTCAAGGACAAAAGGAGCATTTCAAGCATATATTCCTCACAGCTGAAATATTACATAGTTTTACACATAAAGTGGTCCAGGACTTTAGCTATCCTTGTTTGAGACCCTTAAGCTTACTGTCAGCCTTCTGTGTCTAGACATTCATAGAATCACAGCATGGTTTGGGTTGAAAGGGACCTTTAAGATCACCTAGTTCCAGCTGCTGCCATGGCAGGGCCTCACTCTGCTAGACCAGGTTGCTCAGAGCCCCATCCAGCCTGGCCTTGGGACACACCAGGAATGGGGCATCCACAGCTTCTCCAGGCAACCTGTCCCAGGGCCTCACCACCTTCATAGTTAATTTCTTCCTAATTTCCAGTCTGCATCTACCCAAAAGACAGAACATTGCAGTGACCTTCAAGGAGAGGCTGAGGGAGCTGGGCTTGCTTGGGCTGCCAAAGAAGAGGCCAAAGGGTGACAGCCTACAATTACTTGAAGTAATGATGACACAGAACTCTTTCCAGCAGTATTAGAGGAAAGAATAAGCAGCAATGAACATGAATTAAAGTTTAGGATGTTCAGATTAGATGTTTGATTTTCTCTAGAAGACTAGCACAGATCTGCAACAATTTGCTGAGTTTTGTGAAATCTACATCCATAGAGGATTTTCACTCAAATAACTGATAAAGCCATAGCTGGCCTGATTTACTGTTGGCAGTAGTCCAGACCTTTAGGGATCACATCCAGCCTACATTTCTGTAATTCCATGCAATGTAAAAGCATATTTATAGTTGAATGCATAAATAAGAAGTCAGTTTCACACACACAGTTCTCAGCAGGTCTCAAACTCTGCCTCCCAAAGAGCTGAATTCAAGCACAAGGGCTGTCCTTTGATGGAAAGAGTCACTATTATGTTGTTGAGGCAGGATGAAAAGGAAATAGTTAATGAACGGAGTTGTGGCCTTTCTGGAATATCCAGGGTTTACTCTTTTCTGTTCTTTGATGCTCTCTGGTCCTTGGAATAGCCCTTAAGCTATTGAAATAGTGCAGAAATCTGCAAGAGAACTACACAGGAATACACAAGTGAAAAGAGAAATGTTTATTTACTCTTTCAGGCTACTGACTAACCTACTTTTGTATAGTTTATTCATAATCCAAGCTTTTGCTGATACTGTCTGTGTAAAGAAAGAATGCTTTTCATTACACCTTCTTTGAAATTGGCATTTTTCTAATACATTGCAGGGTGGGGAAGGGTATTAATAGGTGAATATTGCTTTCTGACAATTGTCTTAATTGAAGTAAAACAATATATTGCTACATAAGAGGAAATTAATATTCCTTTTTAAAATGACATGGGGACAGATTGCAAAATCTCGTGCCTGTGAATGCCCTTTCTCTGGAGAAAATACCCATATGATATAAAGAAAAGAGTGTTTATTAAGTAAGTAGGATTTCATTTCAACACACTCAAGCCCAGCTTTCAAACAAGACTCTCTGGATCTTTATGAATGATGTAAGATGAGGAGTCATTTGTAACATTAGGATGAGAAAACAGGGAAAACCAGCAAGAATTATCATAAGCATGGAATGACTATGATATGAATTTAAATAAACTAGTTCTTTTCAAAAAGAAATATCTGAGGGAGAACACGTCATAGCTCATAAAACCATGAATGGTATGGAAATGTTGAATAGCAGATTAGTTTTTCACCATTTCTTACCATGCAAGAAGTAAGAAACATCAAATTAATTTATCTGACAGCAGACAAGTATTCCTTCCATACAGTGCATAATTAAATGTAAAACTCTGTCATGAGATGTTAGAGAATCATAATGATAATAGTAAAAGTCAAAAAAAGTATAATTAGGTTCAAGAAGCAATTAAATTAAAAGGGCACTTAAACAAATGTTGATGTTGATGCTGATGCAATCTGCTGTTCAGTTACCTGGGAGGGTAAATTGCAGGAAATATCAGTGTATGCTTGATCTGTTCCCATAATTTTCCTAAATGTCCATTGTTGCCCACAGTCAGACACAGACTGCTGCAGGTACTGGCTGTGACCTAGTACAGCTTGTCTGTGTGTTTTGGCTGTCAGAACAGCTCATCCTTGGGGAGAAATCAGTTGTTTATTTCCCTGTTGGTGAAAATTTCTCCTTTATGTAACCCATGTGAAATCGCTTCAGTTCCCAGGCAATTTTGCCTTTCCCATTAGTCTTGCCCAGCTTAGAAAAAGTTTGTTTCACACACTTCACCATCATTTGAAGTAGTGAGTGTTTCTCATTGAAAGATAGGCAAAAGCTCTTGGCACTGAAAGTACTGACCTCTAGAAATTTGCATTGTCCAATCTGGAGTGTTTAAATGTCAGAAAGACAGATAGACAAAGAAAGAAAGAAAGAAAGAGAGAGAGAGACTGGTTCACATTGATGCTGAACCAGTTTTCACCAGAATAAGTTGGCCAGTTGTTTCATTCTTCAGTAGTATCTGAGCAATAAAAGCAGCCTATTATACACCAAAAAAAGGTAAATGGCGCTTTATACTGAGAAATTCACTGCACAGAAAAAAGTCTCACAAATCCTGAGACCACTTCTCAGACTGTGGGAGATGTGGAGAGGGATGCAACTTACCCTGAAATTCTTGCAGGAGACTGGCTTCTTGTTTTATTGCACCTTTGAAGATATTTTGGGTAGAGTTTACAGAGTTTAGCACAGCAAGAGCTCTTGTGGGAACAACAGCTGCGTTCCCTTTGTAGCCTGTCCATGTTGCAAGATTAAGGTAGCAGGAGCAAGTGGATATTTTTAGCACCCTTGCCTGTAATTCTAAAAAAGTTCTTCCCATTGTGGGGGTTCTGAGGTTGCCTCCTACTAACCTGGAAGGAACAAAGGCTGAGGAGCACAAAGGTCAGTGCAAGAGTCAAGAATGAAAAGGCAAGAGGAAGAAAGCTGAAGGGAAACTGCAAAGCAGCCACAAGCAGAGGGTCTGAATCTGGGTCTGATCTTGGCCTTTTTTGCATTAACTGAGAAAAGTACTAAAAGTGCAAAACCAGCATGTTTGGCATCATGGAGAATCTTGTCTTCACTTTCAATAAATTCTTCTGGTTTTAAGCAACATTGCTGGGATTCAGAACAAATCAGTTTCAAGAGATAATTTCTACGAAGTTATTTCAGAGCAATTGGAGAAGGAAAGAAATGATGAGGTATGCTGAACAAATGCTTCTCTCATATTTGAGATGGAAATTCTAATCTGTTGGGCTACAAAGAAGTAGAACTAATTTTGTTCAATCGGGACTGTATTTAAGAAAACCCCAAACACCTTGATGTTGTGGTCCCAGGTTACAGGAACACATTTTCTCTTCACTGAGCTCTGTCTCATTCAACTTGCAAGATGGACAATGTCCTGTGATAGTCAACATTTGTCTTTAGAGTCACAACTCAATTTACGGATTCATGCTTTACTACAGACTTGCTGTTTATGAACTGCTCAAAAACCAGAATTACTGGTTTCTTCTCAAGCTTATAATTATTGTATCTGAATATTTCATTGACTACATTTGTTTCCACAGCATGTTGTCAGATCAAGAGGTGCTGTTGAAAGGAACTTATAAATAGGGAATGAAACAATCTATACAATGAGAAATTATAGGGAAGAAACAATCTATACAATGATAAATTATAGTTAGAAGGAACCCAGTAATTCTAGACACCCAATCTAATTTTCTAGAACATAAGTTTTCAGCACATATATTAATGTATTTAACAAGATTAGTAGGTTTTTCAAGATATCAATGATATCTGGTGTAGCTCTGAATAATCAGAACTACTACAAATCAAATCACAGCATCTCAAATTAGGTTCCTTTGAGAAAAGTTAGGAAGAGTGTGGGATTACCTAATAAAATTGTCATTTAATAAACACATTTGGAACTAAAAAGGAACGTGGACCTATGCCAGGTTCTAGTACAGTTTTCCAATAGTGTTCCACTGCTTAAGCCACATTAACTTTCTGCTTTCCTGTTAGCCTGTGTTCCATTCATTTCACATTTTCTTCCCTCTGCTAGAGATGATGGCAGTGCTCCTGCAGTTGACAGTCTTATTTATCACATGAGCCCCCATTAATCATAGAAAAATCATTGCATCCATTGAAAGAGGCATAAAATCTGTGGAAAAAACCCGTCATCAATATAAAGTTGGAATCAAAATATACACAAACAAGACAGTCAAAATAAGGTTACAACAACATTCTCCCATTTACTAACTCTTGATTATTTGATTGCACCAGAGCACTTAAACTCCTCTCCACCTCATCCTCAACCCACAATGCTTCACAATTCAAACTTACTCCCAACCTCCTCACTCTTCCAGTGCTGTTTCTTCCTCTGACTTGTACATTCCAGATGAGAAACAGTGCTTATATAATTTTGTACCATTAGAGGCTGAGCAGATCTCCATAATAATGGTTTGTAACATTCATATTAGCACAGAAATTTGCACAGTTTAAAATAATTCAAACTTGCAAAGGAATTAGGAAAAAAAACTTCTGATACCCTTGCTGTGCCATCTAAAATATAAATATCTTGTTAAAATAATGAAATTCCTAATTGTTTTTCTTTTATAATAATGGTTGAAAATATTTTTTCCCTGCAAATGAGTAATTTTTTTAAAATCACCATACATTTGACCATTTGCAGAAAGGCAGATTTATTGTCTTCTGTCCCCAGCTTCCTCATGTTTAGTAGAGTAAGAGTCATTTTGGTGTATTTAAGGGTCTCTCTAGGTATCAGAGAAAGAATCTGAGAAAGAATCTTGGCTGTGGCTACTTCTAAATGGATCCTCTTTTATTATTATAAAATTCCTTCTCTCCTACACTGGGGAAAGTACCACTCTTGTGGCACTTTAATCCTAGAATTTGCAGTGCTAGAAGATAGGGCTGTGCCTTTTGTACATCCATCACCAAATTTTATTGTTGATTGTGTGTGTGAATTTCAGTGAGACCAGATTGTTTTTCCTTAAACTGTTGGATTCCATACATCTAACACATCACATTATTTATTTTATCTTGCCATCAAATAATTCCAGCTGAAATTGATAGCTGAGATCAAGAGGGGTGTCAGATGTGCTGAGACTGAGTTACACAAGGAGGTGTCTCGTGGGACTCTCCTGCTCTCAGGAGACAATAGAAACAGCATTATTGGCTTATTTCAAAAACATTACCATGTCACTTGAACTGGTTCTTGTGGGATCACAAGGGGAATCACAGGAAGTGCTGGTGGAGTAATGACAAGTTGGATAACAGAACAGAGCAACAGGGAAGGAAAAAAGAGAAGCTATTTGAACATTTGATTATTTCTGATATTACAGAACTACTTTTTTTTTAACGTTTACTAACTTTTTTTTTAACACTAACATTTTTCTTAAATGTTTACTCCATGTGAGTAACAATGCAGTAGCCTTGGCAGCCTGCCTGATGTCTTTTGCAACAAATCAACTTCTAGTGTTGTCTCTGTAAAATAACTCCTTTCTGGTTGGGGGAGTCTTAATTAATGGATCTAGGATTGAATCAAGAAAGGGACATTCTGAGAATTACTTATAACAGAGGAAACAAGGAGGAAAACTAACCAAGTTACCAGCTTTTGCAGGCTGGAAGGGATTTAATTTATTTGCAAGGCTGCTTATCACTTGTCCATTTCTCGTATTCCTTAAGGAAGTGTAGACTGATTTTCTATTCAATCCATTAAAAGGGAAAAAGCTCTTGGGTTGTGTACTGCTTTCCTATTTTCAACTTAGTGTTTAAATATTAGGTCAGAAATACTGTAATTAATTTTGTACCCAATTATAGCAGAAAATAATTTTGGTCCAGTGACCCCTGAATCTGTCCTAAGCACAGAGAGAACCTGAGATGCCTTCTCCTCCAACTTCTGTTTTCCACTGCATTCATTTCAAGTCCCTCTTCAGGTTTCCATGGAAATAGCACAGAAGTGTGCTTATATTCTTGGCATTAAAATATTCATAAAAAGGGATAAAGAGATGGTTTAAATGACAGATGCTGTATTGCTGAAGCAGGCAATCAAATTTAGGGTTCTTGTCTGTAAATGATCATGTGTGTAAGCGAATGCATTCTGGAGAGAACAGGCCCAGAATAAATTCCTCACAGCGGCAGGAGAAGGGATAGGCAGGACAAACCGGACCTGCAGAGAAGGCAGGAATGGGATGCAAGATTTCCCAGAACAATGTAAAATAAAATGCTGCTAAGATTTTGCTATTAGAAGTTGAAGCCTTTCTCAGGGAAAGAGAAGACGATTTAAGCTTACAGAATTACTTTTGTTAATTGAAAAAAAACATTGCATAACTCCAAACTATTTAATTAAATTTTAAAATATTACCTGTATAAAGCTTCTAATTCCTTTCAGTTATTGCAAGTAGAATATTTCATACAAAATTTAAATTTAACCCTTTCAAAAAGGCTCTCATATTTGAACTCTTGAGTACATTGAATATTCTAAAAACCTCAAAATTCTTTTAATCTTAGAAAATCTATCTGGAAGCAGGAAATGCACTGGGTTATCTATATTTTTATTAATGAATCTTATTCAGATGAATCATTTTGGTTGTTTACTCATTATAGAGACTTGAAACTTGAGCACTATTAAAATTATTCTAGTAGTATAAATAAGCATTTGGATTCTAGGAAATCTGTTTTTTTGATTCAAAATATAAACTCTAGTCCTTAAAAGACCATTGCATGGGCAGATTTCACTGCAGTACTTTGACCCTCAAGGAGAATGGAGTACAGTATGTCATATAAAGGCAGCTTTTGAAAATGTATGAAAACCAAACAGTAAATAGATGTATAATTTAAAAGCTTGCTCCTAGAACATTTACTGCATAGAGGCTTGGTGTGGTTTTCATTTTCCAAGAACAAAAGTATTTTTAAAATATAAGTCTATGAAAATAAACACTTCACTATGTCAAAATGCTGTCCCTTTTAATAATGGAAGTCAAGAATGTTGTGTTGACTTGTTTGCATGAAGTTACTCTCAAAAAAACTTGTAAATCATAAGGCAGATGACCAGTGCATACTGATGAAGATCTATCCAAATGTTTATTAGTCTTTATCTATAAAATCAGCTTGACTTCTGGCATGTTTATTGGTAATTCCTTTTTTTTTTTGAGAGACATTCAAACAAGGGTAATATGCCAGTCTGCTAAACCAATTATCCAAGCTCTGCGTGCAACAAATATTCTAGGACATTTTTATGCTAAAAAAGTGTTTTAAGAAGTATCTCTTTCAAAAAACATCTTTTTTTAATAAGCCATACACATCTGGAACAGAGAAAAGCAAGACAGACAAGGAAGATTAAGCCACTGATGCAAAGTGATAGAACAATCAAGAAATGAACCCCTCATCTCCACTGCTCTACCACAGAGAAAGAACATTATAATATGGAAAAGTTTAGGAATTGCTATTGTAGAGTCACTGCAGATTTATGCTCTTTTGACTGCATCTATAAAGTATAATTACTAAAATTTTAAAACCAATACACACCCTCTCATACACAATTCTATATTACGATGTTGCCATTCAGGCCTCAGCTCTGGGGATTGGGCTCCTGGAACAGCAATGTATGACATAAATACCAACACTGAATCAAGAGGAGCACATCAAAAGGAGCAGCAAGGACTTAGAGGGAGTATTTGTCATCTGCTGAACAATGAGAGAGAACAGCAGGACACTAAACAACTATTGAAGGAGAGATCCTTCGAGGATACATTAGGGGATTTAGATGGCAATGGCTCAATCATTCTTTCTGGAAGGTGCATTTGTCATCATATGACACTTCCATTTTTAAAAAACTTATCTTCTTTCTCCCACCAGAAATGCCCCTTGCCCTAATCAGAGCTGTATGACACAGATACCACTTTATCACTGAATTTTAACAACAGTGGAGGTGTTTTATGTCCAGGATTTATTACCATAGAAAACCTGTTGGTTTCCAGCTTGCACTTTTGGATAATCATGTAATTTCCCTATTGTTCAGAGGATAATCATCTTCATAACAGAGGAAACAGTTGAATTATAAAAGCATTTGTCAAGCTGTTCCAGAAAACTCTGATCACTTCTTAATGAGCATGCCCTAGAATCCTTTGTGTAATCCAACTGAGAAGGCACCTTGAAAAAGCCTTCAGTGGAACAAGGGTTATAATTTCTCTAAAATCTTAACATTAAGTAGAATCTGCAACTAACTGAAATCATACCATCTGTAAAATCCATATTCAGAATACTTTTCAAGTAAATCTCTAACTAATAACTCCCAATTACCTTCCATTCAAGACAGATGCTGGCTAATTTGGAGCAAAAAACCTCAAAACATGGGACAGGGCTCCTCAGAAAAAATACTACTGCATAAACGATAAAATCATATTATTTATTAATTTTTCTGCCTCTAGTGCAAAATTGAAAACTAATTTATGCCCTCTTCAACCTAATAATGATTCTTATAAGTGGGATAAAAAATGAAAAAAAAAAAAAACCAAACCAAGATTTTTTCAGAGGTTTATGGATGGGAAAGAGTTCAGATACCAAGCAATAAGTCAATCTACCAGCATGGGCTGTAAATTCAATACACAATCATGTAGGTGAGCCAAGACTTTATCTGATAAGTCATCTTCTCTTTGCTGGCCAGCTGCACCTCACTTGACATTGCCCTGCTGTGTGACTGATGCCCTTTTAGCAGGAGCTCTTATTGAGCTATGTCAACTTCAAAAAGTGAAAGAGTGGTATTACAGAATGGGGATGACTTATTCATGAAAATATTTCCATTGATGAGGGAGAATGATTGAAAAATCAAACTGAGGAAAGCCAGACTTTTTTCTTCTGTATTTCTTAGCTGTACAGTGCCTCACTTTTCTCTGATATTGTACAAGAGCTTCCCTATTTATATTGTACCTGTACATTGAGCAATACAACAAATTGCACATAAAACTGATTTCTAAATAGGAAAGTCAGCTTCATGAGTCAGAAAGCAAGATATCATCCAGGATCTATTTACCAATAAAGGAAACAATTGAGAATGTGCAGTATTAATAAAGAAAATTCATACTAATAAAAATGAGCAATTTCCTCATAGCAAATAACGAATGCAAAGAGCACAGAAATACAGAAGTATTAATCAGGAAAGCAAAATACAAAGAATTAAAATCTGGAGCCTGGTTTTGTTCATATTGAAATCAGTGGTAGTAATACTTTAATTCATTTTGTTGTTTGAAAACTACTATCAATAAAATGAAATCAATATCTACAATACGATCTGTTGGAATTCTGTACAATTTCCCAGTACTTCTTCAGTAAAACAAATATTTCAAGTATTAAGCTCCATGTGTGATGATATAAATATAAGGATTTTCATCATTTAGTTGTATATTTTACAGGACTCTATTAAACCACTACACCCATCCAAGCCAGGACCAGACAGGTTTCCCAAGCAAGTTGTTCCCCACTGGCTCATCTTTTAGCACATGGGGACAACCTGTACTGCTCCTGTGCCTTTAAAATTTCCTTCTTGAAGGATGTCCAGCTTTCCTGGCCTCAGGGCTGTCCCCTCAAAGGACAGCCAGTCCCCTAAACAGGCCAAGTGCAAGGTGCCAGTTCTGCTGAGCTCCCTCCTTGCTTCTGAGAATTGCAAACTCTCGCTTTGTGACTGCTGTGCCAGGGCAGCCTGCAAGCAGCACGTCAGCCACCAGCTCTCCTATTCCTTCTGCAGAGTTTCTGGCCACCCATTGCAGCACTCCAGTGGTGCCAGTCATCCCTCCAATTTCTGGGATGGCATCTATGGCATGGCTTTCCTGCTGTGCAGTGCCTTCCAGCTCTCTGGTTTGTTGCCCATGCTGTGGGTGTTGGTGTAGATGCACTTCAGCTGAGCTACTGATCCCACCACCTTCTGGGGGAATGAGCACTACTCCTACTCGTGACCATTCTCAGGCTTTTCCATGATTTCTAACACATCAATAACCTTTATGTCTTTGCTGCCACCTGGATCAGCCTTAGCTGCCAGAGAAAAGTTGGTTCAGCTTCTTTCCTAAAACAACAGAATTAAACCCCCCACTATTTCAAGTCAGTATTTATCTGACCTAACTTCCAGACAGTTGTTCTTTGCCTTTCTCTCTCAGATTACGTATTTCTTTAAATATTGAGTATTTTTTGCTCCTTCAGGTATTTATACACTAAGCAGGTACTTCACTTTTTTTAGCTCTACAAAACTAATTAACCTTTTGAAACTTTTTAAAATGCTCTAAGTCTCAGTCTGGATTGCTGGATAGCAATGACAGCCACATGCTCTGCAAAGCACTGCCTCCAGGACATTTTAGGCACAAAGCATTTACTCCTGTCAACTTTATTTTTTTTTTTTTAACATATCTTTAACCTCCTTTGTTAACCTCTCACATTTCCAATTCAGTTGGATTTTTTTTTCCTTTTTCCATGTGTGGGTTGTTGAGGTGTTATTGATTTATTTATTTCTAATTCCTGCTTTGATTTGATCTCTGAAGAATAGCAAAGGCACTTAGCAAGCTCCTATTGGAGCCATCCCTCTCTGTAGCACTGCCAGGAGAATGCACACTATCAGTACAGGCTTTATAAAAATTAGTGTACTCTGACAAGTCCAATGACATCCCTAATCAGTATTACCAGGGTGCTACTGCAAAACATTTACACCAGCAGAATTCCAACTGATCTGGGGAAATATTAATGGAAATAAGCTCATTGCTATGTCAGAGTTGCAGTGGGAAGGCTCAGGCTGCTGAAGTGCTGGGAGCTTTGGCAGGGTTGGGCTGAAGCCATTGTCAGCAGCTGTGACACCCAGTGCTGTGTTGGCAGGGAAAGAGCAGAGGGAGAACATCAGGGTGGTGAACTGAGGGGCCTGGCTGTCCTGGAGGAGGTGCACCACGTCTGACACACCATCAGTGGTCTTCCACAAAATCAGTTTAGGCACAAGCTTCCTCCCCACAACTGACTAAAGGATTCTTGCTTCTCATTTTATGCTAAATTGGCATAAACTATTATCAACAGTTTATTATTACTGATGGGAAATGGCTGGGAGTTGGTTCCTATTAGCAAAGTAAAATATGACCAGTCAGTAAATAATGAGAAAAAGTACACAGAGAGTATGTGGACTGTGTATTTTGAAAGCAAGTTGTCTCAATCAGCTTAATAACGGAAAGAAAGGACAGTATCAAGCTTAAATATCTAAAAAATAAATGACAGGAGTTAGAGAGCTGAATTAATTGGAGTAGAGGAGTTATTCATTGTCTGCTAATTTTGAAGTATAATCAGGGGACACTGTCATTGGTTGACAAGTTGAAAGTTTAACTAAGCACATTAATAGCTTTCAAAAAATGCATTTTGATGCTCAAAAATCTTTCCCGAGATACAGGCATATGTATTCAGTCTTGGCAGCACACAATCAAAAAAAAAAAAAAAAAAAAAAAGCAGTAAAAGTGCAGCAACAAGGGCAAATTACTAAAGCTCTGTAAGTGTATAGGATCTGTTTAATGTCCAAGCTTATTTAATACCTTAGTTAATGACAGAAGGAGTAACTATAGTAACAGATAACATTACATTAATACATGCCATGAACACAGGCCAGGTTTAAGACAACAATATAGCAGAATTAGAATTAATTTCAGCTGTATGCCAAATCGTGGAGATTTTTTAAAATTCATGTAAGTAATTCAATTCAGGGATTTTGCAGAATTGACAGAGAGTAGTCACTAATGATCCTTACAAAGGAAACAAGCAAAATGAATTTCAAGTTGAGTAAGAGTTTTGCATACACAGAATATTTTATATGCAAAAAACCAAGGAACAAAGAAAGTTATATCTGAAAAGGCTCTAGTCTAGATTCAGTGCTGCTTCAAACTGCCTCATGAGAATATTTTTAGGTATGGTTTGATGATAAAGTATTTGGATTTGCAAAACTCTATCGCTTAAATAAAACTGACCACCTCTTGCAAGAGCCTATAACAAACATCTATATTTTCTTAAGTTGAAAAGTTTCTGTCAGGGCCTAGAATGGCTCCTTTTACCAGTGCTGTCTACCTCAGCCAGAACATGCTCAGCCAGTGTTACACTAGTCGGTATAAAAGGTTATTAGGATGATTACCCTGTAAGGATATTAGTGTAAAGGCAGTGGACAAACTCAATAGTAAATTTTGAAAAAGAGAACATGATGAATCCTGTAGCCCTCCAAGAACAAGAATGCTCAGGGACCAGTCCATGGCCAATGCTGGCCTGACAAGGTTGTTGATTTGACCTGCAATCTAAATTACTGACTTGTAATAATGGAAGAAAGTTCTGAGAAATCCACCACCACCAAAACTCACTCTGAAGCTTATTAACAGCAAGGATCCTTCTGTGTTCCAGCATTTCTGCTGGTTTTTGAAGCTAATTGGACCCCACTACTCTGTCCAGGGTTGGCATACCACAGAGAGTTGTGACAGCTTATACACCTACAAAAATAAACCAAAGTAGCTGTTTTTCTAGAACAGGATGGAATTTTCCTTTTTTTTTTTTTCTTTTTTTTTTCTCCCTGTTGGCACATTTCTACTCACTGTGATTGTTAAGTAGACAACATACAGAATTATGAGAGATGATATCAACCCTTCTCTCCCACTACATGGATTCTAAGTTTCTAAACTCAGACCACATTATTCTTTTTGTGGCATTGAGATTGAGTGGGATCTTGACCCCTTACACTGCAGTCAAGTGAATTTCCAAGCTACATCTATAACATCAAGGTTTCTAGTAAGTCTTTTAAAAGTTGCTCCGTTTATTGTTATGTTTGCATTAAAACCTACATATTTTCATCACAAAGAAGTAAAACTGATTGCCTGAACTATGCCACTCTACTTCATACACATTAAGTTTCAGAGAACCTAATTAACTTCTGAAAATTAAACCTCTACATGTCCAAGAAGCATATTATCCATAAGGCTAGGCCAGGCTTGTCACATGTGCCTCACAGCCCTAAAATTATGTGGCATTCCTTACTGTTCAAGGGATTCTTTGAGGGCAAATTTGCAGCTTGCTTTTAAGGAAATGATTTGCAATAGAGTCATCTAGAGAGCTGCACATGAAGATGACAATATGCTGTCAAAGAACCTCGTATTGCTCTGGTGTATTCCTCTTCTAACTCCTTGCTTGCTATAACCAGTTCTCCAATTTCACTTGGATCTTTCCTATACAATATATTTGAGATGTTCATGCCTTTCCAAACCTGTTGAAAGAGGCAGAGACATTCAGTTCTTTCCTTCACAAACTGATTCTTTATCCAACTGATATTATCCAGTGTGTATGATCAGCTCCTCTGCCTGACAGTGGCTGTGGCTTTCTGACTCATGACAATTCTCCCAGTGCTTGACAGGTGCCTTGTGTTCATGTGTACTATGCTGCTTTAACCCTGCAGTTACAGAGCAAGCTTTACTGCCTCTACACTGGTAGGCATTCCTGGAATTCAGCTGGGTTTTGCTTGGGGATTTTTCCTTCATTTATAGTTTGAAGAGCAGCAGTGTTACTGGATCACTGAGATGTTAACTTAAGTTCTGTTTATTCATCTGTCAGTACCTGTGTCTTTCCACCTAAGAACTATTCTGAGCCTGAAGTTCATAGGATATTTAGGAGCATTCTGCCACTCCTGATGCCTCAGTGTTTTACTTACCTTAGTGCTGTAATGCTTGGAATTCATTTAAAAATCACAGCAAAACACCTTACCCAGTCTAGGACTTTTGAATACAGCCAGTCACAGAGACCAAAACCAGGGAGTTACATCATCTCTCAGGCATTTGTCATGGGGGATTTTAGCCATTGCCTGCTGCTACCTAAATACGTCAGGAAATTCAGTCATCTAATTCAGATGTAAGTCTGACAACTAGCCCTGGATACCAAGGCAGGCAAATACTGCCCAGTAGGTCCATTACTTCTGTGCCATGGTTTTCCAAAACAGGTAAAAATCTTTCTGGTTTTGCCCCTGTGCATTTCTTCTAATTAAGCCTACTGCTCTATAGTGATGGAAATATTTCTCTGTAGGTTTAAATACAGGGTTGTCTTAGGGATTAGTCTATTGACATGAAACAGATAAGCAAAGCTTCCCAGGCTTTTACAGCCTGATACTGGCATCTTCCTGCAATCATACAATGCCATTAGAATGAGTCTGTTATTTTTAATTCCATAGTGTGGCACATTATCATATTTATTGCCTTTTTTTTTTCCAAATTAGAGGAAATAATTTAGTGAACACACAAACAGAATTATTTGCATATGAAGTTACTGCTAGTATCTGAAGTTACATAGAATGTAAAGTTCAGGGTATGGCAACAAATCCAAAATATGAAAAACTGCTGTCCCATGTGTTCTATGTGAGAATATCCACATAAGAAGCATACAATTATAATGAACAATGTAAACAAAAATAAATCTTCAGACTTGAAAGAATATCTAGTAAAAAACCTGCAAATTGGCAGTTGATCAATCATTTCCTGTTATGTATATTCATTATTTTACTGCTGTTTACGTATTTTAGAAGGTCCTGAGGTGGGAATTGTGATGCATTACTATATAAAGTTACAGCTGGGTAAGGGACTATATATATATATATATATATTACTTTGTTAAGTGCAAAAAGGCTAGAATTTCATTGGCAGTGTTGAAAGATTACACACACGAGTACTGAAGTCATCTAGGCTCCCACACAAACTTCACTATGAAAAGTCTTGAAATGGAAAAGCTTCATGAAAAAATGTAACAGAGTAGGTCAGTCTTTTTCTAGGATTCCCAAGTGACTTAGTTTGTCAGAAAAATGTTTCCTGACATGATGTTTTACCACTGGTAATAACAGGTACTAGAGGGGCTATGGGTACACAGATCACAATTTCCCCTCTGTCCTGTTAGTATTAGCATTGCAGAAAAAGAGCTGCATGCCAGAAAGGATTTTTAATACCCTGAATTACTGAAAAAGCTGAACTGTCAGGAAAGGCAAATAAGCCCCTTAAGTATTTGGCCTCAGGGAAAAAAAAGGGAAGAAAAAAATGTTACCAATGTTATTTACTTGATAAAAAAATTCCTTACAGAAACAGGATTTCTGTTCAAAATTCATACAATTAACATATGACAGAAGGCTTCCCAGTTATTATTGGATAATTGAGAGGTTCGATTATGTCCCCAGCAATTAGGGTTGCATGAGGCCTACTCCAACCTGAACTGTTTGCTGCAGCATTCTGACTTTTTCATCTGCATCTTCCTTTCAACAATATACTAAAAAAATAGCCTCAGAAAGCCAAAAATTTAATTTTTATATTCAGTTGCAGTAGCTGTAAGAAAGGGAATAAAAATTACTTGTTACCTGCAAGCAGTTTTCCTCTAACATCCTTACTTACATTATTACTGAACCAGTGCCATTTTTAGACCTGCACAACAGTTACTTGGTATCTCCTGCACCATGTGAATCTCTAGTGACTACTGACCTCAGAAATTCTCAGGCACACACTCCTGTTTAACTCAGTTCATTAGGTACTTTATTGTTGCACCTTTAACATCTCAAACCCTGTTGCAGCTACAGGCTGTGGAAAAAAATCATCCGTGAAATGTACAGCAGGACAGAGCTGGACAGATGGGCACACTGACAAAGAAACCAAGAGTCCTTTCCATGGGAACAGGCAGCAGCAGTGACTTCTGAGAGTACAGATTATTTACATTCTCTAGCACACATTCATTAAAAGAGAAACAGAAATGAAGATGAAACATTTAGATATTAATGGGTAGTGCCTTCGAAGTGCAGGATGCAACATGCAAGAAGGCAAAAAAAGGATTACTTGATAATGTAACATTATCAAAGGCCAGAGATGGTATCTTAATATGCAATAAAAGATACAATGGGTCAATCAGCTGCTAAGGAACATGAAAAATAAGACAAGTAATTTATTTGACATAATAGAGAAGAAATCAGCATGGGATATAAAAACTTAAGGCAACCTTCTCAGAGTGCTGGTCAGGAATAATAATCATACAATAAATCAATAGTAACGCAAAGGTATTTTACAATTTTGCAACTGTGTCAAAAGAAGAGGCAGCTGTTACGTGGTTGAGTCATGCTAACTAGCTATGGTGCATGAAATGATAAAGCTGTATTTATTAGATTAGGTAGGGGAAAAACCTCCCAAGATATTGTAGAAATGAAACCAGACACAGATCACATTTCCAAATAACCCTAGATAAGCAGGAAAAATATTGTTACAGAGTGACAGAGCATTCAAGGTGAAGGAAAAAAGTGAACCATAATTATTCATTTGGCTTTCTCTTTAGTAAACAGCTAAATATCACATATGTTCAACAAACAAGCAAAAATATTGGTTTGTCCACGTCTACAAACTATCAACTCAGGTGATTTTGTTCCTGGGAATGATGTTACCCAGAATAAAGCATGGCAGGAGAAAGACAAAAGCCCCTGAAAAAGTCAGCTTTCCCCTTCTGTTATTTGTTTTCAGGATAAATTTAACTTAGTCACTTAAAATGTCACACAAAGGAAAAGTTGTCCAGGCAGCCGACAGTTCAGGCATTATTTTTGTTCTCCTGTTCTGCTCACTGGTGTCACTACAACAATCTCACCCTCAGCCGACTTCACGACTCAGCTATAATCAGAACCCACAGTGTGCAGAACTGGTTTTCCCCCCATTTTTTACCATATCTGTCAATCATTACTTTAACGCATCTTCAATAAAGACAGAGTTCACGCATAGCATTTCTCCACTTCTGTCAACAGGATCACACAAGTTTTCATATTCATCCAGATCATTTGCTCAACTTTCACAGTTTATAAATCAGCCAGATTCTTACATGCTATCTCAAGCAGTAAGTTATGTTTGGCAGTCGACTAGTTTTATTTAGCAGTTCTCTTCACCACAGATACTACACCAGGAAGCATTTTACACTCTGCAATTCAATCACTTGTAGGGCTTTTCTCATGAGTGGCAGTCTCAATGTTGCAGTTCCAGTAATATACCAATGTAGGTACTATTGTTGATCTTGTATGGACCAATGCTCATAAGGATTTTTCAGAGTATATTGATTTTTTTCCCATTCAGGTAGTTCTTTTTGATTTTTAAATCTGAACAGTAAGGCAGGAAAAGTCAAAAGAATTGCAAGAAACTCCTAGTCAGGGTCTAATGTAAAATGCTTTTCCTAATATGTCTGAAAATGAGGAGAAATAATTAGTGGCAATGTTTCTCTCACGTCAGGAGGAGGTTACTAAACAAAAAGCAGATACAGAAATCTGTTACAATAAGAAGGCACTAATGCCTTCTAAGACAAGAATCTCCAGATAATGAAGGGTAAGTCCACACACAGGACTGTGGAATGGCTCATCAGAATAGTACAGAGAAGAAAACAGAAGTGCTGTTTATAAACAGTAAAGTTACTACAGAAGATTAGAATAGGGAAATATTATATATGTGATAAGCTATACCAACAAAAAGGAGCCATCATGCATTCCTACCCACAAACTCCCTTCTCTTAAACAGCATGTTTTACAAGGCTGTCAAAAAAATTTTTTAAAGTAAAACCCCTGTGAAGCTTAATTCAGGCACTTTGAAAGTCACAGCAAATATATATTTGTGTATCTGTAAGCATTCATCTACTCCCCACGGCTACTGTATTTGCATGCTGTGAAAACCAGAAGCTAACATTAAAGACTATTAAATGGGAATGGCTGTTCTTTGGACAAGGCAAATTGGCCATTTAACTAGAAACAGTCAATATTTTAAATATAAAAATGTCATATTAATTAAAAAACATGTTTAATTAAGTTTAAAAATTAATTTCATCCCAAATTCCTAATGAAAATCCTGGGGAAAAAAGGGGGAGAAAACTGTTACTTACTATTATTTTACCTTTGACATTTCCCAGGACCTTCTGTTGCCCAAATGAACCATCCCTGTACACCAGGATGTCACTACTGCCTACCTTTCTAAGTGGTGTTTGAAGTAACAGTTAACCATATAAACTTTTAGCTAAAGGCACCAAAAAAATTAAAAATTGGCGGACATGTGAAAAGCGCCTCCATTTCCCAAAAGTAACATTAAATCACTAACTCTGTCCAGTGGGGAAAACTATCCAAATAAAGGAACCATAGCTTCTGGGTTTTCCTGATGATTGGGGATTACTGCCTTGAGTGGGAAAGAAGGAGGGGAGATAAAAGACCAAATACTGAAGAAAGAGAAAGGAAAAGAAGGAAAGAGAACAAGGAGCAGAAGGTGCACTTACTGTTTGGTTGTCTTCATACAGCTTCAAGTCATACCCACTCAGCTCCACACAGAAAATTATTGCTGTAACCCCCTCGAAACAGTGGATCCACTTTTTGCGTTCAGATCTCTGTCCACCCACATCCACCATTTTGAAAGTCAGCTCTTTGAAGGTGAACTTATTTTCCACAATCCCTGTGGTCATGTCCCGAGACCGTAGAATATCTTCCACCGTGGGGATGTAGTCCAGGGCTGCGATCCGTTCCAGGTCGTTCAGGTAGTAGGCAGCGTTATCCTCCAGGTGGTACTCGTTGGAGCGGCAAAAACACTCCTGCACGCCAGGGTCTGCCCACAGCCTCTTCATCACCCCCAGCAGCTCAGGGGTGATCTCCCCTTTGCTCTCAGCTGGGCCTGTCAGGGCAAAAAGCTGCACTGCATCGTATGCTCTGTCAGGATTGTGAAATTCTATCTTGAGGGTGGCCAGAGCTCGAATGATACGTGTGAGAGAGTCAATTGCATTATAGATAATCAGAGGTTTGTATTCCTTACAGGCCTCCAAGTTAAAGCCACCGCTGTGAATGATTTTCATCTGCTTTACAATAGTACTCTTCCCAGAATTGCTGGTGCCCAGGAGGAGGAGTTTTATCTCTCTTCGTTGTCGCTGACTTTCAGAGCGCAGGTGGCGGTCAATCCTACGGGACCGCCGCGCTGCCTCTTTCTCCTCCGAGCTTTGCCGACATCCCATGGTACAGCAGGCAGGTACAGAAGGGAAAGGGTGCAGACTGGCTCACTCTGTTGGCGTCTCTCAAGATCTGCACTGTCTTTCAGTTCTCGTGCCAGGTACACCCCGAATGGAATAAAGGTCACTATCCAATACCTGATGATCCCCAATGCCTACAGCCACCTAATTGAGTCCCAGCAAGGGTGCAAACCCATGTAGGTATGCAGCCACAGAAATAGTCTCTTCAGCAGATCTCATGGCACTCCCCTTTCCGGTGCGTGAACTGTGGCACATTCCTGTTAATGACGGGACACTTCCCTTTGCCACAGTTTGTCTAGAACCATCAAATACCCATTTCTGTTCTGCATAATGATTTTGCTGCCTTCTGTCCAAAGGTAAGAAGCCGCACTTTTGCCTTCTCCGCTCTAGCCTTTTCTTGTGATCGTGTTCTCTGGTTGCTGTGGTGATGCTGCAAGATAAAGCTGAAGCTCTTTTCACTGCTACTGTACTTGTTTGGTTTCTCTTCCCCCACTTCTTCAGCTGATCCAGTTCAGCTCTGTAAATCTGTGCTTTCCACCTGCCGAACAATGGGAAAATAAATGAATGAGAGACTCTGCTTCCTTGCAGCAAGCCACTCACTTTTTCCTCCACTTCTAGACTTCTAAACCTTTTCTTATGCCAAATGGAAAATACGGATTGAAAAGAATGTAAAGAAAAGCAAATACCTAAAGTTATAGTAAAAGCATAGGGACAGCTGAAACTCACAAATGAAGAAAATGTTGTTTCTGAACAATAGTAAATCTCCCTTTTAGCCTTCTGTGTTTTATTATCTAAACCTACGTGAAAACAAACAGTGCTGAGCTGTGCCCCAGTTTCTCCCTCAGCAAGAGCTTATGGCAGTGCTTCTCCTGCAGTTCTGCTCCGACTGGTTTGTCTGAAGGAGAAAATGAAAACTCACAACTATTTTTCCCAGCCTCTCTATTTATATCAATATCTTGTACTCAGATAGATGTCCTCCTGAGTTTTCTTTCATGTTATCTATCTCCACTGAACATTTAAATAACTAAATTAAGAAGCAAAAGACACTGATTAACTTTGCTTCATGAATTTGAGAAAGGAAGAGTTACTGAGCTTTGTAGCAGTTCATTTTTCCCCTTGGAGAACAGTATTGTTAAACACAGTACCTGCATCTTGCTTAATCAAAAAAGAGATGCAAACTTTATAAGCTTCTTTCCATAGCCAAGCAGCTAAGTGGTTTTGAGCCTCCTCTCTTTCCATTTCAATACAGGAAAATTCTGAGCTACAGTAGAAGAGAACAGAGACTACAAGGTGAATTTTTCATACAAGAAGCACATGAAACACCATCCCAAGCAAGGGCAGAGAGCTTTTCAGTGACTGTTAGAGCAATTATTCTTTCCCAGATTAGAGTTTAAGCCTACTAGTTGGAACTCTGCAGAAGGCAGCAGCAGGAAGCAGTTACTCTGGCAGAGGGAAAACACATTCCTAACAGCTGATTGGTGATCATTTGCCTCTCTTCTAGGAAGGGCTTGCTGCTCTCACTAAGCTCTGAGCACAGTGGGCAGCGGAATCACAGATGTCACGGCTTCCTCCCTGAGTGCTGCCCCAGCACACCTTGGCACCTCTCCTGCTGCCTGGTTACTTGGGCCTGGAGGCTCCTCAGTGAGTGCATTTGCAAACCAAAGTACACAGCACTGAGATCCTTACAGAAACTTGCAGTCTACTAAAGAAAAATTTCTACCACATTTTAATAAAACTAAGTCTCCCAATACCATTTTCAAAGTTGCCCTACAAGCCTTTAGAAGTTTTCCTGTTTGAACTTACCAATATTTAAATGTAGATGTGACAATAAATTAAAATATGTGTTAAAGAGAATGATTCCACACTACCAGGAGAGAGACAGAATGTTCCAAGCCAGAAGTTGAGACTCAAGCTTTTGTGAGAAAAGTATAACTACAACTACTTGCAACCTCGTGTACTTGACTTTCTAATGGTTAGAATATGGTTATAGAATATAGTTAGAATTATATTCTAAACTAATCTTACTCTGAGTTGTTCTAAACTATCCAGTCAGTACACAGAGTCACCTCTCCATAGCAGTTTGAAATGCCTGTCTCTTGTCTTTGCCTATAGGGACCACAGTGCTTGAACAGGCTGGCAATTTAAGCCTTTTGGATATCTTAAATGTAAAGACATCCAAATCCTTTGCCCCAAATGCACCATGTATTGCTCTTATCTGGTCTGAAATTCTACAAGAGAGTCTTAATATCAGCTATATTTATCATACTTCTCTTTGAATGACAGGACATTAGCACATGAAGAACAGATTAATCAGTGAAAAATTAAAATAATAGTGTACGCATTAATAGAATGGCAATTAGCACAACTTTACTTACTCTGAAGATGTGGAAAGGAAAACCCTCCCAAGTGAGGAGTTACACTTTCTTAAATAAGTCACTTTTTCCAATAATCACAGAAAATGAGAAATTAGAATTGAGAAAGCTGTTTCTTAATTAATAACTTTCTGGCCATGAAGAGAGAATGAAATTCCTGTATTAGATAGCAGGCCAGATTCTTATTGTACTTATGTAAAAACCAGAGCTGCTTCCACTAATCTCACCTATTCTGACACGTTGAGGACATTTCAAACTGGTTCTCCTTTAAATCTGCATCATCACAGGCCTCATTTTCATGTAACTGATAAAACCACTTGCTGAATTCTTTATGACATTTTCTATGTATTGTGGTGATTGCAGGTGAAGAATTTTGCAAGAAACACACATGAGACTCCCTCTCTTTATTCTCTCAGTTCCATCCTGAACAAAAGAGGCTTGCTAGCAATGAGCAGCAAGAGGGCACACATTCCTGCCAAAAAGCAGCAGTCTTAGGAGCAGTCTGGAGATTTTATAACTATATAAGACAAGCAGATCTTTTTTAAACTTCATGTTATTTGCCTCAAACACTTATGACAAATAGTTGGGTAGAAGGACTCTCTCAGGAATAATCTTTTGTTTTCATTCAGCTCGTACATTCTGTAGAGTATTTCCTATTGCATATTTCCACACCACATTCAGATGCATCATTCATATTCCACGTTTTACATATCAACTTTTTTTTTTGCCATTCATTAATATGTTTAACACCAAAAAAAGGTAAAGTAGGATCCACTTATTGTAGGAAGGACCAGGAGTATGTAATACATATCAGTTTTGCACTCTTGAATTCCTGGTTGGTTTTTTTTGTTGTTGTTTTTTAGTTCTACTCATTCCTATTGCTTACACTGGATATCACTATTTCAAGTAGTAACACAATGAGGTGATTATATTATTGCTTTGTAAAGCACAGTAGTACATTCTATTTTTCAAATAGGCAGTACAGAAGAAGGTTTGGTGTACTTGAGTAAGTTTTCCCATATACAGTGAAAAAAATCTCTCATGTTCACAATCAATACTTTTTAAAATTCAGGAAACTTCACAAACTATTACATTACTGCAGTTTACTGCCCTGGCTATATACAGATGAACTTCCTCTTGCCAGGTTTCCTTTTCCTTGGAATACAGTCAGAAAATAAGGCAGTCTAGAATTTGTTGGGTTCTTAAAATCAGATTTCATATTAAACATGTAAGTGTTTTATGGCTGTAAGTTTCTAATTAGGTAAGTGTATTTTCATTTACTCTAGTGGAAAGCCCTATTGCTTCCTTTCACTTGCACACTTGTCTAAAGTTTGTTTAAAAAAAAATCTTATTATTCAAATGACCAGATTATACTGTATCTGTGTGTCTAAACTAACATATTTGCCTTCTCCTGACAACTGAAGACTCAAAATGTTAAGAAAACATGGGGGTTTTAAGTCTGATGATATAGATGGGCTATTTTGTCATCACTAGAATGGGTAGCTTTTCCCACAAGATAAGATTAACATGCCCCAAATCCTGACCTAATGGTGATCTATTGCCACTACCAAAGAGGAATGCTACCAATTCCTGGAGTGGGAAGGACGCCTGAACAAAATTCTGCACTGGTTATTATGTTGAAGTGTTGAAGCCCATTAAGCTGAGCTACCATGTGCTACCATGTTCTGACCACCCATTTGTAGCCAATGAAACCATTCATTATTGTTGGTTTCATATCTAGGCTCGATCTTTGCCCCTATCCATCACTCCTGGCTTGTGCAAACTGATCTGTGTGTGTGCAATATAAACACTTATCCCTTTTCCAGCATGTTCTCAAGTTATGGCAGCAGAGGGAGAAGAGGCATAGGGAAGGAGAATGACACACCACCACAATTCAATTGTAAACACTTCCATAAGGAAAGATCCAAGTATTGTCTCTGGATTCATGAGCTACTGACACATCATCATGGAACAGAGTTACAGAACCTGCCTGGGAAGATGCTTCCCCCACGATCTTGTAGAAAGGCACTGACTCCTAAGCTGAGAACAAAACCAGTGGCTGTGACTGTCACAGCAGAGACTGCACACAGCATGCTGCTGGCAGCAGGAATTTCAGCTGGAGATGTAGGCACAAAGCTGTATTCTCCCTCAAATGCAAGTGATCTGATAATTTAGCTTCATGACCACCAGCCCACTCACACACAGTAAAAAGCTTTTATACCCATAAAAGCAAACTCAAGCAAATCTAGAAAGAAGTGGCACAGAACTCATGTAAGACCTACAAGTGTAAGCCAAGCTACTGTAATCAGGTTCAAATTATTATACACATCCACTGAGAATTTCTGTACTTTAACAAAACCTTATTTCTGCATGTTTTAACTTTCAATCATTTTTATACTATTAATGAAAGAGAAGAAGACACAAGGGAGTGTGATATATCAGGACATACCCAAGGCATTTACTAAGGAAGAAATCAAGTGTTCTACTAAGCAAGCTTTTTTTTTTTTTTTAGGCAGAGAGAGAAAAATAAAGGACCTGAGGCTTACAAGAAATGGAAAAATTGGTGCAGATTTTTGGATCTGGGAAGCATCCAGGAAAGAGTCCCAGACATGCATACTGTAGAAATACAAGGTTGAAATAACTTCACAGAAATTAATTTACTGTTTAATGTATGGGGATTGAAGTTCATTTATAGCAGAAGAAAGTTATTTTAAAATTGTGGCCACAGATGTTACTGACATTCTCTTCATACAATCATTGAAACCTGAAAGACAAGGATGTTCAAGTTATGACAAAACTTTCAATTGCACATTGAGGCACTATAATCCCCCCCCAAAACGAAGGATAGGCCAGATGTAGTTGTTGAACAAGAAAACAGCAGAGAAAGCTGATGTATCTGAGGTTTATTTTTTGCAGCAGTTAAAATGTGTATTCTGTTAGTCAGATGAGTGAGGGAAGAAGTGTCATTATTTAATGAGCTGAGTGTTTGACTGGACACTACCAAATTCTGACCCTTTTTGTCATGGGGGTTCTTTGTGATGCCACTTAACTCCCTTAAGCACATCTTTTCAAAGATGATTTTTGCTTGTCCATTTCTTAGATACCCATTTTGAGATACTGCTTGTGACAAAGAAATGCACTGAGTTTCCAAGTATAATCAGCCTCAGTGATAGCTGTGCTCTAAATATTTAAATATTGAATAAATAATCTTTGTTTTACTTGATCCATCTTGCTGTCTATTTGAGGAATAGGACTTGTCCTCTATACCAACTCCCCAAGACAGAGCCAAGAAATTTTTAATGTCTGTGCAAAAGATACCAAAATGAGAGGAATAGCAAAGTGAGTCAAGAAATGCATATTCATGCTACAGGACCTCAGCCACAGTAAACACCACCAAATAACAGAAGCTGCTGTGTAGTGATGGGATTCTTACAATAAAGGTTGTCCAAGATGGTGAAAGGGCAATGATTAAAAAAATTTAATTCAGAACTCAGTCCAAGGCAGGGGATGAGAAGGGCACTGGTCAGAACTGATCATGATGCCATACCATGAGCTCCTTAGAGTCACCAGCACTGACTGTTACCAGCCCCAGCTGCTCTCAGCACCCTTACAGGAAGAACAATTGGTAGCTCCATTAGGTTCTCATCTGCTGATTCCCACTGTGATTTTATAGAAATACTCAGATTTGTGGCATAAAATCTGAGCTCAACTAATAGAATTGCCACCTAGGGATGCCATTCTGTGATACATGGCAGAAGGAAGTTTTACAAGGAGATAATGGAGAACCCAAAGAAAATTACTTATTGTGTAGGCATAGACCTATCAGTGTATAATCAAGTGTGCCTGACATGCAACAGAACAGATTTGCTGCAGTGAGATATTCTATTCATTAGCTTAAACATCTTTGTCTATTGTTTGGAAAATATCCAATAAACTTTAGCAGTACCACAATACAAATTATGCTGGTCAGGGATATTCACCAGCCAAGTATATCACCCGGCCAAAATTTAGCATACAGGCTTCATCCAAGATTTAGGGAAACCTAAGAACTTAAAGTGAAAACATAGTATTTCTTATGAACCAAGCATTCAACAAAAACCTATTGGTTATTTTTCTTTTAACTGTGCACACCCCACTTACCAGAGGAAGTTGGAAACATAAATCCTGTGAAGCATTAATACCTAAAATACTTAGTAGTTATTTAAATTATGACCTGTTTTAGCAACATCCACAAGACAGTGAGAAGGGAGAAGAAGCACGAGTATGCAGACATGAGAATGACTGACTCTTGACTAGAGCCAGGTACACCACAGTTCTGTACTGAGCTGCATGGCCAGAACCCAGAGCAGCAGCAGCAGTGGCTGCACAGGGAGCTGCTGTGCTTCACAGCGGTTTGGCCAAACCACAGTCTGCCACAGCAGCCGCTTTCGAGGTGACCTTTAGACTGGCATCAAAAAGCACCACAAGAACAAGAATATTACAGTGGGTCTAGCAGTGGGTGTGCAGGAAATCCTGGCTGCTAGACAAGGGTGAGAAGAAACAACACACACAGCATCTGCTTTAGGGATGTACAAACATCAGACCCACTTAGAAGTGTGCAATAAAGCAGCAAACAAAATGCAGTAGCCACTCAGTGTTTTGTAAGCACTCGGGTGATGACAGCAGTGGAGGTTATGTCTTCATTAGTGTTGCTGTTTGGCTTTTGTCATTAGTGGGACCCGTAAGCCTTATGTGGGTGATTCAAGAGCTAAGGCTCACTATCACAGGGTTGCTGTTTCATAAATCTTACAGGGCTAAGGAGATTATTTTATTACATTGAAAAAAAAAAAAGTAAACTAGTAAACATTAGATTTTTTTCATTAATGTAATGGCAAATTTCCTATAACTCATACAACCTTACTGCACACAATACCTTATGAAAGATAAGGGAATTTGATAGTTTTAGCTAAAGAAATTTTAAGAGGGATTTGTAACAGGAGAGCAGTATAGCCTTGTAAAAGGAAGTTTCTCTTCCTGTGCCTTAAAGTTGACATAATAAAGCAAAACCATGCTTGCTTTAGCTGTTCCAGTGGCAGGCATGAGCTATGGGAATCTCTGCAGTGAGAACATGAGAGTCTGGGTACAGATAACAGTGTCCTGAGGACAGGAGGTTTGTTTAATGCAATAGAGAAAAGCAGCCAGTGAAGATTCAAAGATTGAAGCTCAAGGCCAAGCAAGAGACAAGGAGAAGATGCTCCAGCAAATGGGAATCCTGGAAACAACAGATGAGTTTTATGTGTGATGATGCATAAGAAAGCATCTTGGAGACAGAAATACATCACAACTGTTCTACTGGTTTTAAGAGAAAGAACTGGAGGAATGGCAAAGATTAAGGCAAGGAATGAAAGAATAAAGTCACTGAGGCTAGTAGGTAAGACTTCTAGGGTAAACTGAATGGTATATTCACAGGAAGCAAGAAATCCTGTCTCCATAAAGAAGGAAGAGATAGCAATAGAGGAAGGAAAGATGAGGCGAGAAGAGCAGATGGGCACATCTTACTATATCATACTGGCATAAGATCAGCAGAAATCTGTACACAGGAAAAAAAAAAGACCAGAGGGAAAGGATTGACTCAGAATCTGTAAAGATGGGCCTGCACATATGGAATTTAATTACACTAGGAAAAAAAAAAAAAGAGGAGAATAAATCCAGGGTGTTCATGGTGGAAGAAACTGCCTAGATCATCAGACTTCCATCAGAATGGTTTTGCTAGAGAAAGGACGTTGTTGGGAGTGGATCAGGACTGGAAAGCTGGCAAGAACAGACTTGCAGGGAGAGGCAGAGCAAATGGTTTTGGAAGGAGAAGAGCAAAATACAGGAACCATTTCAGTAGAAGTAATAACCAGTGAATTCATGGAAAGGCTGGGGGAAAGCAGGGGAGGACTGGCAATGTGATAGTTAAAGCTGGAAACTAAGCAACAGAGAATGAGTAATGTTTCACAGAGAACAAATCAAAAGAACCTCGGTGAATGAAAAAACAGAAAAACAGACATAGGTTGAATGAGTATGCAGGAGCAGTAAGTTCCCAACACGAGAAAAAGTCAAAAAGGGATTATAGAAGATTCACATGAATCGTAAGGGAGTTCAGAGGCAGCAGCTCAGTGAAAGCATGAGAGGAAAGAGCAACATGGTGCAGAAAAAACATCGAAGAGCTGGTCGAAATGGAAGAGAGGAAAGCAGCACAGTGGAAGAATAAAGCCAATAGTTCACATGATGGGAAGGACAAGGGAATTTAGGGAAGGACAAGAAAACTTCAGCACTTTTGTCAGGTTATTAACCTCACAGCAAGACAGAATTATGGATTAAAATGCTGTTCCTAATATAATAAGAGAAAGAAAGGGAATGTCAATATCAGCATAAAAGGCAGGGCTATCATCAGGGATTAATTGGGGAGGTAGGGTAGAGAGTATTTCCCAGCCCTAGGCCACACATAAAATTAACCATATGAACTGTCACAAGGTATCTACATCAGAACTGTGGATTTTCTAGGTTTCTTCTTAACAACTCAAATTAAACATTATTTTATCTGCAAAAGGGAGATGAGAAGTGGAAGAAGTTTTAGACTGCAGTCCAGGGCCAAAAAAATAAATCCCAAGAGGCTAAAGAGAATCCACAATGTTCTCAGCAGTGTGACTCATGGGAGAGGACTTGGATGCTACCAAGCACAGATTACAGCTGCAGCCTACGCCTGGTCTCATTCTGCTTCTCTTTTGAAATTCAGAAGCTTTAACAGTCGTACACTTCTGCTCCCTGCAAGAGCTTCAGCAGGTACACCTCAGACAGCTGAGCTGTTGTTGGAGTCACTCTCTAATTCAAAGGACCTTTTTTTTATAAGATGAATATGAAGGAAGTTACCCATGTTCTGGTTTTGATATGAAATTGCTTTGTGCCAAATCCAAAACACAGATACACATTATTTCACAGAAAATTACTCTGCAACCAGAAACATTTAAGTACAACATTGTACAATGGCCAATAAGCTCATGGTTTCAAAAGCCAAGCCAAACCATCATTTTGCCAGCTAGATAAAGTTCTTTAGAGACCTATAGAAACTAAGTTCTTTTTCACTCAAAGTAAAGCAAAAAGACCTTGGTATCTGATGCATCAACTTCTTTAGCTCCCATTTTTCCTTCACTGACACCTCCCCCTGAACAAAACCAAAGCAAAACACCAACACAAAACCCCACCACCGACTAACTGCTGTTGCCAGAAAGAACCCAACATCCTTTTGAGGTTTAGCAGCTACGAGGATTTATCTTCAGTCTCTCCTTTCAATTCTCTCCCCCTGGAGGGGTGATCACACCCTCCTCACACCCCAGCTGCAGTTGCTGCAGTTACACACCCACCAGCACACGGCACAGGGATCCCAGTCACTCCCTGCTGGCTCCTCACTCCCGATTGATTCTAAGCAGCTTATGTTGAACATACAATGAATATTAGAGGACACTGGTGGTTAAATTCCTTTCATCAGACTTTTAAAGAAGTCTTTTAATAAGCAAGTTGGTCATGGATAGAGATGCAGGTTACTGATTTGAAGAGTATGAAGGCCTAATTTATCCAAAAAGGGAAGCTAAGGGTGCAGTGCACACATCTCTAGCAATAGTCTCAGTGTGTTTTTCACCACTTCTGAAGAGTTTAAGTTCCTTAGATAATGTTAGGTTTTTCCATTTATTCAACCTTGCTTTTTCTACTGAGATGAAAAATATTTCTATGTGGCTCTAAATGAGAACGTAAAATGAGCTGGAGGAACTTAAGTAATTATGGTGAAATGGCACCCTATGATAAGCGACACTTTGGGGTGAGGGTATTCATAGTTCTTCCTCATCAGAAACAGACACAGTATTTATTAGGAGAAAATAACAGTAAAAACATTCCAAACGCTGTAAAGTGCTGTGGCTGTGATCTACTTACCACAAAAAGTAATGGTTTTGTTGACTTCACTAGGTTTTGAAATGAGCCTCTATTTGGTTTTGAACGGGATGAAAATAAAAACAATGTATTTAACAATGCTGCAAGCAGGATACCAAAGTGCCAGCAATAACGACTGTTTTACTGAGGAAAATTTAGTATTCCGTGCATGATTCATACTCTTCATATATTGGAATATCTATGGTGAGAACTTCTGTAAGAATAGATACGAAAATAGTTTAATTTTCAGCTCCCTGCTTTTGTATGATCTCAGCATGACTGCATTTCTAGGAAATGCTGAAGCATGATCAGTATCATTGTGTTTCAACATTAATTTCTTGCTCTGTGCACATGTTCCCAGCCTGGCTTCTGCAGGTATTCACTATGTTTGTTCCTAGTTTCATCAACCTTAGAAGAGCAGAGGCCAGATTTGACCACATCCATTTTGAGTCATGCTATGACAAGACTTGACTGGATGACTTCACGTATTCATAGGGCTATACTGATTCTGTCAGAATTGTGGATGGCTTTCATATCATTCCAAGAATAGATTTTTTTGTCTATAAAACAAATACAAAACATTAGGTATTGTATGTTGATTAACATTAATTACTCTTAAAATGGATAAGTAACAAAATAAGCTGCTAAATGTAAGTTCATCTTTTGGGGAAGCTTGTGTTGATTTTTAATCTGAGTATTTACTTTAACATAGGAGTACCATGATTTAGATTTAGCTGGGCAAAGTTGTTAATTTTCAGCCTCAAGCAAGCTTGTAAATTGTTATTTTTTTCCCAAACCTGAAACATAGGAATGATAGATGGATTTAATTTTGTTATTAAGGATAAACCAAAATCCAGTAATTTTTCTTGATGTTTTATTTTTCATTGGTAACTGTACTACTACTAGTAATATTAGCAGGTGTAGCTTCCAATTCTGTTGCACATACTGATGATTTTTTGGTGTTCCATTAACACTACCAGTACTTTTCTGTCTGTACGTGTGTGGAGAGAGAGAGAGGGAGGAGGCTAATCACTGCTCCTGTTCAAGTTGTGTTGCATGTAAGGGCAGTCTCATCATTCAGATATTTGCCCCCCCCTTTTTTTTTATTCTCTGTAGTCCTGCAAACTTCCTAGTCATGCAGCCAATTTTACTTATCCCTTCAATTCTGTCTCTAAATAATCCATCTCTCTCCTGTTGTACAAGTTCTCCTTTGCTGAGTCAGAAAAGTTTCCCTTTTGTATCACACCCTAAGTGGACTTGTCTCCTCCTCTTTAAGGTATAGAGAGGTCAGCTCACCATTCTGGGACCTTAGTAATTTCGTTGCTTTTGTTTGAAGCAGGCTCTTGAATCATGCTTTGAGAACTGATGGGTTGATTTATGAGACTACACACATGATCTACTGTTACTGTTAATAGTAATACCCCCAAATTTTACAGTTTTTGCCTGCATGAGGCTGTCCTATCAGCTTTTGGGGAGCCTCACTGACCAGCCCAATGTACACCACCATCCTCACGGCACAGCTTTAACAGCAGCATCTCAGGTAGTTGCTTTTCTGTTCCTTTTACTCTCAGTGACATCTCTTCTTGACTCAACTAGCTGCAGCACTAAAATTATCTGAAAGCTGCTAATCGAGCGTTTAGTTTATTCATTATTCAGCAGTGGATCCTTAGTTATTCATTTCTCATATTACCAGGAAAAAAATACTTCTGGTGACACTCTAGCCTACTATTAAGATGGCACATAAAGCTGGAATTTTATCGCTGATGCCTAACTATTCTAGTTAGCATTCTGTATTTCACACAGATGAGATATGCAGGAAAAAAGCTGATGACTCACCATTTTATTTCTTTTTGCTCGCTAAAAATCTACTGTTGATATCATTGTAGAAGCAGCTCTGTGAAACAGGCACAGATCTGGGACATGAAATAATACATATGGTGGAGGTTACCCACAGCACATCCAGCCTTCAGCAGAGGGGCTGGACACAAATTTCTCAGCAAGCCATGATGGGTCAAAACAGTGCAAAAGCTATTGCAGCTGTAGAGCCTCCAAATCCACCTTGAACTCACAAAGCAGATTTACCGAGAGGAGACGATGGGAGGGAAATATCCAAATGCACAGCAGAACAAGAATTCATCTTGAAAACTTCATTAAAGGACTACAAGGACATCTCTGAGGGCACTCAGATGACTTGGCTGACTGGGATGAGGTGTGGGGTCTGCACTTTCAGTGATCTCAGGTGCCACTGGTTAGGTACCACACTGTTCCTTGATTGGTAACTACCAGGAGAATTGTGCCTAAAAGCACAGCTTTTGTTATGTTTTGGTTCATTTACAGCATACCTCAAGACTGTTTAATTGAGGGTTTGGAATCAGTATTTTAACTGTGAAAAAGGATACTGCCTTTTAAAGCCATCTCTGACTTTCAAACAACTTTTGCATCTCTGCTGTAGCAAGGCTGAAAAATTCCCCCACAGGATGCATCTTTGTAGTAAGAAAACAACCCACAATCTACCCAAAAAAAGCTCCCAGAAAACAAGGCACATAAAATTTCTTACTTTTCAACTCCAGGAAAATGCCTGATAAAGTATCTCCTCACCTCTGCCAAAGGCACAAAAGCAGGCAATAGCTACAGAGCTCACAGCTGGCTTAGTTTTCAGCCCAAACCCACCTTACAGCAATTCCAATTTGGTTTCGATCTCTTCCAGCTGGCAGCAATCCCATTAGGATTGCTGGACACACACCTACTGGCAGTCTCCTCATCCCAAAGAATATTTTGTGCCAAACAGCTCAGGATAAATAAACCCCAGTTTGTGTCACCTCTTTGCTGGCTGAAGGCTCAGTGCAATAAGGAAACCTCCACTAAAAGCTGTAAGTAGTTTTGCTCTGTTAGAAACACAGGAGTGGCACTGAACAAGTCAGTACATTGTCATCATGACACTGTTTGTGTCTCCTTGGCTATTCTGAGAACTCTTTACTCTTTTTTTTTTTTTTTTCAGTACATAGGAATGAGGTAAAATTTGAATGAGGTAAAATTTTAGTTTGTATTTCACATTCTCATGTCCACTCTTAACTAGTGCTCTGCACAAAAATAATTTTAACTGTCCCCTTCCCATTTTTTGTGTTCTTGCAGGAGGGAGCTCATTGGTAATGGTGACATTTCTAAAGGATTTTGCAAAAGTTAAAAAGAAGAACCAAGTCCTTGACCTCTTGCACACCTGTGTAATTTTCTGAAATCTTTTAATCTTGACCTTCTATTTCTTGTATAAGTGGTTGATCACCACTTGCCTCTGACTAATCCCAACAGAAGCTCAAGAAACTGTAGTGAAAAATAGTATTTTCTATGTATTTTGTGACCAGCTCACTCTGAAAAAACATATCCTTCTAAATTACATCTTAGAAATTATGGGGTCTGTAATTGATGATTCTGATACTAAGATGCAGACACCAAGTAAACAATGAGATTGATGTACTGTTAACATACCTCCATCAACTATAAATCTTTGCAACATAAAGACAGATCATAAACGCCATGTCTCAGAAATTCCATTTGCACTTCATATCTCACAGCTGAGTAAGACCAGTGCTGCACAGATTGACAGCATTCCATCTGGTCTCCTTTAAAACAAACACGTCACTATTTTCTTGAATTGACTTATTTATGTAAACTTTCAATGAGGTCTGTGAATAATTGTTGACAGGTTAATCATGAAAACATAAGGTATCCAAAATGCAAAGCTACAATTGTATAGACAAGCTTTGATGAGTTACAGGCTCCTGCCACTGGAGGTATCCACCACCACGAAGAAGTACTGATTGAAAATACCTGGAGGCTGTAATTGTGCTGCTCACTGAGAAGTTCTCCCATCACTTGGTGATTAAGTCTACAATATTTAAAGGTAGTCCCAGAGTTCCATATGCCTGTGTGCCCAATCTCCCCTTCAAAGCACACTTTTACTATAATGGGCATTACCCATTTCTTCCAGATCTATTCTGCCTAAATGATTTCTGAATTGGAATATTCCAGTATTTTCTACTTGGGGTTCATTGCCTTCCAGTACCAGAAGACACAACTAGGAAAGCAACATAAAGTAATCAAAAATACAGAGAAACTCAAACATTTCTAGTCTTAATCTGAGGGAGAAAGGACTTCGTGATCCAGCTTTTATTGTAGAGCCAGGCTGGGGCTGCCTAAGTCACAGTGTGAATTAGAACAGTTTCCAGGTATGATCCCAAGAGGCCACAATATCACTGGCTGTTCTTGGTTTCCTTGACTGCAGAAGTGGGAAAAGGGTAGAATTGCTAGGCCATGGATACAGCAAAGAGAGAGGTTTTTCTTGTCACAGACCAGAGTAATATCCTCTGTAAACATTTAATTTCAGTTTATAACCCGCGTGCGCTGACAGAGGTCAGGACTGTAAGAGATCCAGTAATTCAGTTCTTTGTCTATATGGTAGGTTATTACTGTTATTACTTTATAGATGTTTTCACTTCTGTTATATAGAATTTGCACCATTCAGGACTGCAGGGTACAATGAGGCCTCTCTGGAAAAAGGGAGAATTGTAGTCTGCAGTCTTAAAGGTCCTACCTCTTCCTGATGCTACTTGATACTTTAATTTGTTTAAATCATTGTATATTTACTTGACCTGTGAGAGCAAATAATATTGTGCTGATATAATACCGAACAGCACATCAGCCTCAAGTCTTGCCACATTTAAAACAATTGTTGATCCCTTGAACCTAGTAGCCAAAAATTTGTTCCTGTAACTTAAAAAAAAAATACATAAAGTCTTCAGTATTCTGTTGCTTTTTGTAAGCACACATGCAAAAAGCAAACTTGACACACCTGTGTAATCACAGCTATGAGGCAAAGTTCAGATTTGCTTTCGGGAACATTCACAGCATGAAACATAATCAGAGGACTTACTGCACATCTAGTCAGGGAACAGAAACAATATGATAATAGAACAATTGTTCAAATTTGGAGTAGGCTAGCCTTAGAATTTTAAATACCTACATAAATGTCACTGAATTACAAATTAAGGTGAGTTTATCTGTTCATGGACATAGATGGATTGAAAAAGAGATTAAAAACATGTCTCTGAAATGACTGATTAAGGTGAGGTTCTACCATTACTGAGCAATATAACATGGAAGCTCAATAGATTCTTAGCAATGGTAAGAATATATTAATATCTTCCCATCACAAAATGGTTTCTGCTGTGGTACCCTGAACTCTGCCAAATTTAAAAGGTCAGGCACAGAAAGGCATCTTGAGAGAAGATCTTCTTGCCAAGGCCTGTTGCAATAATCAACTTGCTGGCAGTACCAAGAGATACTCCTGTGCAATGGTGTTAATTCTGGAAAATTGTAGTTTGTAAGAGGTTTGGTTAGCATCATATGCATTAATTTACTGAATTGAGTGTTTTAAATGATATGAAAAATATTCGCTGTGGTATTGGTTTGAATCCTCTCCTGTAACATAAACACTAGAGAGGGGCAACAGCCAGTATCATGGTCTTTCTTTCCTCATAATACATCAAAAAAAAATTCTAATGCATATATATGTATTAATAGATGTTATACATCCAAAAGAAATCATACTTTGTTAACGCATTCCAGTGTTTGTATTAGCTGGTAATATTCAGAGACAAAACTCTTTACTTGAAAAATCCAACCTAATAGCTCAAATTGTATTATCTTCAGAAAGATGTTCCCTTAGCTGGTAGGTAAGTATCCTTTTGAATCATACACACTTTTCTCTTTTAAAGGAAGGAATATAATAACCAGGTGCATGCCCCCTCTGAACAGCAAGCCCTCTCAGAGCTAAACACCCAGCTGGGCTTTTGTTACTGTGCCATGACACTGAATTGTAATCAATTCAGCTCCACTGTGTTGTTTCCTTCCACAACACAACTGTGTCAACTGTATTTGTACATCAACACTTGCTATGCTGCCTAATTGTATTTGCATTCGTGTGGTTTATGAAGATAAAGGTGCTTATTTCACATTGTCAGGGCAAGGTTTGAAAATATAGAAAGCAGGCACAGGAAATCAGTAGAAACACACCGGGAATGTATGCTAGAATAATTCCTGGATCACCAGGAAAAACTGATAAAAGATTTGGATTACTGGTGCTGTTCCAGTGAAGCCTTTCCAGTGCCATGACCAAACCGCTGTTGAGATACTCCGAGGAGGAAGCCAACGCCACCCAGTCACTATCAAGGAAACAGGGCAGGTAGGTAGGGAATGGCAAATGCATTATGACTTACAAATATTTATGATGAACCATGAAAATATCTTCATAATTAATTACTAAATCTTGGTTAAACATTACATTATAGCCAGTAAGAGTGGGATTCATCTGTGCAGATTTAGCATCTGCATGTAGGTGGCTATCTCAGAGCTACTCACACAGTGCTTCCCTCAGAAGCAGCGGAGAGGAGCTGTCATTTCCAGAGGTCAGCTCAATCTCACACTAACATGGTAGTCAGAAACTAGTCTGGGTAACTCCAATGGAGAAATCTCTTTTTCTTCCACCAGCTAAAAGGGAAGCTCAACAACTACTCTGTACGTACATGTCCATGTTATGGACATCTGAAAGTGATGAGAATAATTCCTTCCAACTGCCAAGTCCAGGCAATTACTATTTCATAAATCCACTGTAAAAATAACAGGTTAACCAATTGTAGTTCCTATGAAATTATTATTTAATTTCCAGTCATTATTCTTGATGTGTGTGAGCAAAACAAATACTTAGAATTTTTTGATTTGCCTCTTTAAGATTTTCTGTTGGCCAAGGTGTTCACTGGTAATCCAACAGGTTATTTCTGCAATGTAGAATCATGTGGAAGTGTTATCACATTTGTCTTTTTGATGTGATGGCTTAGGAATCCAGAGAAGAAACAACTCTCTGGTATAAGGGGCTTAAAGAGAAAACAAAAGGCAAATAGAATTTCTTGGGTAAAACCGTGTTCCCTAATGATTCACTGGGTGTCCAATACTAAATAATAAAATGGGATTCTGAGTAGAGTCGAGCTTCTGCTGAACCACAGAAAATGCTCTGAGCTGAAGAAGTAAAAAAAAAAAACAAAAAAAAAACAAAAACCCAGAGCTGTTGTCTTCTGAATTTTTGCCATGTGTTTTGTTAGTTGTGAGTTTAAATGTATTTAGTAGTAACTGATATTTGAAGTCTGGGTAGGATGGAAGAGATGGCCCCATCACCAATCTGTTCCTTCCATCCAACTCCACCAGTGCCCTTCAGTGTTAAGGAAAAGCAACAGTTCAGAGAATAGTATTTTCTCTGTGGCCGTCATGTCAAGGGTAAAATTCTGTCCTTGATTCCACTTGAAAGCTAAGACAACTTAAATTGTTAATATGTATCAACTCCTGATGCAATAATGAATTAATCAAACTGTATTTAGCCCTTCTCTGTCATCTTGTCTATTCCACATACCTTGAATTGTCTGGGAACTTTGTGAAGATAATCGATTTTGGTTGCTTTGGAACAGTATCGTTTTTCTTGGGATTATTCTTTCCTCAATATAATAGTTGAAATTTGGACTTCCTAATTATCACTCTTGAATTCCAGAAAGCTTAATAAAAATGTGAACTTTGAATATAACATACCAAATATAAGTCAAATTAACCTCTCAAGTAAGTGAAGGGAATCTGTTGTAACTAGTAATGGATGTGGATTAATTCTGGATACCTTGGGGATCACAAAGAACAAAATTTAGCCTTCTTTTTAAATAAAAATAGGACAATTCTCTCTAAGTATAAATATGATTTTGTGCACATAGGCCAAGATTATGATTTTTAAGGGCCTTTGAATAAGTTTTCTCTTAGGAAAAAGAAAAGAGTTGATTGCTTGTATAGAAACTGTTATTGCTGAGGGTGGGTACTCTCAACCTTAACATGGGAATAATACTCCCATTTTCTCAGTAAAAAAGCATGATTCAAGTAACTGAAAATTTATGAATTAGTTTACTGAATTTGTCATTGAACCTGTGACCTCACTGAAACCAACTACAAAACTGTTCAGCATTGTTCCCAAAGGCAAGGGAGAACCTGATCAGTGAAACTGTGTGTACTGGGCTCTCTCCAGCTGAAATGAATGACAAAACCTCCAGTGACTCCTGTGAAAGCAGGACCAGAGCTGTAGCAGAGATAGTCAGATTCAACGCTCATTTTCAGTTACATAAATCTGAAGAATCTCTTCTGAAATAAGTGGGATTACTGTGATTTAACCCAAAGGAATTGAAAGTATTTTTCTTTAATTCATGGAGGGGGAGAGAGAAAAAGGCATCGTTCCCTTATATTGCCTCACCCCTGTGTACCAAGCAAGGCTGCTGTCAAAATCCTTATCTGCTTAAGCTGGAGAGGAAGAGCTGACTTCACCATTTAAGGATTTGAGCTTTTATTACCTACTGAATTTTCTGTTATCCTTATGCCCTCCCCCACTGCTTAGCAGGTAGATTCCTTAAGAAGGGACAAATATCTATTTCCATCTACACTTCTTAAAATTTAACACACCTTGTTCCATCAGTGCATAGTCAGAACTGAGACAACCAGAACACTTTTACTTCAGTCCTTCAGAGCTACCTGACTGGTTATTTTTAGATTATCAACGGTAAATTAAAAACCAAGGTCTGCAACTGAAACATGAAACTGTTCTGAAGGCTTACAAAATTCAAGGTAGTACCTGCAGAAGACTTACTCAACTCTTCTCACCAGTGGCCTGTGGAGTGACAAGCACATAATCTCAGCCAGAGGTGTAGCATTCTTTATGTAGCACTCGGAGTTTATTCCTCTCTGTAAGGTCCATTGTCACAGTGAAATGTCCATGCCTTGCACAGAATTAATCAGCTTTTCTTCCTTATGAGCATACATATGTACACAGAAGGGGTTTCTTCTCTGAAAATGCAATCAGTGCTTTGGTAACAAAAGACAGCATGAGTTTTTCTCCTAAGTATGCCTTATAACTAAGAGGTTTTCTTTTGATTACACCTGTCACTGGCTTCTTGAAGACTGGATCTTCATCCTTCTATACACATAGGCCTCTCCTCTGATAATGTCCTTAATCCAAGGGCAGGGATCTGTGCTCTTTGCATGATAGCTTCCAAACAAATGCTTTGATGGAGACAGCCACATTAATGGCAAAACACTCTCTGTTCTGCAGAGCTGTGTCTGTTCAGCTGTCAAATCTGTGCCTGTTGAAGAAAAGTGAGGATTTCTGCCTATAACAGCACCTAAGGCATCAGCTCGGACTTCCAACGTCTATATCTATAAAGCCATACAAAATTTCTCCTAAGTCCAAAATACACACTCATTTTTTGCCCCTTTGGGATCCACAAGTAGGTATTCACAGCTCCTGACCTGATGTTGTAACCTTTATAGATGAAATGTTGATGGCCACCCGAAGGGTGTGACCCACAATGGCGCGAAATACTGAGCCCAAATACAAATCAATTTGTGGGTGTCAGGCTATCAGAAAATGGATATAAACAAATATGTAGAAATGCTGGAGGGAAATCCAGTGATTTTTTTTTTTCTCAAATCTTCCCAGGAAAATGTTGAGATAGGTCAGTATCTTGCAGAATAAATACTGTAAGAACACACATTAAACGGCTTCTACAGTGAAACAGCTAAAAGCAGATAAGATCAGTTCTACGAGCAGAAATTAAACTGACATCTATTTGTCTCAGCTAACATTGAAGGCTTGGGGGTTCTGTGTATGAAGCACTCACCCAAAATGCAAATGCAAAGATACGAAAAAACTTGTGGTTCACAAGTGCAGATGGGAGCCGTCCACAGGTGCAGATTAATATGAACCCTCCTCATTCCTTCACATGCATGGGCACACACGGAGAGGGAACGCATCCAGGCTCTGCAGAGCCACACATCCTTCCAACGAGCACATGAGACTGCTACCAGGACGACTTATTACAGAAATTTGGCAGCAGGAGTCTTTTCCGATAGAATGCTATCCAGGCTGCATTTCCCTGGGAGGAGGTGCTACATAGCGTGGAGGTTCTTCTCCCAACAGGCAGAATCTAATGGATTATCTTTCTGAATCATTAAGGGAACACAACAGATCTTATTAAGGCTCAGGTATTGGCTATTAACGGGTTACGATTCAGGCTAGGAAACGGAGACCACTTAATTTTTAGAAGAAGGGCCCAAGCTGAAGCAGTAGCTAATAGAAGGCCGGTATCCCTTGAGAAGGTCATTTTCACTGTATCAGCAGCCTGCCTCCCTTACTATTTTTTGTCTACACACAGCAAAATGTTCCTACCTCACAGTGACACTCAGATTTTTTATCCAGCAGAAGCACAGCTTATTGTTTCAAAATGACATCTTTTCCTTCTTGCTATAAAAGTGCTTTTTTTTAAAATTTATTTTGGAAATGTTCATCACTGAACTGATTTAAGAGAGAAGGAAATGCGGAATATTGCACTCACCTCTCCAGCACCAGGCAGGCAGCCTCCACCTCCTCAATCCATCAGTACAAACGCTCGCATCCACTGACGCCTCTCCCCTGCTTTGGCCCTTTTTCACATCAGCATCTGTGATTTGCCGAGCAGACACACCGCGACTGCAGGGACTAGCCCCGCAGCCCCAGCAGAAGCAGGAACCTGCCCTTTCCCATCTTCTCCCTAGAAAACACAACCGTAAAAGCCCAGGCTGTTCTAAAGGCGGCCGCGGGAGCACTTGTCCGGCGGCCCCCCGCGGGAGACAGGGAGGTGCTCCGCGCTCTCGCCGGGGAGCCGGGCAGGGGGAGCGCGGGGCTGGCGCTGGAGGAGGAGCCGGAGCCGCCGGCCCGTTTCCACGCCAACGGCGGGGGTACCGCGGGCGGGGCGGCGGCGCGGCCGGCGGGCGGCTCCGCTCCGGCTCCGCTCCGGCTCCCGCCCGGGGGGCGGCCGGGCCCGCAGCCCCCGGAGCCCCCGCCCCGCCGCGGCGCAGAAGGAGCTGGGTGTTGGCGAGGGGTTCGTGGCTCTTTCCCGGCTCGTACGCTCCGCCGCACTCGCGCGTTACATAATGCGCGGCTACGGACGTGCCGCGGGCTCTGCCTCTGCACAACTGCATCCGCGCCCGGGGCCGCTCCGCGGGTCCATGTTCGCTGCAGCAGAGCGGTGCCCGGCTCTGGCAGCGGCAGCAGTTCTAGCATTGATTTCACAATGCGTGTTTTAGGGCGAACCACTCGCATACATGTTGGAAGGATACGGTCAAGGGTAAAGGGAGAAAAAACAGTTTCTTTAGTTACACGGAATTTATCTGCTGTTTGCTTTCCGCTTCTACCGTCACTCAGCTGCTCAGTACTGGATGGATTTTTTTTTTCTGATTTTCCCCTTCTGCCTTTTGCATTTCTGTATGTGTAATTTACTACAGCTTTTTTTTTTTTTTTAATTAACGATGAGTATCATTTTATTTTATCTCATTAATGGATTTACCCAATTCATATTTTACATTTTTCCTAGTGTCTTTTTCCTTTTGGCTACAATACTAGTTGCATTGTTGAATCTGCAGCCCTGATCAAGTAGCTGATTTCTCCCTACACTGCTAATTTTATAAGCTTGATTTGTAACTGATACACTTCTGCTGGAGATAGCAATAGAGACTCACACACAGACGGGATGCAGGCATTTTTTCCCACATAATACAAAGCAGAAAGCATCTGATTCCTGTAAATGATATCACTTCCACTAGTGATATTATCAGCAGAGCTGTAGCATTGATGAATTATAATAATGAAATAATTCCATGTAAAAATCAGTAAGCCATATTGAGAAAATTTTCCTATAATAAGGAATCTTAGTTGTCATTCACATTAGAATAGTTTGCCAGTACATCTAGAATGGCAAATTTGTTCTAGTAAAATTTGTTTAAAAATAAATGTCATGTACATAACTTGCACTGCTCTCCCAGAAAAACAATAATATTCCAATTATAATTTTGACCTGCTTTAATAAAAATATTTCTACAGTCTTGTTTTGAAATTTTAGCTTTCAATATACATGCACAAACATCTCAGTGCATTTATAGATAGTGGTCAATTAAAAACTTGTAAGTGTTTTGTTTTTCATATATACTCTTTACTTACAAGTGCATAAATCCCTGATATAGTTATGTTGGCAAGGGAATAGAATAAAAAAAGTATCTGTGGTAACTGAGTAGTCTAGATAATAGGATAGAAGAACAATAACAAGGTGTACAGGTTTAATCTGCAATTCCATAAAGAAAAAGTAGTTACTATAGAAACTGTCACATTACATGTATCTTTAGCCTAGTACTTGATATGTGAGAAAAGGCATCTTCCACACACTAACCAACTGTGGCAGAAGCAGAGCACCAACCACCATCATCCTGGCTAGGATGATCATCATTCGCATGCTGTCTACAGAGAGAGCAGCTTTAGGCATTTTGCATTGCTGTGACAGAACACCTGCTTTCCTCCAGCTTTGGGAGAGGCACCAGAGCATACATCAAATGTTGGCAGTGAAGGAATTACAGACATGCAGTACCTGAGTAATGGGACAGGTCTGAGAAGTTTGGGGGCTATTATTTCAACACCACCATATGGGAGCTTGCTGTTGATTAATGGCACAGTTAAAAACCAACTTGCCTGAAAAATGCCTCAGCAGATATGTCTAAGTTTTCTTCAGTTTTGCCTTGTCCTGCATCCAGAAATCCTCAATTAGGGCCTTTCAGCATGGATTGATTGCATTACATGTAGCTAAGCTCCCACAGGAATTTAGAGAAATAAGTCTCCAAATAGCCTGGACAGGTGATTAAAAGCCAAAGTCAAACAGCGCAGAAATCCAGGTCCTTAGCCCAGGACTCCGTAAACAGACTGATTGCACAGAAATAACTATAGAAAGTGGATAGTTTGTGTGGAAATGCAAAGAGTCATTTTAAGGACCTGTGCGATCTGACTGGATTTCCCTTTACTCTTCTGTGTCGGCGAGGTCACCATTTCTGCCCCACCAGAGCAGGCTTGCATTTGGAGGAAGCAGCGTTTGACTGCTGAGGTGCAGCATCCGAGACACGACCTCCTGGGCTCGTTGGCTGCACGAGTTTCATTTAACTTGCCAGTGCTATTCATTAACCTAAAGCCAAAGCCTTGCCTGTTTACTGCTGCTTTCTGCTGGATCAATCGAAATAGATGCCCTCTTACATGTTTATTTTGAAGACAATCGTGCTAAAACAAAAAAGTGCTCTTAAGTGGAAAGTCCCATAGGGATTTTTCTAATCAATTACCCTTTATTATACCATGACAACGTGAAAATATTTATATGCACACATGCAATGTTCTTGGTGAATGTACATCTCCAAATGATAGAGGGTAAATTGAGAGGCCACATCTGGTCTCTAATAAAAATACAATAAAAGACATTTTGTATTTCATTCAATCTTCTACCAAACACTCTCTTTTTAACAAGCAATTGTAGATCTGGGTTAGATATTTATAGACAGGTCTGTGATTCTCTCAGCATGAAGAACTGAACAGAACATTTAAAGGAGCATAAAAGGACTGTATTTTTATTTTTAACCATTTTTCTCACGTGGAAAAGTTTAAAATAGCATCATGTACAGATGATTGGGATCTGATATTTATATCTATCTGATATATTGTTGCTTTGTATCAGTGACTGTGAGATGGTGGGGAAAAAATCATGAATGCACCTTCTATCAGGTGGTATCATCCTGACCTCATTTGGCTTCATCATTTAGGATGAAAATTCACTTTCTACCAGGATTTCACCCTTTTATCTTCTCTCACCCTTCAGGTGACTGAGGGTTTTGCTTAATATCAGCAGTTTACTCTTTCTATGAGATCAAATCATGAGAGACATTTGAGAATGTGAACCCAGACAATGCATTACATCTAATATCACAATCAACTAAAAAAGAACTTTAAAAAGAAAACAACAACCAAACCCTACAAATGTTGAGTGCTTTACACCCCTTCCTTCACGGTTCTATTATGTACCTACTATGTGTGCAGCTCATTGTTTCAGCTGCTGCATCAGCAGTTGCTACTGAAGCCAAGTTGAGGAAAACAAACACTAAATCCAGCAGCTGGAGGAGAGCTGCTCTCCCAGAGCCCTGGAAGATACCTTGGCTTTCCTGTGCAGTAAACTTTCCACAGCAGTCCTTGCTTATCCTAAGCTTAGGGATGGATCCATGCACTCCTATTCCTTCAGAGCCTCAGTGGGAAGAAAGCTACAGTGATACTGTGAAACAAGATAAAGGAACATAGTTCTTTGTAAAGAGCCCATCCTTCAAGACTACATTATTATGTTATTTTAAAAAAGGGTGAATTAAAGTATTCTTTGTTCATTTTTCACTCTTAAGGGCAAAGGAATGGGGGAAAAACCAAAACAAAACCCTTCAAACATTAAACCAAACTGGAGATCACTTAGTAAAGTATACTACAAAGGATCCATGAGGGTTGAACAGAAAAAATCACTTGAGATCAAAATACAAAAATCTTTGGGAATTGCACCAGGAGATTCAATTAAAGAGTGCCAGGAATTTTTTGAAACCATAGCTTTTAAAACAAATTGTACCAGCTTCAGATCTTCTGTTAAAGGGGTCTGAGCAACAGGTTGTTGGTTGTTCTTAGGGTACCCTCTTCCCTCCTGAAATCTTCCTGGTTGGGAGTTTTGCACTTCATAAGAGCGATTAAATATTCACTGAAGAGTGGCTTGGAAGTAGATCTCTCCCACTTGAGGACATCAGTAGGCATTTAGTGGGGGTTTAAAAATTTTTTGTAATAACAAACAAAAAGAAATGTACTGATTTCAAATATATTTCATTTTGCCACTTATGTTCCTACCAGATGAAGAAGTACCAAATTGGGCCCTCAGAAGGATTATATATCATTTAATAGATACTTAGAAAAACAAGTTATAATTGGACTTCACATTTTCTTGTGAAAAATAATTCCACTTCATGTAAGAATCACATATAACTACAATTTCATAAGGCACTGTTATTGATCTGTTCTATGACCTCCTTGTGTCTGATTACCAGAAATTATTTGGTAATTAAAAAAATAAAAACAGACAATTTTTTTTTGAGGACACAAAAGTAACTCTGGGAAGCTATAGAAGAAGAGCTGGGAACATCCAGGTAGCTTTACTATGGGGACTTCAAATGCCAGTCCAGTTCTTTAAAAATTTGTAGTATTGCAGTCAGGACTAAGTAATTGGTTTAGATAATTGTCCACTTATTCAATGTCAGGCCCACAGCTGGTTTTGCATCTACATAAACTCTGAGAGTTTTCCATCTATTTACCAGCCCACTTATAGAAAGTACAAAGTAGACACACAAAGTGTGTTCTCTGTTTCTGTTTAACAGAGTTTTGAATCCTCTGTATATAATGTTCTAATAGATAAGCACATAAGTAGTACTGTTGAAGTGCCTATGCTTAATCTGGCATGTTTACAGAAGCTAGACCTAATATTTTAGTTCAGGTTAAGTAACAGCTTCATTTGCTGTTGTGCCCAACATTTACTGTGGAGGTACTTTAAAAAACAAATCATCCTAAAAGCAGCCCACACCTTGGCAGGCTTGTATTCAATTAGGGTTTTTTAATTTTTCACTGCTTGAAATAAAATACAGGCTAAAAGACACTGGAAAGCACTATTGTAGAGCTCAGTCTGAACAGAATGCAATTTTCATTGAGTACAGAAAGCAGTTTTCCTAAAGAACATGGCTTCCCATGGAAAACATGGAATCTGCAAGTAGCAGTCTGAGTGGAGAGGGGAGGCTCAATCTGCTGTTCCACCCAGCTCCACTCATGTCGTGCAGCCATCTGGGCCTGTGGTTCCAATCAAGATGTGTTTCTTCTGCTCTCATTCCAAACAAAATTGCCAAGCCAGAGCATCTGAAGCAGAAAAGGATTTCAGCCACCTGTAGCACTGTATTCTTCTTTTCAGGAGGTTTTATCAGTTCTCACAGTCAGTTGTGCTCATCTTGGCATCAGTGGAAGCAGTGTGAACTGTAGGATAAAATTGTCCTGTTGCTGCTTTGCCAGCAGGCCTGACCAGTAAATAGAAGCAGTGGATTTGTCAGCACTACAATTTCTCCAGTTCCTACTTTGAAATTTCTATCAGGTAATTTTTGAAATAATATATCATATAACACATAACACATATCTCCTGCCCTTCTAACAATGGAGAAAATGCAAAAAAGCTGTGCTTACACAATGAGACTGAATTCATGTTCCCGTTAAGTTCTTCCTGTTTTCTTCTACCACTATTTGCAGTCTTTCAGTCTGTTCAATTTTCAGTCTGTGCAATGATTCATATCTTCAAAGCAAGTTTATGTTAATTTTCAAGACAAAATTCTTCAGAATCTGACACATAATTAATTCTAGATATTTGGTTGCTTTAAGCCTCTCATTTTTAATGTTTGACAGTAGTATAATCAAATCTCTATAGGAAACATTCTCATTCATATACCTCTGTTTCTGATGGATTGCCATTTCGTTGTACTGTGGAAGTTCCGAGAATACTTTCACCATCTTAATGACATATTTCTCCTAAGAAACAAAACTGAAAAATATGTTATTAATGTCTGAGCATGTGTGGGGACAATTCACTGGTTATAGAAGGTGAACCTTAAAAATAACCAGGATGTTCTAAAGGTCACTTGGCTGTGTAATGCCATTTTGCAATGCAGAATTCCAGTTGCAGAGGTATACTTCCAGGAATAGGAATTTAAGATAGTTGAGAAAACTGTTTCTTGAACTTCATTCATTTTGCTTTAATTATTTAGCACTCTGCCCCAAAAGAGGATTTATTTTTCTTTCAACCTATTTTCTCAGCAGAAGTTCTGAAAACTTGCAGTTGTGCCTTGCTCTCACATTAGGGGCTTGCAAGACACTTGGACTTAAAATATCTTTTTATTAGTGTAAAATGGCTCTGAATGGTTTCTCAGCTGTTCAACTGGCTTGTCTGAAACAAATGTTTGCCTCCCTCCTCCCCAGCCACTCCTTCCACCCCAGCCAGCCAGACAATCATCTCTGGAGGAAATGAGCTCTCACACATCTTTACAAACCTCTGAGACAAGGCAGACCTTTCTCCACAGGAATCTCTAAAAATTGCCACAATGGAAGTAATAACCATAAGAATGTTTGTCGAACTGATAATGTCATGTTCACCTTACAGCATCCATTTTTCTGTGACTGAAACTTGCTACAGGAGCTGGAAACACTTGATGTACGTGCTTGGTATAAAGTAGAAAATCCAAGATTTAAGTCAGTGTTTGTGGATGTGCCAGTCCAGGTTCTCTTCAGAATGTTTTCTGTCAGGCACAGTAAATCCACTGCCTTCTGAGAACACTCTATGTCCCAGTGGGTACTTGTGAAAGCTGAAATTCAAGAGGCTCTTATGGTTAAGGGCTGCACTGCTCCCTCCTATTCTCATCCTAGAACTACACGTGCCCATCACTGACCAGCAGAAAAAAAGGACAAATTCTGACTTGGAAAATCTGAAATGGGATAGCCTCAGTGGCTGAGGCTCAGCTTTTTGGGAGTAGGTATCTTAAGGCTTTAATTTTCTCTACAGTCATTGATCTGAGGACTTTGGCACAAGTAGTGCACATGTCAGATTGTTTTCCTTCCTCCATGTATTTTGGCAAAGTCTTCCCTGTAGAGAAAATTAATAAATTTCAGGGTGACATTTCCTTCTTCATCTAAAAGAGCAAGAAAAAAACACCTCCAGCTCTCTGGGTGAATTTTTACAAATTTTTTCTTTGTTTTTTTTTTTTTTTTTTTTTTTTTTTTTTTTTTTTTTGTTGTTGTTGTTGTTTTTGTTTGGTTTTGTTTTTTGTTTTTGTTTGTTTGTTTGTTTTGTGGGGTTTTTTTAATGATAAAGATATTTTGTCAGAGAAGTAAAATCCAAGCATTTTCCCAGTTTGTGTGATCAATCTGCATGGAAGATCAGTGGCATGCTGTGTGTGTGCATATGCATTCACACATTTGGGTACACAGGATGACTGTGAGGGTTAAAAATTTAGAAAACTTCTAGAAATTTATTTAAAAGGGAGGTGCAAGCACCTGGAATTCTGAAGGGGTAAATAAAACACTGAAGATAGCACAGCTTCTCCTGCAACTTACAGGCAGACTATCAACAACTTGAGCAAGGAAAAAATTACTTCACCTTCATTTTGATCGTTTGCTTTCTTGTATATGATAACAAGTTTCAGTCTCAGTAAAAGAAGGAAAAGTTGCTTTCATTGTGGAGACTGCTTTCAGATTCCACATGAATGACCAGCAATCCACAGTTGCTGGATTATGAGCTGTCACAACAGAGAGCACATTTAATTATTTCCATCTTTGTTTTGGGGGATTTCCCGCTGAAGGATCTGACACTGCCCTCGGTCAGAATGAGGGGTCTGGTCTTGGTCAGTTATTGGTCTTGGACTGTAGCTAGTTCTTGTACAAAAACAGAACACGGGGTTTATTTCTCATTTTAGATAATTTCTATGTGAAACACAAGTCTATTCTATCTAATTCATTCTCAGAGTTTTTAGCGATATGGTAAAATATGTTCTCTAGACTAATTTTTAAAAATTATTTAGATATTATTCCTCTTTTCACTGGCCATTAATTATTTAAATAATTAAACCCACTCCTTTCAAGCCGGTGGTCACAGGCAGTCTTAATTACTATCAAAATGACAATTTTTTTTTTTAAGTAGCCTGTTTCTTGGATTTCTAAATTATACCAGAGAAGCTATTGCAGATATATCAGGTGTAGTTTCTATGCTAATTTTTTTCAGTGGTGTTTTGATATTACAATTGCACATGCTCAAAGCAAAGTTTCTGAAAACAAAAACAAGATATGCAGGAATCTCTTTCATTCTTTACTGAGGCTTAGGAACCTCTTGTTTATCAGACCAATCTTTCCTGTTCCTTGTTAATACTGGAAACATTTTGGGTTTTTAAATCATCCCTAGAGGCAGCCACATTATGTCCCCCTGCAGGGTACTACTGACTTTTTAATATTTTTATAACCTTCATTTCTGTCATATCTTTTATTCAGACAGCTTCCCAAAATCCTGAGTATTGGAAAAATTCTCAGTGGCTTCAAAAGCAGATCACATAATGCTTTTATAAAGCTTATAAAGTTTTATAAAGCTCTTGTATTTTTAATTAAGATCTGGCAGACGCTACTGTTGAGGTTGTGATTTTGTACCTGGTGAATCCCTAAGGGCTCTCATAAGATTAATGCCTCCAGCCAATGCTTCCATTTGAAATGATTTGATACAGAATTGTTTACTATTTCTAGTCTGATCCAATCTCTGCAGTGTATTCCTCAGTTCTCTCAATATCCCAGTAGCTCTTCAGTTCATGTAAACAGAGACTTCCCACCCCTCAGTCCTTTCAGATAAGAGATAGCCTCTGTCTCTAGGCACAGCCATCCTTTGGGACACTGCTGTTTGTTCCTGTTAGATTGTCATGGAGAGACAGAGAACTATTCTTGCAAAGAAGAGCAAAATATTCTGCTTTTCGAAGAGGTCAAGAGAATTATCCTCTTCAGGTAGAGTCTTGGTGAAGCTGATGGGTTCTAGGCTGGTGAGCTGCAGTTCATTGAATGTGATCTGCCTCCTGCTCCAAACTCACCAGAAAGTTCAGCCCAGTTTTCTAGTATTTCTAGTATTATATTCAATCTGCTCCCTGACACAGCCATAATGCTGGAAGCACTGAGAATCAAGATGCTGAATCTTAGCATTAAATAAGCTACTACAAGGTTCATAAACTGTGCTCTCGTGACAGGTGACTCAGAGATCTTCCCAGAATAAATTATATTTTTTCCATTTAAACAGTAGTGAGCAAGGAGTCATTAAGGAAGGTGTGCAGGGGCAGCATCCCTTGTGCTCATCCTGTCACTCAAAGTGTCACTCTCGGCACCAAGGAAGCATCACCCAGCACAGTTAGCCAGTGTCTGTGATGTATGGTGGCACTCACAAGAGTAATAAACCCTTTCTTCCCTCTGAAATGCTGATAAACTATTGCAGGGCAAGCAAGAGAGCTGCTGCTCTGGGAGTTTAGGCAGGATCACTTAACTTGGGAGTTAAGTCAGGATCACCTGTGATGCCAGGCAGAAGATTCCCTTCCCATGGCTCTGCTTTGCTTTTCCTGTGCATCCCTTCCTAAGCAAAAATGCCTTTACTGAGCATTTCAAATACTTGTGTGACCCTTGCAGAGACACATCCAAGGTGCCAACAAAGATTCATATTCCAGACAATCTGTGTTTCCATATTATTTTTCTGTGTTCCATTACACCAGTCATCGCTTTGTGGCCATGCATGAGGCACATGCTTCAGACCAGATCATTTTGAGTTGAAAACCAGCATTTTTAAGGAAAAGGCTTTGCAATGTGATTTGATTTATGGAATTGAAAACCAAAACAAAACACCGTTCTTATGTACTGTAAATAACTCCTTCATCTTCTACTAAATTTAACTTGTTTACATGCCCTGCAGCCATATCGAGAGAACAGAATAAATGGCAACTCCTCTTTGGGCCTATTTGAAATAAAAATCAGGAAAGGGAGGATGAGAGTGGCCAGACAGTTATGAGAAGGAAGAGATGAGTGCTCAGATAAAAAGCAGCCCAAGGGAAGATTGCAAGTTCTCAGAAAAACAGATCAATAATGACATTAACTATGCAGCTGCAAATGCAACTATTTGCATTTTGAAAACATTTTTCCCAACTTCTTCACTGGGCCCAGGGTATCTAGAACACTCTCTGCAATAGACAAATCCCTTTTGAATGGGCAGCATTTGGATGAAAAGTTTGTATCCTGAGGGTGCCACTGTATTTTTCAGTACAGGACTACTCAAAACCCCAGCTTACTTTCCCCTCGTATTGCTCACGCACTAAGATCCAAGGATCTGAGACCTCTCTCATTTAGAAGTGACTCCCAAACAACTTGCCACTGATTTTGCCTCCTCCCTTTTCCCTCCCTAGACCTTTCAACCTGTGGTTCCCCTGGGAAAATCATGACGAATTTCCACATGGAAATTTCAGTCTCAATGTTAGGTAGTCTCTTTTTGTTGTTGTTGATGGCCTTTCCCCTCCACCCTCTTTCTCTTCACCACACTGAGAGTTTTGACAAGGTCAAACAATTCATCTTTATTTCTATATTTATATCTGAGAAGCTCCCTCTCGTAGCACGACAGCGTTTGAGCTCAGACAGCTTGACAAAAACAGTAGACAAGAAAGCTCCTGGTAGAGAGACCCAGCCCGGTAAAACAAAATCAATTAAAAAAAAAAAAACACCAAACATTAAAACATCCCAAGTGTTCAGACAAAATGAGCACCAGTAGCCTCAGAATAAAAACTGGTTAATGGCTGTACAAAATCAAAGCTGTTCTAGACAACATTATACATTATCTCAGCAGCTTATGGACACAGACACAAAGTGGTTTCATTGGGTTTCACACCCAGGACTGCAGTGCCACAGTAAAGGCCAGCACCAAAAGAAGACAAGAAGTGCAATAAATGAGGGATGACTGAGGCAAAGAAAGTCAATAAACATTAACTGGAAGGAATAAAGCCAAAGGCAAGTGAAAGCAGCCCTGGCTGTGTGAATGTATTGCTGGAATACATTAAAGATAATTGAAACACCCAGACAGAAAGAAGTGAAACCTGAGTGCTGGTTATACTACCTGGCTGTATGATGATGAAGTGATCAAGAGAATTGAGAGAACTTTGCAAGGAAGTTCCTGAAAAAGAGGGAATTGCAGCAAAGTGAAAATGAAATTTAACATGATGGGTTAAAAAAAGGCTAGTAAGTATTTGAAAGCAAGTACAAAAAACAGGAAAGAGCCAAGTACATCTCCCAGCTTGAGGGAGATAGAGAGAATGTTACAGCAGCAGTTGTTTCAGACAGATGGAAAGTTAAGTTAAATCAAGCAGTGGTTTGTCTGGGCTCTAACTGGAGTGTGTCTGCAGTGTGCAAAAAGGGTTTGCTTATGGACTGTCCCAAGGAACATTGGGATCCACGTGAGTTAAAGCTACACACAGGTGCTTGTGACAGGCAGTGTGAGCCTAAGGCTGTTGCATCTGATTTACTGCTCTTCCTCCAAAACTGTGCCTCCCAAACTGACATTCTGTACTGATTTCCACCCAGAATTTAGAAGTGCATATGGTGACTATGAGCAGTCTGGGGATCCCATTTTCATGCACTCAGGCCACACAGTTTGTTTCATGAAAAACTTTGGGAGGAGTTTTAAAAGTTGCATTTGAAAAATCTTTTATTTCACAGGCCATTTCCAAAGACTGTTGGGAAGTGTGGCTAAAGGAATTCTGGATACGATTTAACTGCATTAGTCTGCTTCCTTGGGAGCAGTTCACGAGTGGGTTCCCTACTGCTTGGCATTCCATAAGGCACGAAGAATTCCCAGACATATTCCTGCTGCTGTCTAACCTTCCCAGGGACCCTCCAACAGAGTCCTTTGCAGAGCAATAGTGCAGGTGTCCTTTATCACATCCTTCTGCAGGAACAGTATAAATGGGCTGGAGTTACTCTTTGACAAATTTCTTTTTTTCCTCCAGGGAACAATATAGGGTTGGTTGGGTTTTTTCACAGTGAAAGCACCAACTCCCCTGTGTAGTGACACACAGAGCCACACCTTCAAAGAACATTATTTCACTTTCCTTTCCTGCTTTGGCTTTCTGGCACAAGGAGAAATCCTTGTTTGTAAAATGCTGTTAGCCTTCAATGTGAATTGTCTTGGAATTGATTTTCCTTATTTATTTGAATTCTCACAGAAACTGACCTCCAAATGTAGCACAGGTAGTAGAGCTGTAATATCACCCCAAGGCATTGTAACATGGATCCTAGTAAGTCAGTACCATAAGTTATTCAGTATTAGCAAAGCCTCAGAAATATGTACAACAGAATAACCTCTAGATTATAATCCTGGTTTTCACCCAATTATCAAGGTGAGGGATTTCTCTTATGCACTACCAAGGGTCATTAAAATGTCTTTCCCACTTGCCTCTGCTGTAAAGATTCATTTGAAAACACCTTGATGACTCTTACCACAAAACTTCCTTATCTAACCATATATGAATCACTTTGAAAGGAGCCACATTTCTCATAGCAACCAAAGAATCAGTCTTAGCAACAAGACAAGCTGGAGAATTTTGTTTTCACATAGTTACTCGTGGACAGTACATTCTGCTTTCCCCTGGCATTGCTGTTGCAGTGTTGACTTAGTAAAGGGTGAGAAATGGTACAAATCAGACTCTTGCTCAGAGCAAAGACATCACTTGCCAGGCAAGTTATGATCTCTCTGCCTTTGATATTATATTTTAGGAGCCAGTGCAAGAGTACTGACTGCTGGAAAGTTCAGAATTTAAATTTTTGCCTTGACAGAACTACTACAAAGAAATGTGTGAGGAAGCTGACAGTTCCCAAAATCTTGACTTCCCCCCAGTAGAAACCACCATGAGAATAAAAGAACGAGCTCTAAAGGCCAACATCTCTGTCTCTCTTGGCATTTGTTCATGTTGAGAACAGTTAGAAAGGCTGCATAGAAGGTGACTTTGTAATGTATGTATGTTTCCTATATTTTCCTTGCAAGGATAGTTTTGGGAGAAATGTTACAGAGAAACTGGGAACATCAAAGCAATTGTCATGTTGATTATTACTTGGTATTAATTTCTTTAGAGGAGTTTTGGAGAAGCTTCCCAAAGAAGCAATGCTGAGATGACATTTATAAACAGGGGAGTGTTGGAGCAGTTTCCATCTCTCAATCCCACTTCTGTGTAAGGAAATGAGTTCCCACATGGAATTGATCCTCTGAAGAAATTCCAGGTGCAGGTAGCAATAGTAACTGCACTCAGCTCTCACCCGTGCTCCTTCCTGTCCTCTCTGCAGGGGCTGGTGGTGTCCTGCAGGCTGGTTTGATTCCCCCACTGGTCCTGAAGTTGAAGACAGAGTTGGATGAGATCCAGGAGCTAATCCTTGGTACACTCTCCAACTGCCTCCGTGTGGAGGTTTCTGAAGCCCTGGCAGCTGGTGCTGTTACTGTGCTGAAAGAAAAGCTCTCACACCCCTCCACAGCCATCAGGAGCAAAGCAGCCTGGGTCCTCTTAGAAATCAGGTAAAGAAATATCTCTAATGCTTAAGTACAAGAAAAAAACTAATTCTTTCAGGAATAAATTCAGGAGTAAATTCAGAACCAATTCAGGAGTAAATAAATGCCATTCATTTACAGCTGTGTTCCACTACACACTGAAGCTGCCACATTTCACATGTAAAGTACTATCAGCCTGAATGCACACATGGGTAAAACAAAATGAAGCACATGGGCTTAAAAAATTCCTAAGTGCTATAAATCACTGAAGAGAGCAGATGCTCATCAGTCATTCCTTCTCCTTCTGTTTGTTTTCAGTATTGGCAGTGGAATCAGGATTTTTTTCCTGGTACAGCCCTGCTAGGAAAAAAATCTTACATGAAAAATCTTGTAGAAACAGGATTCTGACCACTATGGAGGTAGGGAGAATCTCCCTTAAGTTTTTGGAGAAGTGCTCTCTCTCAGAAAATTAGAGATCCTTGGAAACTTTCACTGTGATTGAAGATAGAAATAGTTTTCTGCCACAGGCTGCCACATACATCAGTGATCAGAAAAAGCAATCTTTATATTAGATTTGTGTATCAGAGAATGGATGAAAGAAATAACTTAAGTCCACTCCACTGCAATCAGAAAATATAATAAGTGTTTGACAAATGTCTAATTTTAAAAGGTCTGCAGTTGATGTAGTTTACATATCAACTGGCACTACACATTTCCTCATGTTCTATAATAGAGAGGTATTAGAATAAAAGAGTATAATTAACATCAGTCATAGAAAGAAAGCAAAATGTAACTGAAATATGGACATGAGCTACGTTCTAGGTCCCTGCAATGGCTGGGCTGCATTAAATATTCTCCTCATTAGAGAGGCTGGATAGAAAGAGAGAAAAGTGATCTGGGGGAAGAATTCATTTTAGCCCTCTGGTTTAGCAAGTTTTTAAATCTCTAGAGGCTTCGCCAGCCAGGTTTGTAACTCTATTACAATTAGGACCAGCAACACCCTTAATCCCACATCCTGTTACATGCAGCTGCCCATCGGGGTCCAATGCATCATAGAAAGCTTTTTTAAAAATCCAGATAGTACCTAAAAATAACCTGGAATATTGTGAAGCTCGTCCAGGCAGGTCGGTGTGGTGTCCTCGGGCCTGTATCAGCAGGGGGTTCAGCAGCCACAGGCACAGCCATCCCCTCGGGTGCCTGGGGGGCAGGACGGTCCCTCCAGGGGCGCAGCAGCCGTGACAGGGCTGGTGGCACCGGGACAGGGCTGCGGCTCCCGGGGTGGCCAGAGGCCGAGGGGGCTGCACGGGCAGCAGGCACAGTTCGAGTTTAACCATCTTCTCTACACAGCTCTCATGCTGAGGGGAAAATCGCCGTGTGCGAAGAAGAGGTGATTCCTGTGCTGCTGAGGCTGCTGGAAGACACACAGCCCGAAGTCCAAGTCAACTCAACGGGAGCGCTGATGTTCGCTCTCGTTACACCTCAGGGTGAGAGACGGCAGCTCTGCTGGGGAAATCCAATTCTAGGGCAACTAAGTAACAAAACACTTGCCCCCCACTCCCCAAGTCCTCGGTTTCTGACAATGTTAGTGCTCGTCAAGAAATTAAGATTGGGACATTTCTTTATCGCTGTCTTTAGCAACTGCTGCTGCTCCGTCACAGTGCCTAGCGGGAACGGGATATTTCACATTTCATTCCCCTAAGTAGGTCAACAAGTTATTTATCTACCTCACCTGCATCATTTCCCTCCAGAGGGGGAACATTTTCCATTCAAGTCCAGACCACACAGAGATCCAGAAACCTGGAGCTGCACTGAGTCACCAGTGCTCAGCAGAGGAGCGCTGCTCTCTGGATACACTCTGGGATTAGAGGCAGCTCCTCTCTCACAGCTGGGAGAGCAATGAATATTAATAAGGTCTGTAGCTCTCCCAAGTAACTTACATGACACAGAAAATACTAACTGCTAAATTTCCAGTGTGATGAATGAGTAATTAGACATAAAAGACTCAATAACAGCAGTTGTGTTCCAGTCCTCCTCTGCAAACCTTCCTCGGGCTTCCAAAGACAACTCAGGAGTGGATCTCGGTCTTTGAAGTGTTTTTAAAGATGAAAGACTGGAGGATGTTCTGGAGGGCATCTAACGAATTCCTCTCCTCACCCCCCTCCAAAACATAGTTTATTCTATCATTTAGTGCCTCATGTATTTTTGGATAATTTGTTGCAAATGAAATACTAATGTTCAAGGCAGATAAAGTTAACCATGAAAGATTTTTTTTCCTTAAAAATAAACAGCTGGGAGCCAACCTTGGTCTCCGAAAGAAGAGCATGTTCTGCCTCTGTGCCCTGCACCTCCAGGGCTGTTCAGAGCTGCAGCCAGACAGGGAATGGAACGTGTCAGCCCAAGAGGATGATGATCAGATGTCATTACACATTTCAAAGCCAGTTTATTTCCTTTCAGGGAGATCCTCAGCCATGGGTGCTGAAGCCATTCCACCTTTACTGATGCTGGTTGCTGAGGAAACCAGCAAAGCGCGTTTGAATGCAATCAAAGCCCTCACCCTGCTGGCTGAGCTGCCAGAGGGCCGCCACACGCTGCTGGCTCACAGGGACACGTTTCAGCGGTGTCTGGATGATCCCAGCGAGGCCGTGCAAAGAGCTGCCGAAATCGCCATCACCGTGATCGACTGGAAACCCTTCTGCAGCCGCGATCTTTTCTAGAGATCTATTGCCCTCTGTTGTTGTCTGGCTGTAAAAGGTACATGATTACATGAGACCTTCAACACTAGAGCTCTCTTCCTCACTTACTCTGGATGGGTTTCTCCTGAAAAGTTATTTGGCAAGAGTTTCACATCTATATTTCAGGTCACAAGCAGAAAAATGGAGAAGAAAAGATAGGAAGTGTGAAATTCTCCACTAGGAGTTAATGCCCAAATTACCAAGATTTTCCTATGATATAAGACACCAACCCTTTTTGTTTTCTTCATAATATTCTCTCCTTTTTTTAAAAAACCTCAGCCTATCAAACACTAATCAATAATTAATTATATTAGAAATGTTCACAATTAACCCCTCCAGCAATTTGTCCATGCTGACAAATAGATCTAACAACAGGAATTCACTCGAATTTTGCTGCAAACATTTGTTGAACATGGGATTAAGACCAAAGTCAGAAAGCCTTTACCAGGATAGCCCTTGGTAAAGCTGAGTTGGGGCCCCTCCAACAGGAGAGGGCTCTGCTCCCTAATTGGAATTGTTGGTAATAGGGAACAAAAGCACCTCTGGGTTTGAGCTGAAGGGCAGTGGAAGTGGTGGGAAGTTTCAGTAGCATTTTATTCTCTGGGAATTCAAGCCTGGTCACTGCTGACATGTTGCAAATTTCTGTCTGCAGTTACAAGAGTGTCATTTCAGAGGCTTCAACAGGAGGCCTGGGCAAAGAAATAACAAAAATGAGCAGGACAGCCCTGGCCATTCTCAGCCGCCAAGGAAGATGTGACAGGGTGGCTGGCACAGCTTCACAGCAAGTCCCATTTTTTTTCACTGGGGTTTTGTTCTCACATGGGAGTTTTATATCCAGAATTGTAGCTACAAAGAAGCTGCATCAGGTCTATAAAAGGGGTTATTTGTCAGGGCTGTTTTTCCATTCAAACCCACAGTCACACTCCAACTGCATTACCTTTACACACAGGATAAACTCTTCCTGTAGGACTGATTGCAGTTAAAATGTTTCTCTTCCATAATGTAACCAAAGGGTGAATTTCCTCTCCTATAAAGATGTGATTTAAAAGTATTGAGTCAGTTGGATTCATTCCCTCCAGGCAAGAGGAACTCTGCCTTTTAAACACATAAGGCACTCATACGTAATACATATTGGTGCCAGAGTGCATCCAACTCAATAAGAGAAGCCAGGCAGCTTTAATAACATGCTAAAGGACTAGAGCAGCACAGTGTAGGCTCAGCTGCTCTGACAAAACTGCAGGAAAATCTGGTAACAGTCATCATTTTAACCCAGGTCCAACCTTGTCACAGCCTTCCCTGATATTTTAGGTTTCACCCTTCAGTGAGTTCCCAAAATAATTAGCTTGTTCAGATGCAGAAATAAGACCATCCACACTGAACTGCTCTGACTAGAAGAAATTGATTTGGACCTTAAGTAGGGTGTTCCAAGTATCAGCCTGATCAATGCTTTAAAGACAATATAAACTGTTCCCAAAAAAGCCTCTCCATGGATCAGTGTTCTCATCTTACACACACAGTACAGAAACGGAACAAAGCCTCAGGTGAACTCTGAGATATGGACACTACTGGGGCCCTCCCACATGTCAGCTTTTGTCTCAGCAATTCTTTGGCACTGTTAACATCTGACAACATGAAACCATCACACTCCAAACACGACAGGAATTCCCTTGGGCTGTACTGACCATGTGCTGCCTCTGCAAATGCCAGGATTTAAAGTCTGTGTATGGAACAGCCACTGATAACCACTGTTAATTGGGGTTTTCTACTTACAAAGCTACATTATTGACAAAAAGGTGGTTGCAGATATAATAATCAAAAGGCACAGGCTGTGCTGAGGGCTAATTCCCTGCTTTGGGATGAGAGACTGGAGTCCCCATTTCATGAGGCTGGAATTAATTAGCACTGTAGGTGCCAGTAAAACAATTGGCTACATCAAAGGAACACCTTATGAACACTTTCCCTGGACTGACTTAGCTTGCAGTCAGGAACACTCCATAATAAAGCTACCACAGACTTGGTCACAAAAATACTGAAGATCTTTTGGAATTACTTCATACGCATTACAAATACTTAAATTAACATCTCAGGATCTGGCACCCCACACCCTAATTAAACTCACCCTTTCAGAGGAAATGCTGTGTGTACAGCAAGTCTCTGGTTTTAGCACTGGACCCTCCCCAGTGCTCTATGCCCTGATGGCTTTAGCACCAAGGCAAATTTTTAACATCAATGAAATAAATTTGCCTTTTTAGCTTGAAGCCAACAATTATAATGGCCCAGATATATTTCATATGGTCCCAGGTCAATACTGGAATTAATGCAGTTACACTCTACACAGATTGAGCTCTCAAACCAGTTGCCCAGCAGTCCTCAGCAGCACCAGAAGACAAGACAGCTGCGTCCATGGGAAACAAGACTTCCCTGTGGAGTCTTGTTTCCCACCCAGGCAGAGGTCACGTTGAATTTTTTCTAACAGTTTCTAGAAGGTTAAGAATGTTATGGCTCTTTGTTCTTGCAACTACAGACTCATTTTCCTTCTTTCAGAAGGCCGAGGGGTAGAAATAATTCTGTCCTGCTCTGGAAAACGGCAGCTTTTAATTCCATCTCTTCATGTTTCAAAGCAGATAGTATATTTGTCTTCCACTACTACCTTTTCTATTAAAAAAAAATTTTAATCATATAGTGAGAAATTTGTCTAAGGACCAAATTGGCTGGGAAAATCAGATTTGACTAATGACATGAAACCAGAAGAGCAGAGACAGCTACACACGAAGCTAATATGCTCAAAGCACAGGACTTCTCTTTAGCAAGACAAAGTTTGCCATTGGAATGAATAAAACCCATTTTAACAATTTGTTTTAGCATATCTTGCATATAAGCTACATTTTTAAAGTTATAGGCTGTATAACTTTATTACTATAAACAAAAATGCTGCAGAGTGACAAGAAACTCACACTTGAGCTTGAAGCTCTTGCAGGTACCTCCAGAAAAGGAGGGGAGGTGCTGATCCAGGCAGGCACAGCTGCTCTGGCCTCAACTCTGCCAGGTGACAGGAGGGTGGCCTCAGGAGCTCGAGGGGAATTATTCTATCTCACAGCTGCCCATGGTAGAGGGCAAGAAGTAATATTCTTCAGGAGGCACAAAAAAGGCAACCTCTTTTATTAATAATAAGGATGATCACTTGAGGCGCTGCTTATACTGTCTTGCATTAAAACAACCAGTAGAGATTGGAGGGAGTGAAGTTTTGTCTGTCCTTTAGGTTCTCCAGCACAGGCCTACAATACACACTCCATGAGAAAATGCCATGAATCACCAAATAAAGCCAGAGGTTTTTGCGTTTCCCATCTCTTTCAGCAGTGTATTGCCTGCTGTTACTGGATCTGGGACTACAGATTCTCAGTTCAGCACAAGGGAAGGTCTCTGACTGCTGCTCCCTTCCCTCTCTGTGGGTTCTCTGCTCCCCCAGAGAACACTGCAGGGCACAGACATCTGCAGCTGGCACATAAGACCACTAAGCAAATCAAAGCACCCAGCAGCTTTCCTGAGAGCAGCTCTGCTGCCACCCCACAGCCTGTGCCCAGCCTTTTCTGTGCTGTCTGTCCCCAGAAATGTCAGCTCTAAACTCCTCTGGCTCCACACTTCAGACCAAATGAGCTCAAGTGCCCTTCAAATACAATGACTGACAGAACATGGATTTATTGTTTAGCTTTGCTCCTCATTTTTGTGTTGGCTTTTACTTTACAGGAACACTCCTGGTTTTGCCAATTAAGGAAGGTCAGGGAGCTGAGTCCCCTGGCAATCCCAGTTGCTGCTGGGCTCCAATCACCACAATCACCTGAACCTGAGGAGCTCAGCCTTGTGCCATGGCCTAATTCAGCAAGGCCAGACAGTCTGCTTGAAACCAAACCCTGGCTACTGCAGATTGATTCCAAACAAAGTGCCAGACCTTCCCTCCCCTGGCATTTCAGTGCATGAGGTTTTTCAATAATGAAATAGGAATAAACCCAAATTCTGAGTTCTAAGAACAGAGTGTTCTCATCATCATCGATACTAAACATTTGTGAGATACTTGGATACATTTTTGTGGGTGATACAGACAAATTAAATGAACAGTGATTACCATTTTTCAGGATTTTTCCTGAGAACTATGTAGTATTTCTTAAATGGAGGATTTTGTAGAGTGTGTGTTCTTTACAGAGCAGTGTCACAATTTGCTGACAGTGCTACTAAGTGCATATTTTATTTTATTAAAATATTTCTGTATATCTAACTAAAGTCCATTAAAATAAGCTTTAACCATGTGTCTTACCTGACAAGGTAAGCTGGGATGTCTCAAGATCCCCTGAAACAGAGCTGTGTTATGCTGTGCATCCCATGCAGGTACTTTGTGCTGTGAGCCAGAGGTTTATCTGGAGTCTCACCACTAAGCAGACATTTTTCAAATGTATAGTCAAACACTGGGGGAAAAGGTGTGCTCACAGTTCCCATCTCAAAAGCATGACAATGGCCAGAACAGTGTAAGCTACTGCTTTTAGCTGAGTGTCCCCAACAGCAGCTCATGGACAGAGCTCCCGTGAAAACTGAAGGAAAGTAATTTTCTTCCTTAAAATCCTGAATGCAATTGTTGGCATTTAATGTTAGCTAAACATTACAATTTTATCAACTGTTCACAATATAAAGCAGTTTTTCTTTGAAATTCTACAAAATTACAGGAGTCAAGAATAGCTGTCAAACTTTATGTAAACATTTGAGCTGTTCCCTCCACAGCATCCACCTTCAGACCAGAATTAATCAGGTGGCTTAGGACATACAGTGAATATCCCTGAGAAACTGTGGGTTAGATTTTCAAAACTCTGTGGTTCTGAGGAGCAAAATCATGCAATGATGCCTGATTAACCAGGATGTCATCCAAAGGCTGCTCAGACTGCCAGGAAATCTCTTGTGTTATTTGTCTTTATCCAAATAGCTTTATAATTTCACGGTATTTTTGTAGCAAAGAATGACAAAGAGGGATCTGGGTAATCCTCAGTGACATCTTCCTTGTTTGTTTTTCATCCATTACTATTACCCAGAGCTAAAACCTAGACACCAAATGAAGTTTCTCTGTCTTCCATCATATTATATAAAAATCCCATCACTTTGTGGACACCAAATACTTCAAAACATACAATTACTTTAATACATACAAGTCTTCATAGTTCATTAAATACAATTAATTCCATGGTCTTTAAAATACTCTATCACCGTGTTAAGGCTTGCACTGGTATTTCTGAAGTATTGATTTGATCCGGCCTGTGCAAAGGACCCTGCAGGGATTATGCTGAGTAGCATCAATTCTACTGAAGAGCAGCAATTCTGCTGGAATCCAGAGCATTTGGGGTGACATCCAAATGAAGCAAAGATCCTGCCAGGAGATGAAGAAGTGGCAGTGCTGCAAGCCCAGGAGGCAGGGCAGTGTGGTGACAGCCCAGGAGGCAGAGCAGTGTGCTGTGGCACTGCAGGGCTGCTCTGCCTTCCCCTCCAGCTGCACTTGCTGCCAGCCCGGAGCATCCTGTGGCAGAACCTCGGAATGCTCGGGGACAGCACAGTGCCACCAACGTGTGCAAAAGGGAGCAGGGAATTGTGGCACTGCCTGACTGAGCAACCAGCATCTTTTTCCTACACTTGATCCCCAGGAAGCTGAATGAGATGAAAAGAAGATCTATTGCTTCTTGCTTTGAAGTGTTAAATCTGTCTTTTCCTGTGTCCCCAGCTGGTACCAAACTTATCGAGTGGAGACAATCAGCCTGGTTTAGCTGATATCCCACAGCTGTGACTATTCTCCTTCCTGAACTGCTAACTCATGCTGCCATGCAGCAGGAATCCTATTTCTCAATGAAATCTTCAGAGGGAAGATTTATAGCTTTGCAGAAAAGCAGTACAGAGCCCTTGGATGTATCTGCACAATGCAGCCCAGCATTCCAACGCTGAGGATGTTCCACCATGGGCGTGGGCTGGTTTGTGGCACAGTCCATAGACAGGCAGTACATTGGCTCCAAGCCCACAGTAAAGAGGGCCTTGGCACACCAGGGTGGGAATTGATCAGTAAGAAATAAATATCTATACACACACATAAATACATATTTTAAATATATATAATATATATAGTGCATATACATAATGTATTGCTTGTGTATATATAATACATGTATTTTGTATAAAAAGCTTCACATTCAAGTAGAGGTTTATATTAAAATATCAAGAGAGGAGGACCTTTGGAATTTAACCTTAAACAGATAATCTACTGTAAGCAAAATTCTTTTCAGGATCATCAAGACAGGTATTCCCCAGTTTCAAAATGTGATCAATTCGGAGGTTAGTGTTCCACTGACAACTGAGAAACACAACCCAGTGGAAAGTGACAAAAAGGGGGGAAAACTGATAATGGAAAGTTATCTATAATATCAAATACATTGATATATGCATAAATCCTTAAGATATCCCATGTTTGGAGGGACAAAAGCAATGTTTTAATTTGAGTTTGTAATACAGTCCCTCAGTGGTTGTGAGTTTTTTGCAATCAAATTATCATAGCCAAAGGAAAAGGAAAACTGAATGAGCAGTGGAAGGGTTGAAAACCAAAAAAGTGTCATGAACCCTAAAACATAGTTCACAAAACCTGATATGAAATATGGCTCACGCAGCCTTGTTCTGAACCTGAAGAATGAAATGTATCATGAGCAGAGAGAATATTGGATGGAAATTCTGAACCTCAGTTAGCCCTGGATTGGTTCAATGTCTAAATAGAAATTCTCTCTCTTGAAATCCCAGTGGCCTTCATCTTTAAATTGTTGAAATTATGATCACAAAATCAGTGAGTAAATCACTCTGATGTTTTACAAATGTAGATGATGAAAATACAATGTGTATCTAATTGTGTAAATCTACAAACCATCATTTTTGCTTGGACAATGCAGTACAATTTCAGGACTGTGATTGAGGGTTATGCAAAGTAGGCATGGCAAAACACAGCCACAGTCAAGAGGATGATGCCGTTGATATTCACAATGTTTCTCCACAGTGGCACTTCACTGGTGTCTGTCAGTTTCTTCTTCAGTGCCTCTTCTTCCTCCTTGCTCAGTTTGGGGCCCTTCTGTTGGTCCAAGCCACAGAACCAGTTGTAAGCTTTCCTGCAGCATCCCGGGTCCTCCTGGTTTTCCTCATTAACTGGAAGGAATAACACTCTGGTCAGGAAAGGTGAGTACAGATCATGGCACACACTTGATCTCTGGGACTGAGGATATTCTCATTCTGATTTATGGTCGTAATTCAGTGGAAGAATTTTAGTACAAAACAGTACAAGAATAAAGTTAATATTGTATTTTCACACCTCGTTTTGGAAAAGAGTGATTTTCTACATGTTCCAAGAGATCCTTCTGCAGAAGACACTTGGGCCTTGGCAGCCCAGAGACTTGGCCTGGTATTGGAGAAGCAAACTGTGCTTCAAAGCTTAAACTCCATTTTTTTCAATACTTTCTACACTCTTAATTGAAAGACAAATAAATTAATTTGAGGATACTGATGAAAAGGAACTTGGGAGCAGCACCAGAAACCCAGTAAAGAGAGCAGGTGGATTTGCAGTCTGCTTTCATGGTGCCTTCAATCCTGACCACAACCCACTGTTTGCAGGTGAATTCCCTCCGAGTGCTGGAGTCACACACAGTTCTGCCAATGCACAGTGCCTCTGACCCACAGCATTGCCATTGGTTTAGTTCCAGAGCTGCCACCCAGCTACCAAGAGAATAAGATTTTCTCCTTTCAAAACCACTTCACTTCTGATTTACACTGAGCTTGAGAGATTGGAAAAGGCAGCTCATAAGCCATTTAAATTTGTGGGGGCTGAGGATTTGTTGTTGGGGAGAAGGAGGATGTCTTCAACTATCAAGCAAGTTAATGTTCCTTCAGGAATGAAATAGGGATACTCAAATATATGACAGAATCTCTAGGTATTCAACAGTTACCTGATTCATTATCTTTTTCATCAGCTCTGTCCTGCTCCTCATCTGCATCAAGATCAATCCGTTCTTCTTTGCTGTGCCGCAAGGACCAGCACAAGCGGTAAAGCTGCCATGAAACAAAAGGACTTGAATGGGTCATGGGCTGACTACACAGAGACCAACCAGCCTTGTGGCAGGTGCAGGCCCTGCAAACCTGCCTTGGCATTCAGAGGCCTAAGACAGGCAGGATGCTGAGTCATGAGGACTGGATGTTAGGAGCCCCTCTCTCCCGCTCTCGGACCCTTGCTTATCTCTCTGTAAGGCTATAGGCCACTTTCCTTTAACCCTTACCATTGGACAATCCTCAATCCTCCCTTGCCCTATATAAACCCCTGTTTCTGCCTGGCTCGTTGGAGCCGCTGTCCCTGAGACCTTCGAGACACCCCGTGGAAGAGCTACAAAGAAGACCAATAAAGACATCGTCTTGGAACCTCACACAGCGCTCTCCTCTCTTTCCTGGTTTTCCGAATGCCTGCTGCATGCCCCAGCCAAGCCTAGCAAGCCCAAGAGCTGAAATCACTCATGAGCTGAGAATCACTAAGCTGAATATCACTAAAGGCTTGCTAAGGCACAGGCTGGAGGTGCTGCCAGAGCTTGGGCTGACTAGCCCCCCTCAGAGCTGAGCTATCCGGCTTTGATGCAGCTCCTGGGTACACCCCGTAGCCCAGCCGGCAGCATTACAGCCTGGTCAGCACCTGAGCTGGCTGTAAGGCCACATCCCAGATGCCTGGGATGTCCCAGGCTATTAGGAGTCACTGAAGATCTGTGACAGGTGTCACAGACTATTTCGGTGTCGAAGACTATTTCCTTTGCTTTCTTACAAGAGCTGTATGCTGGGGGTGGCTGAAGTGTTGAGGGGTAACATACCAAATATGAACTGGTGGTTTCATCGTGTCCCATTTCTTGAGAAGCAGGACTGCAGTGATACTCACGTGTACATCAGGAATGGGCTTGGTCATGAAGGAGACTGCCAGGATGACGATGGCAGAAACCCCAAAGAGGATCAGTGCAAAGTAAAGGTAGTGAATGCCGCAGATGATGAAGGGGCAGTTGGAAGGGGCCACACAGCTGCCAGTTCCATAGGCAAACTCTGCAATCATCCTGCTGAGTCCAGCCAGCAGCCCAATGATCAGGCCCCAGAAGGCACCCTGCAGACAAGGGTGTGACAAGAGGGATCAAAATGAGTCATTTCAGGCATGGAAATAAACTCTGAGCTCTCAAACAGTTGCTGGAGGAAACATGGATGTAGTTATGTGTTACAGTGGCTTTGGCATGTGGGTTTTAACCCAGATGCTTTCAGTGACCTTATTTACAGCTCAGTGTATGAGTCCAAAAGAAAGGGGCAATGAACAGCTCTGAGATGTTAGGCACACCTCAGGACTGCGTCCAGACCGTTTCTCACAGTCCATCTGGCTCCGCACAACTGCCCCCTTCCACAGGACAGGTTTCAGTCGTGGATTGCACACCCCAGGGGCTGTTCTCATATCTTTTTACCTTTGAGGTCTTAATCTCTGACAGCTCTGGCACGATGGAACCAGCCAGAACGTTGTGTCATCCTTCCTGAAATCAGTGTGTCTGAGTGACCTGCTAATGGCCCTGAGTAAGTGCTTAATTCTCAGTACTGTTGGTGGGTGCCTGGTGTACAGTACTCCAGCCCAAATGTAACAGACACAAACTGAAACATGGGAAATTCTGTTTAAACTTTTGTCTTGATTTGTTTTACAGCAAAGGTGCTTGATCATTGGAACAGGTTGCCTAGAGACACTGTGGAGTTTCCACTCTTGGGGATATTAAAAACCCAGCTGGACAGGATAGGTAAGAGGTGGTTTGTTTGGTAAAGCAGCTTGGTGACCAATATCCTAAATGAAATTTTCAAATATGTGTCCATAGGTTATCCTTTTCACACACTTCTTGGCAAAGGGATAGGTAACCTAAGCTTCAGAGCTATCTATGAATTCCTAGGTGATGGTTTATCAATCAGACTATGAAAGAACTTTATCCAACTCATCTCTGAAACCTCCAGCTTTGGGGTATAGTGACACAAAATCCCTGGGCTATACTGGGATTAAAATAAACAGGAAGAAGTTGCTCATAACAAAAAAAAAAAAAAAAAAAAAAAAAAAACAAAAACAAAAAAAAAAAAAAAACCACAGTTGTCCCAATTCCTACAGGAACATATGGCATACCTGTTTCCTAATTTGCACTTACCTGCTCATTGACACGCTTGCAGAAGATACCAAGAAGGAAAACAGCAGCAATGGGAGGTCCCAGGTAGCTGGTAACAGACTGAATATAATCAAAGAGCTGCCCACTCTGAGCTGACTGCACCACGGGAACCCAGGCAATGCTGATGCCAATTAAGAGCAACATAAATGCCCTGTAAACATAGCCAGATATTCAATTAGTCATCTGCTAAGAAGTATCTATGATCTATCAGAAAGAAAAAAGAACATCAATTAATCAATAATTTACATGTTCATTTTGTTTTTCAACTAGTGAAATCAATCATAATGGCAAATTAGCACTGAACAAACAAAAGAAATCCAAGTAGGGTATTGTGTATGTCAAATATCCATCAGCACATGGTTAAATATGCAATCAAAACATACAGAATCACTTTTCTCCTGTGGTCGTTATGTCCAGAGACAAATCAATAGCAGATGAACTAGAACCAGTTCATTGATGCTACAGCCTGGTGCAGCACGAAGCCCAGGAAGGCAATTTAAAGGATTTCGAACAGCAGTGGGAAGCAGGGACAATCAGCTTGGCTACACACTGCGTGTTCCTTCGGAAGCACCTTGGGCGCGCTGTCCCCGCGGCAGCGGCGGGGCGGGAGCGGCGCTCGGCCGCAGGAGCCGGGGCAGCCCCGCCGGGCCGGGCCGGGCCGGGCCGGGCTCCGGGAGGCGGCGGGCCGGGGTGTGCCCAGGGGAGGCTCGGCCGGCTCACCTGCCAGCCAGCATCAGCTCCTTCTCGGATGGCCGCGTCCGAATTTTGGTGTAAATGTCCATGGTGAACAAAGTACTGGCACTGTTAAAAATGGATGTCAGGGAGCTCATAAGGGAGGCCAGCATGACCGACAGCATCAGACCCCGCAGACCTGGAACGCAAAGATGGGAACGGGGATGAGCATTCCATGGACAGCCTCAGTGCCTGGCACCAGCTGCTTGCCCGACCCTTTCCATCGGCCAGCTCTGAGCGTGTGCGGCACATTTGCGTGCCTGACATAAAATCCTGCCTGACATTCCCTTGCTGGGCAAGCAGAGCTTGCAAAAAGCTGTTTACAGCAGTGCCAGGGAAACTCTTGAGCTTTTAGCACATAGGTATTTCTTTAGTAAATTCTGCCTGATTAAATGAAATTAAATTAATAAAAAGAAAATAATATTAAGCAGACTTTTCCCAACAGATACAAAAATTATTCCTTTTCTTTGCAGAAGAGTGCTCACATGGTTGTATTATATTTTTGAACCAGATATTTGCCAAAAAAGCCAGGTTTCTTGTACTGTCTGAAAACCAGAGTGAGCCACTTTTCCAGGTGGTCTGGTCTAGCCACAGAGAATGGGGAAGTACTGCAGGATTTTAACAACAGTTATCAAAGGATGGGAAAGTACCAAAGCTATCAGGGAAGTGCCATGGTCTCTGTAATATCATAACCTGGCTTTTTGCCTTATGAGCCAGCGCCCATCTCTTTGGGCTTGGCAGGAGGACCACAGGAATAGGCCTCCAGCTCAGAGATCCTGGCAGAGAGTCTTTTATAAATGATTGGCCAAGCAGGTTATATTTTACCTTCACAAAAAGGGAGCTCATTTACCATTTCAGCATGCAGCATGTGCCAGCTGAGAGCTGGCACTGTCAGTGTGGAGCTATTCTGCACCTACTGCTAATACAGACAACCCCTTTGGTTAATGGTACATAATTCTAGCAAGAATTTTGGAAATAAATACATGTCTTGGACTCCCTCTATCACTTGTTTTCACAGTCTGGCTTTCCTAAAACAAAGAAACAACAAATACAGACAGTGTCTTACCATTTGGCATAAGCTCCACTACCAGTTTTGGATAAGCAATGTTTGTACAGCCCACTGCGGTGCCACAGTAGCGCTGACAGACTTCAGGTACAACACAAGCCACCACATCTGAGGAGAGGATAGTGAGACGCTGAGACAAGGTCATGTAAACAACAGATTGCTCCCAAATTAACAGAGCTTCTAGAATGTATCTCTGTGTGAGCCACTGGATTGACACGTTTGACTTCATCCTTGGTTTGCTGGCAGGGAGGAAGGTGATTCTAAGCCTCTTTCCTTCCCTTCCTCTCTAAAAGAATACTGACAAGTGCTGCAGGTCAGAAGAAAATCTGGACTCATTTGTCAGACCAGGGCTGAAGAACACAAGGAGACCAAGTAGAAAAACAAGCAGAGGAACACAAACCCCACTCCCTGCAGCCTGAACCTCTCTCTTCTGCCTCCTGCCAAACACAGCCAAGCTCTCTGCTGGTCAGGGAGACAGGAAAGTGGCATTTCCCAATGCTGCCCTTGGGACTGTCCATGGCCCCAAACCCTGCAGCCTGTGTCTGATGGCCCTGTCCCTCCAATTGCCAGCCCAGTGTCTGTCCTGGACAGCATTTTCCACTCATTCAGTCAGAGTGGGGCTGCAACAGGCAGACAGCTGGGGAGGGACTGTGGCGTTTCTTTCCCCTAAAACAGGCAGCAATAGTATCAGCAGAAACCTGGGATCAGGGAAAAGAGGAAGGCCTGTGGCTTCTAACAGTGCAGTTAGCTGAAGGTCCTGGACTATTTGGATGAGAAGATGACAGTCTAACAGGTATTTTGGAAGGGACAGAGAGATTGGCAATGAAAGGCAGGCAGCAAGAACTTTGCATTTCCATATCCATATCATACCTGTGTACAAAATCCGGCTGATCATTCCCGGCATCACTATGATAAACATGGGCAAGAGCTTGAGGTACCCACACATGATACAGCCAGCCTTCACATGGGACATGTTCTTGCCTGAGAGACATCTTTGGACAATCACCTGTCAATGACACATGGCAGCTATAACATTTCCATGATCACACCATGCCATGTTCCACATACAAGGTACTTCTTAATTTCTGTGATAGCAAAAGAGCCTATTTAGCATTTCTGCCACTAGGAAAAATGAAAACTACATGAAAATCAAAGAATATGTTTGAAATAAGTAAAGGAAAATATTGTTTATCCAGTGCATGTTTGAGGGGTAAGACTTCTCTCACAAGAAGTTTTTTAAGCAGACAGACTAAAAAGCCAAAAAGGAATAGAATATTTAACTGAGCAGTAAATACAGTTACATTGGGGATTTTGTTAATTTGTTGAGAAATCATGAAGATGATCTTTCTCACAATTCAGGATACAGAGAGATCATTTGTTGGAGACCCATTCACATGTTGCAGGAGCACATTTTTCTTTACTCATGTCAGTGTGATCTCTTGAGGAAATTGGACAGTAGGTTTTAGAGAGAAGGAAGATGATTGGGGAAGAGTCTCCAGGCTGAAAGACCAAACATATAAAGAACATCTCCCCAAGACTATGCAAGCAAAGATGAAAGCTGCATATATAGGAAACAAACTTGTCTTACTGAAAAGGGAATGGTATCTAGACCCAGTCTAACAAGGGCCATTTGTTCCATGGCTTCCTAAGTGAGTGTTCACAGCACAACCTCTCTGTGTTTTCACACATGGTCACACATAAAAATGAGAAAGGAGGCAGACACGGTATCTGCTGGGCAGAGGTGTGCAGGAAGACTTGAAAGAACACCCTTCCATTTTCTTACATGTGAGAGATGCCTTGAAACCAGGAACTGAAAAGTCGCTGACCAGTCATGAAGTAAGAGCCAGTTCTGTGGCCCAGCTTTGCATTGCAGGGGAAGATCACCCTGGAGCACAGAGCTCTGTGTTTGGCCTTAGCAAGGTGTTGGGCTCCCACATTACCTGATCAGTGCACCAGTACCACATGGCAAGGATGCTGAGGCCAAAGACCAGCCCTGGCCAGGGCAGGTCCCCGTTGGTGGCGTCGCGGAAGATGTGGAAGGCGTCCTGGCGAGGGGTGTAGCACGCGGAATCCACCACCGTGTTCCCGTAGGAGATGTTGGATGGAATGGCTGCCATGTACTTCTCCATGAAAGCCTCATACCCTCCCACTTCAGCAAATGCTGAAACACAGAAAATAAAGGTAGCCATAAAGGATTTATTACTGAAATCTCAGAGCTTGAGAGCGTGAGGAGAAAAGGCTCCTTAATGTGGACATAAAAATCCTGTCATGGGATGCTGTTTGTTACCTTACACATTCATTGTGCTTGGGAGACAGAGAGACCCAGTGACTAAAGAGGCCTACTTTTGGCAACATGCCTATTTTCTTCCCTGATAAATAGATACAGGAGCTGAAACCTCCTGGTTAAGGTAGCAGTTTTACACTGCAGGATTCATTCCTGTAACCACTGCAAGATTTGTGGCTGAACATTCCAGTTTAATTAATCTGATTTACTTACCAAATCCCATGAGAATAAAGGATCCCAATACCATGATGAACGTTTGTAAGGTGTCTGTGTAAATCACAGCTGCAAGGCCACCTGATGGCAGAGAAGTCAGGACAAATTAGTTAGCCCTGGACAAATGTCTCAGAGGAAATGCTTTTTTCATTTTTTCCCTTTTCTCACCACCTCTGTCTTTCAAGGACCACTATAAATAACCTCCCGTTCACTTCTCCCTTTTTCTCCACTTCTCTTTCTTCTGGCTCCCTCAACATCTCTGATTTACCAGACTGCTCTGCAAACTCACCTGTGATGGTGTAAAGAGCAGTAATAGAAAGCAGGATAATTATGGCCAAATAAAGATTCAGCCCTATGGCCAGCTGGATAAATACAGCTCCAGAGAAGATGTCAGCCTAGAAAAGAAAAAATGGTAGGTTCATGGTGACATAGTTCCATGATGAGGGCACTGAAATACACAACTCTGCCCCTTACAGTACTGCACACACAAATCAAAAAGAAAATAGAAGCCATTTTTGTGCATCTGCCAGTGTCCCCTCAGAACTGTGAAGTTCTTAGTACCAGAGGTGTAACACTTCTCAGAGAATTCCCAGGCCTTTTTTAACAGGGCTGTTTTCTCTAGACAGTTTCCTCACTGCTCAGTACTTAGGCACTAAGAGACAGATTCAAAACAAACTGCTTAAAACTGGGTGTGAGTTCCATTTGCTGTTGTGTGCAGGGCTGGACTGTGCGACACCTCCAGAACAGTTCTCTTCCTTCAGTGTCACCTCACAAATCTCTTTACTGCTCACGTGTGGTGTAGCTCGTCCTGCTGGCTCAGGACAAATAGTGTATTTGCATTAAAAGCAAACATCTTATAAAGGCAAACATCTTATATCTTCCATTTTTAAGTTCCTGTCAGAAGAATTGACAGCAGTTGGCTAAGAGAGGAAACCTTTAGCTCTTGCATAAGGAAGGAGTTGTTCAGGTTTCAGAGTAACACTGGGACGTTAATCCCATTAAATCAGTTCCTGATTTAGAGATAATTGGCATCAATGTTATTTATACAAGTTTGCAATCAGGATAATCTGCCCCGGTGCACTTGTGATGCCTTACTGTAAATTATGCTTTCATTAGAGGTTGGTTCTGAGCCTGCAGCTCCGGGGCTGCTCTGCAGCCCGGCCACCCTCCTCCTTCTGCATCTCCAGCGCCCACAGATGGCCCAGGGACTGCCCTCCTCAGCCGACAGCGAGTCCCCGTGGGGGTCACCAGCTGGAGCAATGACACGCAGCTCTGCCCGAGCCCTGGGCTAAAGCCTCCCCCAACAGCCCTGCGGGGCTCCAGGGCCAGCCAGGGCCGGGGATCCCAGCCCAGCCCTGCTGCTGCCCCGGGAGAGCAGGCACACGCTCCACAGGGAGGGATGCAGCTGGGACATGCCGGAGAGGAAAACCTTCTTCATTCCCGAGACACAAACTGAGACTGCAGGGCAGGACCTCGCCCTGCTTCCTGCTGAAGAGCGAGGAAGAGGCCGGAGCTCGGCAGCCCCACTGTGCTGGCAGCAGACAGCTGCTTCTGTGGAGCAGAGTGGGAGTCACAGCAGAGCTCCCACTCCCAAAACTGCCTCTGGAGCAGATTTCTGAGAGGCTTTCGTTTGGCACTGGGAACCAGGACCTGTAGCTCTTACCCCAGTGGCTATCAGTCTGTATCCTTTGCCCCATTTCTCTATGGTAATTTGTTTCCTATCTTTTCACACCACTAATCAGTCCGTGTTCCAGACATTCCTCCTATTGCTCTTGGCTTTAGTTTAGCCTACATATCATTGAATATTGATGGGCCTAAAATGATTCCCACAAAGAAATGTATAGTTAATTATTGAGCATTCTGAGAAATGCATCAGCTTCCTCAAATTGCTGAGTTATATTCCAGTTACACTGCTCCTCCTCCTCAGTACGATTATTGCCTTCCAATATTTCCCTGTTTCTCCATTCATACTCTTTAAAAGACAGTCTTTAGCTAATCTCTAATGAGTCACTCTTTCCTTTACACTACAGGCTATCTCTGCAAAGGCAGGGATCGCTAAGGAACAGCTGGCCAGACAAGTGCCAGCTGAGTTCAGCCTGCGGGTGCCAGAGCAGGGGCACCTGCTCTAACCCCTGCACTGTGCACTCCTAGGACAAGGTTATTCTTCTCTTCCTCTTTCCCCTGGGAAGTCTTTGCCCATAGATTTCCTACTGAAACTATGCGCAATGAACAGAGAGAAAATGCTGTAACAGATTTAGAAGTTCCAGTTTACAATTTCTGATTTCCTCAAAAACATTCAGACCTTAACTCCTTTTTGTCTTGTCGTAACTTAGCCTATTACTATCCATCAAGACTTTATTTTTACCTGACCATTTCCTTTGGCATAATGACCAGTATCATCAACACTAGTGGCTAAAAAGCCTCTGCAAGCTGCTCTGGGCACTACTCACAATGTGCTGCACACTTAGGGAGCAGGAACAGGTGATTTCTGTATGACAGAAATCCTTTGGGCTCAAAAATCATGTGTGTCCTGATCCCAAGGATGAACTCCTTGCTTTGCAGCATGTCCTTGTCTCTCAAGTGGCTGATTAGCCACAAAGCAAGGTAAGAAATCAACAAAACCCACAGAAAATGTGCAAGGAAAGAGAAATGGCAAGGACATTGTAGAGGTGTGCAAAGGGAATCTGATCCTCACAGGGTGGTGGCACTGTGCCAGAAAGCACAGCAGGAGTCACACAACATGACATGTGATACAGCTCCCTAGAAAGCATTGTTATAATTATATTATTAAGTACACTACATAATATTTCAACACAGTAAGGAAGAAGCACATGAAATAACTACCCCAGAAGGAAGAGATGCCGCTCTTCTGCAAGGATAAGAGGCAGTGAGAATTGCTGGTGGATGTGACCTCCCATCCAGGGCAGGGCAGCAGCCCATCCTCCCCTGTCAAATCTCAGAGAGCCCCAGAGATCACAGGGGAGTGTTTGCCAAGGCAGTGCTGCAGGAAGTAAAATACAATGGCTTGTCAACACGTGGATGTGTTTGGAAATCCAACGTGTGAGTGGGGAAGGAGGCCTGGGCTCCCTCACTGTGCTTGTGCCTCTCCCCACAGCACAGCTCCCTGCAGCCCACCAGGGAACAGCCCTTCCCTCCCTGCTCTGGCCACCGTGTGGGCACGGTGCTGCGCAGCATGGCATAGCAAAACCTCCTCTGAGATCCTCTGACAGCGCCTGAAACCCCCAAGGACTGGCTGCTCTGCCTAATCTGGATCAGATAGAGACAGTGAATCAGTCCTGGGCAGATCCTGCCCATCCAAAGGCAGTACCCGAGGCAGCCATGCAGAGACCTGTCTGCACATTGCAGGAATCTCACCTGTACAGGCACAGACACTGCCAGAGCTGCCCAGGGCAGCTGGGAAACAAAAGAAATGCTTAGAGGAGATCAAACACCATGTTCTTCACCTTCACAGCACAGTGACCCATGGCACTTCCCCACAAACACCTGGAATAAAGGGGTGGATGGGAAGCTGGGGTGGGCCAATGGTAGAGTGGGGCCCAGGTAACCTGCTGCTGTATGGATGCCTTAACTGTGGAGAGGGTGTTTGCTCCTCATGACCACACCGGAAGCTTAAATGCAGAACCTGTTTTTCCTGGAAACAGGACACTCCAACTGCAACAGTGCAAAATCCCATAATCAGAGCCTCAGGCGTGACACAGGCTGGAAATCAAAGCTGGAGAGGAAACTCAGAACCTGCACAGCACCTTGATAGGCTCACCACCAACATGTGTTGCTGAAAACGGCTGTGAGTCTCTGACTGGAGGAGTTTCTCTGCAGCTGGAACATCCAGAACTCTGTGTTGTACCAGGAGTTCTGATAGTTGAGCACAACTACAGCAAACTCTCTAATCCTTTTGAAATATATAGAAATCCAGCTCTGAGGCCAGTTCGTGCTACCAACCTGTTTAATTTATAACCTCTCTAAGGATCAGTTATAATGTGAGAATGAGAGCAAAAGGCCAATCTTTTAGCTTAAATTGCACTATTATCACTCAGCTCCCATTCAGAGGGCAAAGACTAATCTGCCATGACAACTTCTGCAAAACAACAGACTGAAGTATGCCTGAACTGTGGACTTCCTTAGAAGCTTGGTACTTTCAAGACATATGGAAAATACCAGCTCCCTTTACTACTCCACAGAAACACATCCATTTACTTAATAAATATTAACTTCATAGCACCTTAAAGTTTACACCAATCACTTGCCCATTAAAAGAATCTCTCCTCTTCCCTCCTTTCACCTCAGCTGTTACAACTTCCCTCATTTCCATTTCCCCACTCTTCCATTTTCTAATTCTTGTTATTCTTTTTTTATCCATAGTCCCCTTGCTTTTTTCCTTTATCTATATTACTGATGGCATGTTCACCAGAGGATACTAAAACAGATAAATATGAAATCTAGGGACAAAAATTCCTGCCTTGGGTTTCACAGACCCCTAAGATAACTGACCATAATATAATAAAAATTTCCCTCCACTCTGATGTTTTCTAGACAAGAGCAAATGTAAAAGTAAACCCTAAAACTTTAAAAAGAGGACAAAGCACAACAAGCATCAAGAGATACTACCAGGAAGAAAAAACTTTGGATTGCAGCACAGAGTCTCACTGGACAGAATAAAGAAAACACAAAATCCTACTTTTACAGTTGTTAATTCAGCCAAGAGCTCCAAACCTGAAATGGTGGAGCAGTTGTGAGAGCAATATTGTAAAAGGGCATTTCTTTTCTTTAGATCAGTGTAGAATGGAAGAATTGCTGTACAAGTTTCACTTACTGAGATCTTGGTGAAAACATATATGATCAGGGAAAGGACTGACAGGTAGACCTGGATCCGCTTCCCACCAAAACGCTTCCTCAGGTACTCTGGCATTGTCACCACCTGGGGAGGCAGAGAAGGCTTTAGATAATGGGGAACAGGTACAAATCAAATTAGAGGAAGATTTCTGGTACTCAGATACTGTGAGAGTGGAGCACAAAATTAGGAGACTGTAATTGCAGTTTCAAGGAAGAGCAGCTCCAGGAATCAAAGGAGAACAAGGAGAGAGCACCAAGTACCTCTCAGCTCGGGTCTTAGAACAGAGAATCCTCATTTTTCAAGTACACAGATACAACAAAGTGCTGCTCGGGCACACTGGGATCTCATGCCATTCATAATGAGATTGCAATACTCCAGCCCTGAGCTGCAGAAATGAGCAGCAAAGACAAGTGTAATGTAGTGGTTTGACTTACCCCAGCCTTGATGTAGATGGGTACAAAGATCCATCCTAGAATCACCACAAATATCAGAGCCTGCAGCCAAGACAAGATCAGCTGAATTAGCCTCCTGTCTCTAGACACTGCTGCCAAAGACCATTTATCAGAGCCAACAGCAGCTAGAGACCAGTGAAATCACAAAAACCTGAGTACTGCAGGGGTGTGGGGGGAAGAGGTCCTGCTCTGTCCTCTGATTTACAGTTGAAAATGTGGGGATGGAATTTTGGCTAAAAACTTCATCAGGTATAATGCAGCCTGGGTTTCATGCTAGCTGTCCCAAAGAAGCACACATGATTGTGTATTTCCTACAAATCCAGCTGATTTCTCCTCACAGGATTGCCCTCTAGGATTGAATCTCAACTCCACCAGTGGCACCAGACTACCCCAGCTCTCTTCAGAGCAAGCCCAGGATGGTTGAATGCTTTACAACAATTTCACAGACTGTACAGGATGCACTACATGCAATTTGTAAAATATGTTGTATTGTTATATTACAATTTAATAATGTATTTTGTGTGTCCAAGTGTATTCTGTGAACTACTAATCTTACTGTATAGCAGTGCCACAGTTTTCTGATTTAAATGGTTGGAATGCTGTTCAATATCGAGTTGTACATACTTAAATCAACAAATTCAAAACATTTTCCTACCCTCAGAGCTTCACTCTGTATATATTTTGTCCACAGGGCTTAGAGGGCTTTTAAACTGTGTCTTTTAAGTTCTGCCGTTAGGTCAAAACTGTAAGATGGACAAGAAACACTGAGTCAGCTTCTGCTGTCATTCTGATACAAAATAGAAATTATTTGAATGGAACAGGGATACACAAGGATGACGACAGTCAAATTTGGTATTACTCTCATTACTTCTGTAATGTGTGTCAACTGTGCCACTGTAAGCCATGAACTCTGCAGTGTGTCTGCTCAGACACCCCCAGACATCAGGGCTGCTTCCCAACCCACCACTGCTGTGCCCTGTGCATTGACACTGCTCCAGCAGGAGCCTCGCAGGCGATAAAGTGTTAGAGATGTTTGGAGAAGGATATGGGCCCTAGAGATTCGTGTTCTGTTTTGATTTGCTTTGTTCTGCTGGAGAAAGAAGGAGAATCAGGTCTGCCGTGGGCCTGATATGATCAAAAAGAGGGAGCTGACAGATAAACTGCACATCTCGTACAGTTCATTTTGAGCTTTGGCCTTCTCCTTAAACATTTATATCATACCAGTACTCGATTATTTGCACCAAGCATTTCTTTGCTAAGGAACACAAGCCAAATCCCCCGGGGTGGGAGGATTCTTTCGCTGCTCAGGATTAAATGCGAGGGAAGTATCGACCTGTGGAGGCTCATTCAACCCTTTGTGTCATGGCTAATTCCCTCCCCGAGGGTGAATTGGGCACAACAACGACATTGCCAGCCGCACCCTCGGAGCCTGACAGCACAAGGAAATGGACTGCAGTCGTTCTGGGGAGTCTCCGTGCTGCTGCAGCTTACGCTGACCCTCGTACTCCGGGAAGCTCATTAATACATCAGTGATATATGCAATGCTATTTGAGATCTCTACCCCGTACTGGAACCGTAAGCAAAACACGAGCATAATTACAGGAAGGAGAAGGTAAAGAGGAAAAGATTTTTGGAATGCAGGTGCTTGTGAAGGATGTTCAAAATTCCCTACAGCCTGTGAAGAAATCAAAGCCCCTTCAATAATTTTTACATAGCAAAATGCTGCAAAAATTACCGTGGATAAATTCTTCCCAGCATCCTGCAGTCTGAAAATGTTGTTCACAAATATTTTAAAAGTAATAAAAATATATGCATAGAGAAGAAAATCCACCAACTTATTTGGTTCAAATACTCTCTAAAAAGCCTCAGCTGAAAAGTGTAACCTTTTCCAGTGGCTTGGACAGTTAAATACTAGATTACATTGGCTCTTACTGGTCTGTGCAAAAAACAAGTGTTGCCAAGCACAAACTTTGACAGTCCTCATTTATTAGGCAATGTTATTTTGATTAAGCTCTGCATATAATCCAGATGTCCCAAGTATTTCCCGGGCATATATGCCACTTACATTCCACTCATATCCTCCAATGGCAATTCCTCCAGCTGCTGCTGTTCCTGCTATTCCCACAAAGTGCCCGCTGCCAATGTTGCTGGCAAACAGAGAAGCACCAATCTGCAAAGAGAAAAAAAAACCAAAAATTGGCTCTTATGTTCATGGGAATTGCTAAAAAATCCCCTTCATTTGGCACATTGAACTCGGTGGTGGTGATGATGACAATGACAGACAATCAATTCCTTGACAGCTTTCAGGACTCCCACTCATTGCTCCCACTGAAACCAGAGCCTCCAGCCATCCCATCTACAATAGTGAGGGAGAACAGGATGTTGAATCAAATATCTCCCAGTTGAGTCCAAAATATATATTACACCAATAGATATTTTTAAATGTTTGCAAAACTTGCCAAACTGGCATTGGGATGATATCCCGGCAATCAGGGAAGGAGACTGTGATCTTCCTTGTTCAAGGAGGAAATGACCAGGGCATCCCCACTTGCCAAACCTGCACTCCCTGTTCCATATTGCACAGCCTGTGCGTCCAAATGTGCCACTGGTGACAGCTGGACTTGGTTCACTTTTAGCCAAAAGGTATCTCAGAACTGAATTAAATTCTGAAAGCTGCCTAGCAGGAATGTCTGCTGAGAAAATGCCTCTGGAAGCTAGGAGCAATAGTAAATCAAGGAGTTATATTTAAGAAGTGCTGGATCTTTAAGACCCCCCAATATTGCATTGATCATACAAACAGAACAGTAGGGAGAACATGGGAATTGATGAACAGGGAGAAATTAAAAAATTGAAAGGCTCCTGTTGGTTTACAGACAGGCAGGAGCCATCCACAAAGATCTAATTCTTAATCAAGTATCTTAGACAATAGAAAAGATGAAAAGGAATGAGCTTCATTTCCTCAAAATGAACACATTAAAGGCAGCAGAAATACCCAGTGATAATTTATTGGGTCAGGTACTGAAGAATGCAGGATGAGAAGTCAGGCATAAAAAAGAGGTTGGATTGGATTGAGTATTGTGGGCAGAGGACAAGGAAGCTGGAAAAGTTCTGAGATGAAAAAATGGAAGTGAACTTTTTTTAATCTTCTCTATTTTTTTCTTACATGCCCTGAAAATTAAAACAACAACAACAATAGACAGGGTTAAAAAGAAAACCACATAAAAAGCAGGCAAGGGAATTTCTCTTCCAATACTCTCATTTGAATCATGGAATATCCTGAGCTGGAAGGGACCACAAGGATCATTGAGTCCAACTGATTTGAATAGCAGCAAATATTCAATCAGTGTGTCTGGGAGTTTTGGGAGGATGAAGGATTTCATCCTAGAAATCCACCTCTGCAGAGCAGATTTATTCTATAGAGCTATGGCATAGCCATAAGCAGCAACCACGCTCTTCAACCCACAATCCTGATCTCTGATAATAAAATAGATTAAGTTCCCCTATTTTTATTTGCAGCACACAAATGCAGTTCAGAGGGTTCCACTCTTTCTTTTCCAGGCTTACTGTTTTTATCTTCCCTCGGTTTGATCTCTTGACTTCTTCAAGTCTTTTCCTGCAGACGAACTGCTCTTTTGCTGGGACAGGAAATTTATGTTTCTGAGTTCACTGGGTTCTGGATTTGGGGTTTTTTTACACATTTCTAAAAGCCAGTTGTGCCCTACAGAACTGTAACCAGTTGGTCATACGACATTTCTGCAGGATTGATAAGTTTTGCAACAAACATTGGCAAACAAAAGACCTCTGTCTCTTCTAACCTGTTTGTGACAGCAATGCTTTTCCAGAAATGATAGTGAAGAAAAATGTACCACTTCTACCCCGCAGTAGCACTGTTGCCCAATGCTTTCCTTGGAGATAAATAATTAAACTTAAATCTAGGTTACTAGAAATACAATCACCAGAAAATATTAACCACATTAATCTCTGATTTTATTTAATGTGTTCTCTCTCCTGGTTGAAAAGCTTAAAGGCAGATCCAAGAAACAAAAGCAGCTAAAGAAGAACTTTGAGAAGTGACAGGCACAAGCTTTGTCCCCCAGTGCATACTGTGTAGGCAATGCTGCTGATGCTGTGTTCTCAAATTTATCTAAAAGAACATTGTATTGAAAGACAAATACAAAACCAAACCAAACCAATGCAGAACTACCAACATATTCAGGACCAGCACAAGGACAAAACAATGTGAATGCAGATCCCACATTGACATGCTAAATTTTTTTCTCTGAATTAGGAAACATCAAATACAGCAGAACTTTTAGATCAACACATACTAATAATGGATGCAATTAAAAGAATAGGTTTCAATTATGTCATACACCTGGGAAAGGAGAACATGGCTTCATGTTCTTCATGGCCAGGAAAATGCAGATTACCCTTAAATCTGCAGCATGGTCACAGCAAGAAGAGTGCTGACCAAATACCCTCACGCTCCTTTGGCTGCTGATGCCAGAGGGGAAAGAGAAATTTCCCATCTGCCATATTTTAAGGATGAGGAAAGAAGGCAGATGGGCTCTGGGCCCGAGCTGCCTTGCTGAACAACCTACTGCTATGGGATTTTTGTATTGGAAAGGCTGATTACTGGAATCCTTGATTTGCCATTGGTAGATGCCGCTGAACATCCTAAAAACTCTGGGCTGAAACTGGGAATGGCAGAGGGAAACAATCTTCTGGAAGTGTTCACTGTTCTCAGTGAATGTGTGAGTGAATTGACTTTAAGGACAGATCTAGGAGGCAAGGAGAAGAAGAAAGCTGGCTGAAAGGGACAGAAGCTGCTAAGAGGGAAAGAGGATGAAAAACCTGAACTAACCTGAGGCAAATGTGGAACATTAACTCTTTTAATATATTTTAAGAGGTCAGGCCTTAACAAGAGCACTCTGTTCAGCAGAAGTACCACCACCCTGAAACAGATGATGATCACTGTGTTTTTTCCTGTTACTCATTAACTCTTTCACCTTGCTCTTCTCATTAGGTGGAGGATGCAGTGACATCCTGGCCCTGGCCATTCCCAGCTGGATGGATGCACTCTGCAGGCCATGGCAGCTGCAGTGGCAGTGTGCAGAATGCACAGCCCGTGGCTCCTCTCCCTGCCAGGACCTGCCAGCACATCCCCCTGCCCCGTGCCCACCCTCCTGGAGGCATTAGCTCAGTACCAAACCCTTTTCCTACTGATCCTTAGAACAGCAGGGGATCCTCTCACCCCACAGGGTCCTGAGCCATCCCTGAGGTATGACTCCCGAAGAAGCTGCTTCTCAAATGCCTCTTCCCTGACACATTTCTCATTCCTACTCCTTGAGACTGTTCATGCTTTTCTTTAACAGCTCTGCCCTGCAACATGGGACTTTACTCTGATGCAAAGGCATTACTTTTCCTACCTGAGTTTTTTGGGATCACCCTCAGTCACTTTGGAAAAAATCAGTACAATGCACTATTACTGCCACACTTCCAAGGCTCTGAGATAATCTGAAATTTCTATGAATTGCATTATTACCCAATTAAACCACATCTTTACAATTCCCAGTGTACTAAGCAGGAGGGATGGATGGACAATAATCATCAAAATACCTGTGCTCCACCAAACCTGGAACAGCACAGGCTCAGGAGGATGGGACACCTCCCCACTTTGTACTCTGAGACAGAAACAACCCCTCCCAGCCAGCTGGAAAGTCTCATGGATTCTGTAGAAATCCATTTCACTGAACTTCTACTTTTCTATCAGAGCTTTGCTTTGATGACTTCATTATTCTTTTTACCCTATTGATTTAGCACTTTTTTTTCCATGGAACTTGACAAGGTAATTTTTCATTCTACTTTACCTAAGAAAAGGAAACGCAAATCTTATTCACAGCAGAATTGTTGTTCCTGGTTCCTCACAGCAGTGTCAGATTCAGCAAGTGGGCAAAATCCTGAGACTATGTAAAACTTAACTGGCTGCAAAGATCAGAGAAATCTTGCCAGTGGTCAGTCCTGATGGCCACAAAGATTAGCTGTGCACAGCTGAAGCAAGAATCTGTTGGGTTTTTCCCCTAATTCTTATCTGTCTCACAAAGATCTAAATGTACATGAGCAGAAACAAGCTGAGTTACATTTCTCTTTGGAGTGCCCTTGACCCTGCACTACTGTTCAGTTAGTCTTGCTAACAGAGCTGGCCTTCTCCTGCTCAGCAGATACTCTTTGTCCTATCACCATTCATTCCTCAGGAACTGAGGTGTAGAAGGTAACCCATAATTTTGTACAGACAGATCTGTCTGCAAAACTGCAGAACCTGAGGAAGAAAATTCAAAAGCAGGAAAGCTTCAAAAGTTTGAGGTTTTTTAATTGTGCATGAAGGGCTGTTAATCCTGTGAGAGTGGCTGCTACCAAAGCTGGCTGTTCTGCAGGAACAGACACTTCGCGTCCTACAATGGCAGGAAGCATTTGGCTGAACCCAACTCCTTCATCTAGCAAAGGAAGCTGAAGTTGGCAAGGCCCATTGCTACAGAGCTGTCACTTGCCTTGAACTTCTCTGTGTCTTTTTGGAAAAAGCAGAGCTGATTATGGGGATTTAAAGAGCCATGAGTCGTTCCTGAAGATATTTCCCTCAAAGCCCGAGAGACCAAGACCAGTTTCTTGAAGATTTTCTGTCAGTTTCTATAAAAAGACAGTGGAAAGGGCACAGCATTTCGTAAGCATTTCTTACCTTATGACTAACCAACAGCAGATCTCAGTTTCGGGTAATCTGGGAGAATGCTCATATACACCTTTATCCCTAATTAACCGTGGAGCTACTGAGATGGCTCAGCCACTGCACAAGGGCAGTGATTCCAGGGAAGTGAACTCTCACCTCAGCCAGAAAACTATCTCTGGGCTTGGTTCTGCAAAATGCTGAGCAACTTTCCTGGATTCTGCTGGAGCAGAACAATCAGAGCCAAAGCAGGACAGTTTTGACCCAGGATGTCCTTGGTCCTGCTTTATACACTGAGAAGTCCAATCACAATCACAGTTTGCCAGTGACTACAAACATTCAAAATCCATACTAAAGGTAGGAATAATCTCTAGCCCTACATTACCAGGGTCTCCTCTAGTCTACCAAACCACAGATATTAGATGGTTCAAGTGAAGAGAATCCCTTTCCCTTGTCAGTAAGAGATCCTCACACACTGCTCAAAAGCCTCCTTCCCTCTAGGGTCAGAAAAGCCACTTGTGGGTGCCCTGCAGAGCATGAACACAGACAGCAACTGAAAAATGCAGTTAGTTTAGGGGATTTAGGTTTATACCAAGTTTGTGGAAGGATTTTTTTTCTTCATTATGTTCTGTTCCAGAAAGCAATTACATGACAAGGGTCATTATCCTGAAATGGCAGGGGAGAAATCTGACAAACAAGAGTCCACTTGCGAAACAACTGCCCCCACCCCTCCTGTGGAAATGCACTGAGGCTATCCAGAACTATTCCAGGTTAGCCCTGACTTGGCACAAAAGTGAAGACAAAGCACAAAGTAAAACATCCCACACAGCTTTAGCAGTTGCAGAGCTAAGATCACATCTCTGACTAAACTTTCCATACTTTCATTGGTTTCCTCATCATTTCAGCCCAGTTTGCTCTGGGTGATTGACATCACATCTACCTGCTAAGCTGCGAGAATCGGTGTTTTGGAATCTCCTTCTATCCAAGGCAAACTTTCCAGGGTGGTGCTGCTGACATAGTATTTAGTTTGTGGTTTTGGAGGGCTTGCTCTTTGTTTATTTTGAGTGATACGAGGAAGAATAGCAAGAAGGGTTCATTTTTATGGCATGGGAAGCCACTCCTGGCATTCCAGAGGGAAGGATTGAAGAGGAGATCTAGGACTGCACTGAGGACTAGCACTTTGTCCACACTGAGCTCACAGAGTCTGGGAAGGAGAGAGGGGATCCTGGCGGGAGCTGTGGGGTGATCCCTGTTGGCCTCCCACCGGAGGAGGGGAGCTTGCTGGCTCTGTTGGGTTTGTGTTGGCAGAGGACTCGGTGTCAGATCCTCTCCCCCAGGTCTCAGGGGGATCATTAGGAGCTCTCAGTGCCACTGGAGCAAGACAGAACTTTCCTGTGGTGAGTCTTCGCTGCCTTGCTGCCTCCATCACCATTTACATCTGCACAAAAGGGTATTCACATCCTCTTGACAGGCAGACAGAACTGCACAAGATTAAAACCAGCCCCCTGATTAAAGTGACAGTTAAGTAGAGTAATCTGTTAGGTTTTCTTCTCTTCTCCCAGAATAATGGATTTTATCTTAAAATAACTCAGAAACTTTCTCTTTCCTCAATCTTCCAAAGGAACCTGAATTTTCTTAGATCTACTACATCAGATGAAGAAACCTTTTACTGTCATTGGCCTTTAACCCTTTCATGTCCTTCAAGAGGCTATCCCGATGCCTTCTAAAGGCAGAGAGCAGCTCTCTGAAGCATAGGACCGACAGGTGTGCAGGTATTTCCGCAGCCTGCTTCAAAAAAAGTCCTAAATCTTTAGGGAGCCAATATTAACTCTCAGTCTCCTGGTCCTGTAACTGAATCAATGTGTGTGGAGTCTTGACTCCCAAACCTTAAGGAAATGCAGAAACCTTTTCTGAGACTGAATGCAAGATCAGAAGTGTTGAGGAATTCCATTCAAACAAATGGAATCATGTAATAATATAAAACACTATTACATTTCCTGTATTCCAGTAATACAGAAAATGCAGGTTTGTCTAAGTTGTCTGCTTTTCATATTAAAGAGACAGTGTGATCAGGAAGGAATAGATATTTGTTTCTAACATCATTTCTGCCAAATGGCCTGATGGAATGGATGCCTAAAAACACTTTGTAGCTTTGACTCCTGTTCTCTGCCTTGGAAGATAATAGAGATCCACAGAAGACAATCAGTGTAACCCACAGCTAATCTTTAACAACATTTTAAATATATTTTACCAATAACATATCAGAACATTTCCAGGATGTTGACAGTTTTTTAAGTGGGATGGAAGGCAAAGCACTGGATTTGTCTGTAGTGACATTACCAATTCAAACCATATTCAAACGAGTTGATCGCATTAGTAAGACAGCTCAGAGCTGAACACAGACAACTTCCCTCAACACTTTTCCCTGCCCATCCCGTGGCTTTGTTTGTGCAGTCTGCCCTGTGACACCACTGGCTGGAGAAAGAGTTGGATTTGCAGCCACCCAACAAAGCCATCCCAGCCCCAGCAGTGTCACAGAGCTCTGGGTATGGAAGGAGTGGACAGTCAGATGCACATCCCGTGTGTATGCACACAGCACTCACCGGCCACCACACCATGCTCCGTCCAGCCAGGAAAAACCCACCCACTGTGCCTCGGTTGGTGGAGTACATAGCCTGGAAAAAAGGAACAAAGAAAGTTTTAATCACATGTCAAGTGTACTAGGCAAGCTGTACACAGGCTGAGAACAAACAGCTAGAATGAAGCGATGACAAAACACATGGGCAGGGTGAAGTGAAAGAAACAGAGTGACTAAAAAGAACAACCTTATGACAAAGAAAATAATACAATGGAACAATGATTCTTTTATCTACATCTGCATTAGCCCTTCAAGTTTCATTCCTTCACCTTTCATTATAGTGTGAAACACTAAATAAAATTAAATTTACCCAAGAAAAATTTTCACTCAAGTAAAAGCTCACATGAATTTTTCATTGGGGTGAAAAGCCTTTGCTTTCAGGCATCAAAATAGACTATAAGGTGCAAGTTTATTTACAGAAGGTATGCAGCTTTTTTACTCAATACCATCCTGCCCCTACAGGTATCTGTTTTCTTGTGATATCAGCATTGTGCCCAATTCCCTCTGAGGTTCCAAAAGAAGAAGCCAGCTAAAATTTCCTTTTTACAAACTTGTGTTGTCTTTGTCAAGGGATGGGCTTTAGAGGGAAGTTTCCTCCAATTTTTATTAATGACCCTGAGCCACTATTTACTGGATTTCCATTGTCATCTCTGATGGACTTTGAACAGGTAAATAGAGAAAGAAGACCTGGGAAAATTATCCATGTATTTTCTTCCAATGCAGAAGAAAGGAAGTAAATATGATGGATTTACATTTAACTACACACAGCAACTGAGTAAGTATTTGTCCAACAAGGATGTCTTCATGGCTGGAAGGAAAAGGTTCCAGGAATTAACTCAGCACACAATGGCCTGAGAAGCCAGAGATCAGCCCCTTATTGTCAGAGATCTTTAGCCTGAAGTTCAACTACAGCAACAGCCAGACTCTCATGGTAAGACCCAGCTCCCTCCTGCCAGACAACAAGGTGTCCCTGTGGACCGGGGCTTCAGATTTTTGGCTATATTTTTGGCCTCTACTCCCGTGCTGAAGAGGCAAAGAAAATGCTGCGTCCACTTTGTGCTAACTGTAAATTGTTGGTGCCCCTCAAAATATTGCCAGGTTGTTGGAAAGGGATGCTTGTTCTGCAGCTGACTTTTCTGCACTGTGGAATGTTTCTGGGATGCTCCTGGAAAGCCGAGGATTCCTGAAGGGCAATCCCTCCTCTCTGCTTGTTTCTGGTCAGATGTTGAGGTGGCCGGGAGGGCTTGCCCCAGGGCAATTCAGCGCCGTTCCCGTTTCTCGGCGCATCGGCCCGTTCCCTCAAACGCTTCAGCTCTGAGGTGCCAGCGCTGCTTTTCTCCCTGGCTCTGGGGCTGTTTCCCGGGGCTCCGGGCTCCCCTCGCAGCGCTGCCGGCCGGGCAAGAGGCACCGCCAGAGCTGCCACACCTGCCCGGGGCTGCTCTGCCCGCAGCTCCCGGCTCTGCCCCTGGGGCCGGGCAGGAGGCACCGCCGGCGCTGCCACACCTGCCCGGGGCTGCTCTGCCCGCAGCTCCCGGCTCTGCCCCTGGGGCCGGGACACAGCCCCGCCAACGCCGCCCTCGCCCCGCAGCCTCGGCCGAGATGGCTCTGCCGTCCCGTCCCTGTCCCCGTCCCTGTCCCGTCCCCGTCCCTGTCCTTGTCCCCGTCCCTGTCCCGTCCCTGTCCCGTCCCTGTCCCCGTCCCCGTCCCAGCGCTGTCGGCGCTGCCACACCGCCACCCCACCCCGCCGCACACGGCGTCCCCTCCCTTGCCAGCCCTGAGCTCCCCCTCCGCGCATTTCCCGCGGCATCCATCCCTCCCGCCGCAGGTCTCCCTGCAGCCCCAGGGCTCCGAGGCCAAACGCTGCCTCTCGGGTGCAGCTGTGTCCAAGAGGGACCCTGGCTGAGCTTTACCGATCGCATCCCTCGGCTCCGTCCCACACAAACCCCATCACTCCACCTTCCCCACTGGTTCCATTCATCCACCGAAGGGATGCCTGCCTGGGTCACCGTCCCCTCTGATGTAACTGAGTGCCCACATTTTGCCCACCACGCACTTGTTAACTATTGCAATTAAGCATCAAAATCTTCATCTAATTACACATTCTCTCGTACTAAGCTATTTTGCCAAGACTCTATAATCTACCCGCTCATTAAGTAAAACAAAATAAAATCCCAACATACCCATAGTCCCACTGCCAGAACTATCAAAAAGTAGACAACAATAACAGAGATGTCTGCAGCATTGTTGATCCTTATGATGGATTCCATCCTGGCTGCTTCTCTGGCTTTCTTCTTCTTTCTCTCCTTATGTGCTTCTTGCAGAGTTCAGGTTAATGATAAACTGCTGCCATCACCTACGTCTTATATAATATATAACTTCAGATTCACTTGTCTCCAACGGGACACAAGTTGAAGCTGCTGCTTTCCCCTGGACAACTTTTTCCCAAAGAGTGCTCCTCTGCTACAGGTGCTGCAGATTTCACAGTTCAGTGTCCCTGCCAAAGGTGCTCGGGGTTTTAACATCCACGAGCAGATGTCTGAGAAGGAATGACACAGAAAGGAGTGGCTTGGCTGCAATAAACCTGCATATTTACCTCACTGTGGGTGAATACTTTTTTTTTTTTTTAAGTGGTTGTACCTGTAAATCGAGTCATGGAAGATGTAGTTCTTTTAGTTGATGATGGTAAGCAATTATCTGTGAGGAGTGACCTGGCACCTGGGGAAAACCCAGGGGTCCAGGATTTGGGACAACCTCTGTGTCATCTCTCAGCTCAGCAGCATTAGTCAATGGAGAAACAGTCCTGTGTTTCTGGGGAGGAGAAAACTTCAATCTGCTTCCATCTCTCACATGGATACAGGTAAAGATGCGTGTGAACACAAGACCTGGACCCAGGAGCTTACTGGGCTGAATTTCAGGCTGTTTAGACCAAGGTGTTGGCTCTGTCTATTGTAGCTAATCAGCTTCACATTTGAGTTAGTTCAAAGTTCATCAGAGCTTGGGTCTGCTCTCCCTTTATTTGCTCCTCTGACTTCAGAATTAAGCTAAGCAAAGCAAGTGGTCACAAAGATGTGGAGCACACTGCTTACAGACAGATCCTCACAGTTCTGAGTAAGGAGGCTTCCCCCAATAATGCCCGTGATCCTCTGAGCTAGAAGGGGTCAGAGAAATCCAGGGTATTTAGAACAACATATCCGGGTGCCAGGCACTTTTCTGGGCTCTGAGGATGTCTGAGAGTCCCATTCCCTGCTTGATATTAGGGAATCATTGTTCATTTACAGCCTTTTGGGTGTGAAATGTGACCTTGAAGTGACAGTGAGCAGAACAAGCAGCCCATGGGAAGCAAGCAGGCCTGACTGATCTTGCAGGTGTTATTTCCTCGGAGATGAAATCGAGGGCTGGCACTCTGTTCATTGGCAACGATTTTCTCCTGGGTAAACTACCCTGTGGTAATTGTGGCTAATAAAAAGCAACAAAGAACCTATAATACAATGGGATTACTTGAAAGAGGGAAATTTTAAAATCTCTCTATTGTTTGAGCAGTATACTCTTATAAAACAGTGCTAACCCTTTGATAGTTCAGGCATCTCTCCCAAACACATTCTTCAGTTTGTCCTACATGACTGTGAAATGTTAGCTTTAAATCCAACAGAGAAAAAATTAACCCTGGAAGCTGCTGAGCATCCAAAATTCCCATTAGTTCTGACCTTCCCTGCTGTGTATTTCAGTGGAAAATAAAAGACTTATTTACTAACCTTAATTATCAGGAAACAGTTTGCCTAAGATAGGCTGCAGATGGCACTTCTTTACAGAGATTGACGCATTTTCCTCCAGGTCCTTGCACCTAACAAAAAGTTTGGTTTTCATTAATTCCATTTCTGTGTCAGCCTGCAGAGGCAAGCAAAAGAAAACATTAGTCAGGAACTGATCTACCCTAATGTGCCTTGTGTTGTCACCCCAGGCTCTGCAGAAGAGAGCTCAGAGGCTGAGGAATACTGCAGCCTCTGCCCACAGCTCCTAGTATGGCCACACCAACAAAATTCCAAGGTTTGCAACACTAATGGAGAATCAACATCTAAAAAATAATCATCACACAATTCCTATCTTTATGTACAGTGGAAACAAACTTTATTGTTTTGTTTTTTTTTTTTCTGTAGGCCACAAACAGAAATTAAACAGAAACCAACATAATCTACATGACTGTCAGAAGGGGAGGCAGCTTTGTCAAGGCTCTGAATATCTCATCTCCACATCCTCATATCTGCAGCCCAAAGAGAAACCTGGAAGCATTGCAGGTTGTTGGTGTACTCAGTGATTCACTGCTTGGATTCAATGCATCGAAAAGGTATGCACTGAAAGGGCAGGCAGGTTTTCAGATTGAAAATAGGCTAAATCTTCCTTGGTGTTGAAGCTTTCAAAGATAAGCGGGAGTGAATCTCCTCATGTGATGGGTGAACACCATGTCAGGAATCAAGTTTCTTTTCCTCACTCTCAGCTAGCAATGTGCTTCTGTGGGTCTCTCATCATCCTGAAGAGTTTCCTCAAGCAGGTTTAGGTTTCCAATACTAGACAAATTGACAAATAATTTGATATACTGAGGGTATTTCTCTAGTTTTGCCTGTGAGCCAGGGCAATTTATTGAAGTAAGAGAGATTTTAACGGGAGTGAGAAAACCAAATAGTTGAAGTAAGATAACACAGTGTCTCTGATCCCTGTCTATAAGGAATGCTCCCCTCTGGTTAGAGCCTGGTGACATGAAGCTTCTCATGAATATGTCTGTTCAGAACTGATAGACAAAACAGAGAATGGAGGAGAGGGCAATTAGCTACAGACCAGTGAGGAGCTGGTTCAAATTCCCACCCCAGGCTGCTGATGGAGACCAAATGGAGTAAATGTGATGGATCTGCGTTCCCAGCTGACCAGCCACAACTGTCTGATGGGGCACAGAGCAGCTCATAGCTGGGTAGAAGCTGCAGTTGCTGTGCTGGCCTCAGAAAATGGAACTGTAGCACAGAAAATGTGAGAGCTACTGGCACTTAGCCAAGTCTCTTACAAACTTTTGTGCAAAAGTCTTCCTCCTGAGGATGACAAATGATAAAGCAATGGTAAAACAAATAAACTACAAACAAAGAGAAAGATGCATCAGCACGCAAAGTACCTCCCACAGAGGAACTCCTCTAACCATTTCCCTGGCGTTCCTTCACATCTCTTGATTTATTTAGATTTATTTTTATGCTCGTCAGAAATGCTAACTCATACAGTATCCTTTGTACAAGTAATGAAGGACAAACACAGACAAAAATCTGTAATTCTTTTATTTGCAGAAGGCCATATACTATGCTAGCAAATTCTCTACTCTCCTTTGATGGTTTCCTAGTCATGCAGTGTGAACTTGGAAAAGAGTTCATATTTGCAAGTGGACAAAATATAACTCAAAGGCTCTCAGCACAGCTTTCCTAATATGGTTCTAATAATGGAGGGTGGCAGTTAGAGGATTGTTTAACACCTTTTTTTTCATGCCAAATGTCCTTTGTTTAACACCTTTTTTTAATGCCAAATGTCCTTTTTCTCTTTCTGCAATCTCGAGTAAGTGAGCAAAACCTGGTTCTAATTAGAAGAATTAGTCACAGAAGGATGGCAAAAATGTGGGAAACTGAAATGTGCAATCAGTTGAAGAGGAATTACAAAAAGGAAAAAAAGATCTGAAGTCCAGTAGGTATGACGTAGATAGGAAAAAAAATCAGCAGGAAAACAGGTGTTTTCCTAAAAGGTTATCAGAAAGAAAGCAAGGTCATTCTATTCTTATTCACTGAGAGGATCAGGTTAAGAAACATGAACAAAACCACGTATTTATCAAGAGACAAAAGAGATAACAAAAATGAACACCTTCAAGGCTAATTTTCTGATCAGTATCTCTGCAGAGGAGAAATATCAGAGGACATAAAAATAGGTCTATATGCAGATAGACCAACAGAAATGAAGCAAGGAAATACATTCACTTCTTCAGCAACTGATTAAATTATCTCTGTGTGATCACTAAGTACACTCAGCCCTGCAGTATCTCAGCATTGCCAATCTTATAAAAACAACAATCTCAGGGCTTCTTCCTACAAAACAGGTCAAGAGAGCAAATAATTTTTGTTGTTGTTCTTTACTAGTGTTTTATTAATTCTCATATTTAAGGAGGTTAATAGGGGAGGACTAATGTCAAGAGATTGGTTTGAAATTTTCACTGGGACTAATAAAGTTGAATAACAGATGAAAAATTACTCCCCAAAGCCAATGCAGGCTGTCTCCAGATTTAGCCACCTGATAGCAGATTAATGCCCACAAGCAACTTCTCAACTGAGTAGCATTCTCTTTAAAACAAAGTATTATTATTATAATTATTATCTCATAAATAATAGACTAAACAACACAGGACATTATGCCTTATTCTCATTATCTAATCCATTGTATTTTGTATATATTACAGTTTTGCTTTCTTGGGACTTCCCTTTTCCCTTGAAACAATGTGTCCAGAAAAACATTTTTTTCAGAGATGGATACATGCTGGCCTGCCACTTCTGCTATTGCTAAACCTAAATAACAGAAGGAATTATGCAAAGGAGCTGCATAATCATCATCCCAGCTCTCACAAGTATTTTTAACACTCATGTTCCAGAAACACTTTAGGGAAAACAGCATCTCAGCTGCATAAAACACAGGAGAGAAATGAACAGGAGCTGAGCTGCTGATGCCCCTTCCACTGAAATAATTCTCCACTTTTCCAGGAGACCCAATGACAGCCTTAGTTGCCCTGCTTGATTTGCTCAAACCCAATGTAATTACTCCTGAACAGCAGACAGCCTCAGCCTTTGTGGGTATGTTTTGATTGCCCTCCAGCAATAAACAGCCACAAATATGTTATTATTTATTGTATCTGACAGTTTAATTTGATTAAAGAAATCTAAGTGATGGGGGGAAAAGATCATAATCTACTAATGTCATAGCCTAATATTAATGTCCAATTTGCTGCACAGGGTCCCAGGGGCTCTTCAGTTAAAAGTGTTTGTAAAGTGTTTGGTTGAGAAATAAAATGGGGACATAATCTCAGTAGTATTCTACAAAATATATATGAAGCTTCTTGAAAATGAGAGAGAACAGAAAATACTGTTGGAGAGAACCTGGGGAAATATTCTTTAAGGAATCTCTGGTCAGGATAAAAGTGAAAAATTTGCCTGCAAACAAATCCCTACAAGGGGGAAGGAAAAGCTAACAAATCAACAAAATCCCCCCAACCAACAACAAAACAGATTATACACACGTCACTGTTGGAAAAAGAAAGGAGAGAAATGGCAATAATGAGGAGTGTGAAAAATATACTGACATCCGAAAACAAAAAATATCAATAAATTACCAGGTACATTTCTCCCCTGAAATAAGTGTGATGCAGTCTTTGGATAGACTTTAAAGGTCATTTTGTAGAAAGAAGACATTTCTGAAAGGATTTATAGTTCATGGACCCCAGATATCAATGGTTTTCTCCATTCGATCGATGTTATTTCGGCCCACGTGTGCATTTAGGGGAGGATTTCTCCAGGTGTAGCAGAGCATCAGGAACCACGGGAGGTGACCCAGGGATGGGTGGGGCTGGTTCCGGGATTCTGGCTGAGGAACAAGCTGGTTGCTGACATTTTTAGCCGAGTGTTTACTGGCAGCAGAGCATCAAAAACTCCTCCTTGTTCTTTACAGGTGCAGCGAGATCTATTTCCTCACATTGTGATGTAAGGAGACGGACAAACTGATAATTAAATATAATAAGACTCTTCACGGCAGGAAACCCTTCCAAAGTGTGTAGCTGTTGCTGAGCAGACCAGCTCCCGCAGCTGTGGCACAGGCTGGCCCTGCTGCAGGCAGGGTGCTGATGCTCCACACCTCACGTTTCGGCTGCGCTAATCCCAGCGGTGCTCAGAGAGGCAGCAGTGGGGACCATCAGCATTCCCAAAGCCAGAGCCACCTGCCCCTTGCTCCAGGAGCACGGAGGCCCATTACGCCTAAGAATGCACCGCTCAGGCACAAGGAGGAGAAGGTTTAGGAACACACTGGCTTCAAAAGCCGTATCGTTCCTCTTATCTGCGAGCTGCAAAGGGCACAAAGCCCGACTGACCGGATGGGCCGGTATTCCCCAAAGCCCTGCAGAGCCCCGGGAACACGGGGGGGACAGGGGACCCAGGTATGGATGTGCTCCACCAGAAATGTTCTTCAGGGAGAAAACCTCCTGGAGCAGTTCTGTGCATTCCCGCCATCCCAGGATTACCATAAAGCAACTAAAAATTCATCATTGTATCCTTTTTCCTTTCTCTTCAGCGGTGCCAGGCTCTTGCTCCAAGATTTGATACAAAATTATCATTTGTTCCCAAACCAGTTATTACAGCGATATTTTTCATCCATGGCACAAGCTACAGCTCCAGCCTAGAACAACATTTACTATCATACACCAATTTATTCAGCTCAACAGCGTTGAATGGAAACAATGAAACACATCCATAAATAGGATAACCATACCAATATGAAAGGAACAAATTCCTGGAATGCTTTTCCTTTTTCCCTTGCTCCCCACCCCCTCAAAAAAAACCCTCATAAAAGTCATCTTGGTTTTATGGGGACTCCACATCTGCAGTTTCCTTCTTTAAAGCCAGAGAAGGATACTATTAGCAATTAGAAGTGGGAAATCAATAAGAGCCCAATAAAGAACAGTTCTAACAGGAGAATGTAACAGCTTCACCCATTTCTCAAATAATACTGCTGAAAGGAAAAGCTCCTGTGGGCTTGCATTGCTCTGACAGCCTGTTTAGCTGCCAGGAAGCTCAGGACCCAGCAGGACCTGTGATGGATCCACAGAACAGGTCATAATTCCATCCAGCTTTTCAGCCCTACACTTGTTCTGTTTCTTGTCCCTACAGCAATCGTTCCTTTGCTTTTCCCCCACACACTAGCACAGCACACAAAATCCACACGTGGATCTATCAGAAACAAGGATCACGGGACAAAGCTTTTGGCAGCCTGGCCCACAGCGCAGGTTGGGAGTGTGAGCAGGGTGGCAGCTGGCAGGAAGATCAGCACTGATGACAGGTTCTCTGTATCTGCTTGCACAGGGAGAAGGTGGGGAGCTTTGAAAAGCCCTGCACTTTCACAACCCTGCAGGCGTGGAACTGGGGTGATTCAGATGCAGTTGCACCGTGTAGAACACTATGTTTAAGAAGGGTGTGTAAAATATGGAACATATTTTTCAGCATCAATTAAGAAGTTTCACATGATCAGGACGTTGCTTATTGAAAACAGGGTTGAGGATGTAAGGCTGACCTGTGTGGATCAAGGGGAGGACCGAAGTCACCCCAGGCAAGAATGCAGCTTCCAACACCACCCAGATGGATCACATGCAGAGGGAATACATCCCACTGGAATACAAGCTCACAATCTGCTCTGAGAGATCTGTCCCAGAAGAGCAAAAATCCCTGCTAACTTCTCAAATGTTGGTGGTCCTCCCTTAAGCTCATGCAAAAGAAGAGTAAATGTTTAGGGCACATCATGCAAAGATCACAGATAGAATGGGAGATGCACATTCCAGAACACCCTGGGTGTAGCCCAGAGGGACAGTTAAGAGTTTGAGCTTCCATTTGTGCTTGCAGATAAAATTTTATTTCAGTATTTTAGAGAGCAAGCAAATCACACATTAATTTAAAAAAATAATTTGATGACAATACCAGTGAGGCCCTTTCAGTTGTCAGGGGAATAGCACACGTGTTTACTGAAAAGCTGTATACTTGTAACTTTTTGGAATTTTTTCCACATCCTGAAACATTATTTTTTTACACTAGATTGCCACTTTGAAAAATTCTGAGATATTCCCTGTCTATCAGTAATAGGAGTTTCTATAAAAAAGCTGAGAATTCAAATTAGGAAACACATAAAAAGCTACTTTTACATGTTCATACATTAGAAATTACCTCACTTGACTGAAATAGTATTTAAACTGTACTTTCTCCAAGGAGATCACAAGGGGTAGAGAATAATAATCATTGTTGTACAACCACAGGACACCAAAGTGATTTAGAGTGGCTATTATTTTACTACTTGTTAATGATTCCTTAAGAGTCCAGAACAGCTGGCAGTAAGAGAAAGAAGACTCATTTTACCATGTGAGACTTTTCATCACGATCAGGCGCTTCAGTGAGTCCCCCACGGCCTCAGACCATGCCACAGCCAGGTGACTTCTATGAGCAAATCACTGTTCAATAACATCCACCAAGACAAACCTCTTCAACACTTTGGGGACAGGAGGAGACACCTTCACTGTCAGAGCAGTAAAGGCAGCTCCCTACAGCTGCACAAAGGAAGCCTGCTACTCATACTTGTGCATCCATAACACAGATAAAAACTCCCACATGGCTGGGGTCACCTCCCAGATTGTGGTGGCAGATCTGAAGCCCCAAACTGCTTGAAAATAGTGCAGGGCAGGCCCAGGTTTCAAGGCTTCCCTTCTCACTGCTTAGTCCCTGCTCAGTGCTGGTTGCTGTTGTGCCAGATGAGCGCTGGAATCCCCACCAGTAACAGAAATGTTGTCTCTCCCAGTCTCAGGATGCTTTCTGCCACAGCCTGGCGTGCTGTGCTTGAATGGGAGATCAGCAATGCTGCAATAGCCAGGCACTCAGGAGGCTCAAGGGTCCTTGCAGTAGCTCTGTGCTTTTCCTGACATTGAACTTGAAAAAAAAAAAAAAAAGCAAGCTACTATCAAAGAAGAAACTTCTCCACAAACTTCTGTGTTACACAATTGTCCTGATTTCCTGCTTTGCAGAGGAAAACACATGGATATCAGGACACAGATCATTTGAGGACATCCTTTTGTGCACTGGGCTAGCAGCAAGCACTAACCCTGCAATGGCAGTGTAAGACTGGCAGAGCACAGGGAGCAGCTAGGGCTGGAGGTACTTGTGAGGCAGCCCTGGGACACTGTGTCCCACCCTGGGCTTTTTGTCACCGAGGTGGCGCTGGTAACCTGCAGAGAGCTCAGGGACAATCACTAAACCCTGATTTTCTGCACCATGTGGCATGTGAGGAGAGGCTGAGGGTCTGAGTGTGTTTAGCCTCAGGAAGAGAAGGTTTGGGAAAGGAATCCAGCTGTTGTAATCAAACATTTAAAGGCTAATTACATGTGAGATAAAGACACTTCTTAGAGATAACAGTGCAAGGGCAAGAAGCAATGGTCAGATTGGGGCAGGAGAAATCACAAGTGAATATAGATGGGGGAAAATTAAGTGTAAGGGCTCAAGTCCTGAAACAGGTTGTCTAGAAAGACAGAAATCTCTGTTCCTGGTGGTTTTCAAAATCTGATCAGACAAAGCCTTGAGCAATTGATCCAGCTTTGAAGTTAGCCTTGTCCTTCATGTTCTCTGGAGGCACACTTCAAACTAAGCTATGTTATCTGGAGATCCCCGACACGTTTCCTTTTCTTTAAATCCACCCTGCTGTACAAGGCTGTTTGACAAGCTCATCTCTGCACTCAGATCTGCTATCACAGGCTCACAAGTCAGAGATTTGACAAATTGTAATTCTAGCGGAGCTGAAAAAGTCAATAGTGCCACATACTAATTTTTTACTAATCACTCACTGCCAAATCCTTGAGGCTGTTACCAAGTAAAGGCCCATCAAATCCTGGAGAAAGCAGAGTGTACCTCAGAGCCCCACTTCATTGTGACTAATCTGAGCAGAAAGTGCATGTGAGCTAACTGAAACCACACCAGGGCTGAGGGGGCAAAGTCTGGGAGCTCCTAATCACCATTTGTTCAGTTCATGCACAGATCTCTCCAGAGCTGCAGGAGAGGTGCCCAAATAACTTCTGGGAAAAGCTGGCAATGGACTTCACCAAGTGACTGTAACTGATTTATTACACTAAATTGTTGATGGGTGACTTGCAGACTGAGGCTACACATCCCAGTGATTCATAAGCCTTATCCCACTCCAGTAAATTCAGCACTTTTTCCAGACAGCAGTGTTAATTCAGCTCTCAAATACAGAAATGATGGCTCCAAATTGGTGGAATGGCTGAGAATAGGGTGCAGCAAGGACCCTGAGTTCACTTTGGCTTCTTGATCCCAAAGCTGAAATGTGTGGCTGCAAAGTGTCAACAATCACAGAATTTCTAGGTTGGAAGAGACCTTTAAGATCATCGAGTCCAACCCATGTTCCAACACCTCAACTAGATCATGGCACCCAGGGCCACATCCAGGCTGTTTTTAAACACATCCAGGGATGGTGACTCCACCACCTCCCTGGGCAGATGATTCCAGTATTTGACCACTCTTTCTGTGAAAAACTTCCTCCTCAATTCCAGCCTGGATCTCCCTTGGCACAGCTTGAGGCTGTGTCCTCTTGTTCTGTCTGTGGTTGCCCGGAGAAAGAGACCGACCCCAGCTGAGCACAGCCACCCTTCAGGAGGCTGAGGAGAAACAATAACTCAGGCCAGCCTTGGGATCCTGCCTGTGCTCCTGGACAGCACTCGGGAGTGGCAGCCAATAGCTTAGACCAGGCAAAAACTGAGCCACATTCACTTTACTCCTCTTTTTCTTTTTTTTTCTACAAATATTTCCTAGAACACGAGTACAGTGGAATTTTGGCACAGGACCCCTGTGTAGCCATAGTGGATCCTTCACAAGAAATTTCTAAGTACTTTGCAGTATTAGGATGAAAAAAACTAATGAATCCAATTTAATTCCTAAAAAGAGGAAGAATACAGCTTATAGATTTTAAAAGCAAATTGAGAATGACCAAAACAAATAAACAAAAAATTTTAAAATGCTATCTATAAGCACAATTCATGTTAAACCCGTTTTGAGTTAGCTAATTATAACAGAATACACATACTAAATCCAGAGAAGTAAAAATTAAAATTACTAAGACATTAAATCTGAAACCAATACAAAATACTTCACTCTTTCCCGAGCCTAATTTTTATTTTCATATACCAATAGACCTGCTGGAAAATGCAGGCCTGATCTTCCCTGCTTAGCAAAGACTCGTCTTTGATGCGATTGATAAGGAGCAGTAACAGGAGTGGGACAAACAGCTGCTCAGCACCTGAGGAGCACAAGAGATGAAAACAAACCTCGTCCTGGCCTCTCCTCCCTTGGAGCTCAGTGAGTTGCAGTTCCTCGTTCCCCTCCTCGTTCCCAGCTATGGCACATCCATTAGCTGCAGCCTGCGAGGCTGTTTCATGGAGCTTTCGTGGCACTAATGGGGAAAGTAGATGTTAATAGATAAAATTCTGTTTTTATGAATTATGTTCCTAGGGCTTAATGGCTTGTGTTTCCTTGGCAACAAACATATCATGTGCTTTTTAATAAGGTTTGTACATGAGCTTTGTACAGGACCATGCCAGAGGTCCCTGCTGATAAGGTTTCTAAAACATTATGAATTCAGAAGAGTGGATCTACCCTTTGACAAAGCAAGGTCCACACTGGCAGAAGAACAAGAGCCTTCCCTAGTCTTTAAAAGGTGCTCCAACTGCAGGCTGGAGCTTGCTTTTATTATCTAAGTCCTTATTCATGCAAAGACCATCTTTACTTTTTTACATCAGTAAATTTCATTAACTCCCTGGTTATCCACTTAAATATTCTACACTTAAAACAAAAACAAAAACAAAAACAAAAAACAAACACAAAAAAACCCCACAAACAAACAAAAAAACCCCACCAAAAACCAAAACCAAAAAAACAAATCCATAATGATATCCCAGGAATTAAATTTGTAAGGCTGCATTGTGGTTTATCCTGAAGAAACCTTGGAGAAAAAACAAGTTACTTCTTTTATTTCCTGTTTTTCTACAGAACAGCTTGTTACAGGAAATAGGCTGCGATCTGTTACAGAACTTCAACATGCTTTGTGATCCACAAGAGGGTATCCCAGATCCACAGAAAAGAAATCCTCAACTACACAAACTGTACTGGTGAAAAAACAGACTCGTGGTGAATATGCACAGGCACAGCCAACTCCCATGGCTGAAGTCAGCTGAGACATCACAGTGCCACTCTGATGCACTGCTGACATTTGGTTTCACCAGAAATATAAAAGCTCCATGTACAAGTCTGGAAAGATTTAGTGACAGGAGGTGAAGAATTGGTATTTTTTTACATCATGTCCATGGAAAAAAGTAAAATACTCAACACCACATAAATCTTGGCTGGCTCCAACCTTCTGACTCTGAAAACAGCAAAGGTAAAAGGGGTGGAACACTGAACTTCTAACACAAAGTACTGGGTAATTGACTCATTTATATTCTTAGATTGTCATTCACATAGGAGCTAAACCAAGCAGTGAAGAGTACAATCATGTGATCCATAAGCACCTTAAAACATTTACTAACCAGTAATCCATGCAGTGCTCAGAGTTAAGGGAGGCTGATGTGCATTGGCATCAGGACCAAAAATAAGAGGAAATTTATAATCACCACTCATCTGTTTGGCTTATTTATTAAAGCAATCAGAAAGTTAGAAAGAAACAATTCCAAACATGCAAAAAGAGTGTTCTACTGTTGCATCTGAACCAAGAAACTCAACAAAAGGTTTATTAAACACATGGAAACAAGATCTTATAGATAGGGAGGGGAAAAAAGGTGGAAGGAACACCAAAATTTACAATGGAACAATTAGTATGAGAGACATCTTGCAAATCAGACTGAACAGGATTGATATTAATAGATAAGGTGTGCACTGAACTAGTACAGGTGGCACAGGGAAGGAAAGAAGGCAGCAAAACTGTTCAGGCAAGCTTGTGTGGGCAGAGAACCCTGCCTTGTTTCTGTGCCTTTGGGCTGGTCAGTGCAATCAGGAGTCCTCAGCTGCTTCTGCACCAGGCTGAGCACCGCTCAACGCTCAGCGTGTTCCAACAAAACTGCCTCCGTTTGCTGCTCCCAAGATGGAATAGAATGAGATTGAAAACGAGCCCTGACACCACACAACAGAGCGTCCCCAGCCTGTGCCAACCCTGCCAGAGCTCCAGAAGCATTTGGAGAGCACGTTTAGACACAGGGTGGGATCCTTGGGGTGTCCTGTGCAGGGCCCAGACTTTGAATCAATGATCCTTGTGGGTCCAGTCCAGCTCAGGGTGTTCCATAATCACAAACGTGTAGAGAGGACAACATCTAGAAAGCTTGCAAACAGCCACAGTCTCACCTGAGAATGTTGCTGACATCATTCAAGCACTGGAAACAAATCATTATTCCCAGCTGGACAAATTGTCCAAGGCATAGCAAGGTCCTGCTTCGAGCAGAATTGCTCTCTGCCCCGTCAGTGGCACCAAGGATGAGGCAGTCACCAGCTGCAATGCCATCCTCCAGGAACTGAAGAGCAAATTGATTTCCATGACTCAACTGCTCAAATCAATACTCACCCTCCCCTCCTCCTGTACACACACAGACGTTTTTCTTCCTTTAAAATAAACAATATCATCTCCAAAGTTACAGAACATTACTGTGCTTAATGTGGTATAAATATATTTTTCAGGGGGAAGCATTTTCTGCCTGTTACTTAATTCAATGAAAAATTTGTCATCAGTTCTTGTGAATCTGGTCACTGACAACCAGGGTGTGGCAATTTTGCATTCATGTTCTTGACCTGCTGGAACTGGTTCTGAAATTTTATGGCAATTTATGATTTGAATCATGTCCATCAACACAACATCCCAACACCTCTGTGTTTACAATCCTACATGAAGCACATAAAAAACATAATTTCCCTGGGATATGGCACTGTCCAAAGCTATGACATCATGCGAGAGGCAATTAAGGCCACTTTAAGCAGATTTTCAATGAAAATTAAGAATTGACAATTGGCTAAATACTAAATTATTAGTAACTTTCAAGAAAACAGTTTGAAGCAGCAAGAGCAAATGCATCCATCCACAAGGACAGTAAGCAGCTTCATCTCAGCTCACAGGTAGTGAAAAGAAATTCAAGCTCCCTGTGCAGAGACTTGCAGGTGTGAGTGACAGCCTGCTAAGGTATGTGAGCCATAAAGATACTGACAGCCAAAACCCTCTGAGGACCAAAGCACAGACATCAGCAATGGAATGTGCTCCTGCATGGGCACTCAGTGAAAAGCACTCCTTCTGCCTTTATTTGCATGCCTAACATGACGGGTGGGCAGCCTGCGTTGGTTTGGGGTTTTTGGGGTTTTTTTTAATGCAAGAAAATCCTCTTTATTAAATTACTACCAATGGCAGCTTCAGATATGTTTCTCCTGCAAAGTGAAGATATGTTTTGAAGATATGTTTTCAGATATGTTTCTCCTCGTGAAGTAACAACACAAGGAAAACAATAACTGCCTAAGCTTTTGCCTCTGGGTTCCACCTGGTTTTTCAAACTGCACCTCCAGTTCAATTAATCCTACTCAAACACAGCTTCTGATAGCTGCTAAGGTAAACAGCAGCTATTGTCCACACAAATGATGGCTTTGGGAGCCAGATTGTAGTGTTCCTACCATTCATAAATTTGTTTCCCCCATTCTCAACACCCAGAGCAGAATATTGGCTGCCTAGAAGTACTGAGCTGTTTATTTTCAAAAAAAAGCACAAACCCTCACACATATTGGATCCATTTACTCACAAAACATATCAGTGTCATCAGTGAAAGACATCTTGAATGATTTCTCCTTAGCAGTAGAAGAACAACAAAAGCAAATCTAAAGTCTATATTTCCTACCACTCTCATCATTTTAAAAACATTAGGTCCCTAAAATCCATCCCTTTTTTGGTGTTTGACCCTAATTCCAAGTCCTCGCCTTGAAGCTAAGGGCCCTTGGTGATCCTTGCACAGCCAAGCCCCACACCCCAATGACAGCTGCCCTGTGGAGCACACCAACTGGAAGGAGGTGGAGCTGATATGTGCCATGGGTTGGCTGTTGAAGGCCATCTCAAACTTTCACCTGTACAATAACTTTTATAACTTTTATCAAGTGAAATTTCAAGTGATCATCCCGTGGATGATCCCAAAGGACACAAAATTGCAGAGACTGCAGGGAGGCAGGGGCAAGGTGCTCTCACTTTCTTGTTTATTGTCCTTTTTATTGTTTACTGAATGAATATATTTAAATAAATATAAATAGACATATCTCAGTATGTAATCTTCAAATAGGATTATGTTATATAGAAGAATCTACATCTTTATTACGTCCTCTAAAATTATCCTGAACTAATTTTAATAATCCTGAACTAGTACATCTAATCTTATTGATAAGCTTATAAATTTTATATATAATTTATCATTTATGTCTATAAAGTTGCAATTTTTATCTAACATAAGAATGTTGTATTTATTTGTAATGCCACTGTATCAAGTCCAAAGGTGTTCTGATATCATTACTCCTAACAACACTGTCATAAACAACAAGTAACACAGAAAAAATTTGTTCTCCACAAATTTTATGGTTTTGGGTGTGGTTTTTCATTTGCACACTTTTCCTACGTAACTTAATAAGAATAAAAACATAATGCAAATATAGAGTAACTATCTCATGCTGTTCTTTCAGTAAATCAATGGATTTGCAGGAAAAAATGAGAAAATAACTCATTAAAGAGAGAAAGGTGGGCAGGGAAGTACTCTGTTAGACAGTACAGACACAAGTTTTATTCAAAGTTCTCAAGTTTATTGCAGACAAAGTTAATTCCCCAATTCAAAAATATGCTTTGGGAGCCCAGATCCTGATGTACAGGGGAGTGTAAATAATACTGAGTGAACTTTGTAGTCCCAGCACTGGAATCCAGCCTGTCCCAATGGCTATCTGCTCCATCCTGCTTGGCCATGAAGTGCAAAGGCACAGTCCTGCAGCCTCTGCAGTCCCTCAGTGAAAGCACCACTTTGAGTCACAAGTCCCAAAATCACCCACTAGGAAGATGTTTGTAGAATCTGTACTTTAACTACTGTGTAAGTGATGATATTTTAGAATAAATCATGAGTACTGGTTCCAGGTGGGCAGAGCTACATCTTTTAGATGTAAAGCTATAGAGCACCCAAGTGATTTGTGTTAGCTGCTTAAAATCCCAGAGGAACTTGTTTTCTTGTAGTAACTAAGGATGAGTAAATCCTTGGGGGTTTCATGAGCAAGATTTCATTTCTCTGAGTACAGAGTGAATACTGTGCAAACAAACTTCTCCAGCAGATGGAAGCATTAGTCAGCAAAAGCTGAGCTCTCACAGGACTGCCTGTCCTGCAGCACCACAACCCACCTCCACTGCTACTCACAGAACTTCACCAGGTACAAACCCCAAGTGCTCCACACTAGTGGAAAACAAATCTACAGTTTTGTACCTCTTGAGATCTCCAGTATTGCTGTAGCACAGCATGCAATTATTATTTAAATATTTACAGAAACCTGACATTGGTGAAAGTCCAGCGGCAGGAAAAGCTGGAGTTTGAATTATAAAAATGTGGATTTCTGGTAAAATTTACCAAAACCCCATAAGCTCTACCAAACTTTTCCCACACCTCCCTGACAGCTAAACAAACACAGTCTAGTTTCTTGCTTGCTTTCTCATATTTTACCAGTAAATGTCATCCAAACATAACTGTTTAAAATGTACTTAAATACAATACCCTCAAATTGCCAGGTAGAGTGTTGAAATAAAACAAACCCATGTTCAGGGGTCATTCTGAAGCTCAGTTAACAGAAAAAGTAACACAAGTGGCCATTAATAGAAGGGTCAAATATCCCTACAATTCCAGATTCAGCAACATCCCAGGCTGGTACCTGCAAGGCTGCTCCAGTGCATTAAAGCCCAGGAAGGGCCATGATTACTGACATATTTTACAGTGATGCAAGTCCCTTGGCTCACCATGAACAGAACAGCCTGATCTGCAAACCCACCATTGCGTGAAAATTAACTAAACACTGTTTTCAAACTAGAATTTAAGGATTTACACACAGATCTGAAGCACAAGCAAGTGACTATTCATGTCTCACCTGATTGCTGGGAAGACCTGAGCACCGACTGGCTGCAGCTTTCCCCCTCTGGGAGCTGTTTTGTTCCTTGCCATCCGATCAAAATGACAGTAAATTATCTCAGGTATGAAGCACAACTTTCTTTTACAGCTACTATGGCACAAAGACTGAAACTGCTTTGTTCAGTATGCTGAATAACTAAACAGTCAATCGAGCAGTACTTGTAAAGCATAAGGAGGGGAATCCAAAATAAACAAACATCAAAAACCCCCAACCTCTATTCCCTTTCTTCTCCCCATACCTAAGTGGAAATTCTGCTCCCTGCCCAATGAAGTTACGTTTCCTCCTCTGGATTTTCCTCCTAGTTCTGCCAGAGCTGAGCTGCTACCCCCATTCCAGCGTCCTCCCAACATTTCAGGAGCCCTGGATTTCAGTAAATAGTTCAGGTGCCCCTAAACTCCTCGGTTACCTGGCCTGACATCAGCACTCTCCATAGCTTCTTCGGCTGCATTCCTGTTTGCAGCTCCACAGTAATTGTAAGGATTTTGATTTTCAGCCTGAAGATGACTGCACACAGTGGGGCCAGAGAATGGCTCGTTCCATGACCTTCAGGGGGAAGTTTGTAACTAGTTTCTGGTGAACTCCAGAGCATCTGCAGGGGTACTGAGAGCAGAGATTTTTTTTGACATGTGGAGGCAGTCCCATTCACACATGCATGACTTGACCAATATGCCCTAGACATGTAATTCTCTCAAACTGCAGAAAGCTTGGAAAAGCTATTTACATTAAAAGTTAATTTATTTATCCATAGAGCAATTGCATGTGTGTTTATGTACGTACACCAGTGCTGCCAGAGGTACATATCTGCACATCACAAACACTGCTAACCACTATTTACATCCCCACATCCCTACGTGAATCACACACCCTCACTAAACTTGTTCTTGAGTACATTTCTTCTCTCCAATAGCTGCCTCCTACTTTTTATTTAACCTCTGCTTCGCCTTTCACAGGAGACGTTTCTGGGAACTGCTGGAATTATGAAAACAAGACAGGTACATGTCAGCAGTGATGAAACAGAAATTGGGAAAGGTAGGAAAGAAGTGGAAAACAAATTACAGGCATGCAGAGAGCCTGGTGCAGATGCAGCAAGCTCAGGCTGTGACATTCACTGTTACAGCACCTCTGATGTCTGCTCCAATAAATACCGGGCTGGGTTATTTATCTCAGAAACCACGGGAACCAAAGAGGAAAAAACAAAGAGCAATAGAAACTGCAATCCCATCTTATGCAGAACCACAGGACAACGCAGCTTTTCTCCATTTTCTTGTGGTTTGATGTTCGCAGCAATATTCAACAGTAGAAACGGGTGGGCAAGACCCCAGAGAGCAATGGAAACAGCCCAGCCAGAGAAGTTACAGCACGTAAAGCAAGGGGGGCTTTGAGCCACAGGTGGCCCTCCATGGAATACAAAAATATAAATAAAAGTCTCTTCTTTATTCCAGTTTATGGGAACATTTCCTGGCACCCATCAGATGACAAACCCTTTTTCCCAGCCACCTCAGCCAACTCAGTAACCATGGCAACCGACTCCAGTGCGATGACATCATCTGGTTCCCAAGGCAACCATTCCCAGTGCAATGATGTCATGTGGTCACCATGGCAATGCTCCATGAGGCCAGGAAGAAAGTGCTTTAAAGTGGGAAGATAGGTCAGAAAGGACAAAAGAGGGCTCAGGGAAGAGCAGGATAAAAGATAATTGAGGTAAAAATATGAACTTTGTATCGAGGAGAGATGCAAGGAAAAGGAATGGATGGACAGATTGAAGGACAGATAGAAGACAAAAAAGGAGAAATTTTAAGTAATTTGAACTACAATTTGTTTTTAAAAGATCTTAATTCTCTAACCTCTAATATGTTATTTAGGTCAGAGATTCTGGATCAAAGCATGCATGGTCACAGGAAGTTTCAGCATGGTTCAAACACTGATTCACTGGAGGGACTTCTGACACTCCAGAAGGAGCTGTCAGAAATCTCCAGAGACACTGAGGGAAGTCACACTACGTAGAATATATAGGTACATTTTCTAAGATATTTCCATTCTCTGACTGATTACCCAGGGCTCTGTCAGAGCAATGCCAATAACCAGGTGCTGCTGCCACACCTGTACAGGGCTCAAGCAGGAGATTCCTTTGCCCTCTTCCTTCTGCTCTTTGTAGTTGAAACCACAATAATAAGAACCCTGGCAGCTGACAGATGAAAATGTGTTTTCCTTTTACTGAAAGCCCTTTCAGACCCTCACCAAGATGGAAGAGTGTCCCTTCTTTTTCATTTTCTAGATCTTCTTCCACTTCTGTTATACTCCCAAATATTTAAATTTACTGAGTACAAATACCCTTTCTGCATTCAATCCTGTTTTGGCTCTGGCCAGTCTCAGCCAGCAGACAATGCTACTGCCAGCTTTATGTTAAATGGCTATAAAACCCCTGGGAAAAAGCTTCTTGGCAATAAAAGGCCAGCATTATTGATACACAGTGTTTTATCCGTGTATACAGCCTTGAGTGCAAGATAAAGTAACAAAAAGCTCTGCCTTCTGAGGACAGCCTGCAGGCTAAAAGCTGAGGGCGATGCTCCTGAGAAAGCTGCCAGGTCTACCACACAGTATTTTTCTATCAGCATCCAGCAAAGCACCCTCACATAGTCTCTCTAAAGCAAAACCTTAGTATAGTTTATTCAGCACAATTACTGCCCTCTAGCACTCCTTTCAGATGGAGTTAATGTAGACTCAGATGCAGGGATTGTGATTGTAACATTGCAGCTCAGCAATGCAGGGTTGCACCTGCAACATCTACTCAAAGTGACTTGTTTTCTACAGTGGAAGTGAGGATGAACCTCAGCTGGTCTATTCAGACCCAAACTTCAAATAATGTGAAGTGCAGAAACCTAATTTGAGCGTGGCTGTAGGTGAGATATTTGTCTCAGACTAACCCACAGACTCTCATGGGTCCCTGGCAGCAGTGCCCACCAGCCCAGCTGTCT